>NC_063345.1:34469021-34551277 GCF_021869965.1 Rhincodon typus
TCAATACAATCCCAAGTAGGGCAGAGTCCCTGATATCAATACAATCCTGAATCTCAGATTACAAGCTGTATCATCACTCCATGGTACGTTCAGTACTTTTCCAGACAATCCAATTTAGAGAAAAAACACCTCCAGGTGACTCTGTGTGGTGGCCAAAGTGGATAATTCTCACTGTGTAGAATCACATTCCCCAGTCAAAACAAACGGCTTTCACATTTCAGCCTACTTTCCACGTACCTTCCCACTTTATTTTAATTGCTCTTCATCATGTCAAATTAACCCCTAATGATCTAGTTTGAAGGTATCATTTTAAATCTTACCACTGCAAGGGTTGGGGTGTAGCACCCATTCATGAAAGCTCATTCAAAACATTTAAAATGTCCACAAGTACTATATCATTTGCACAAAAAAAATCAGATTTGTATTTAACATCCCACAAAGACAGCTAGTCTTTTAATAAAACCTCTGAGCTGTCAATCAAATGTAAACTTAGGATCACCTGAGAACTGTTGATTGCATCCAAATATAAATATTACATAATGTTAGTCTTTGTAGTGATAGCTACTTGTAAATATTTTAATTGCTGAACTTTTTTTTAAAAAAGCTCTCACTGACTCAGAATGTCTATTTAACAAAAGGACTTGGGATTTAAATGACTTCAAAGCTCAAACCCTCTACAGAACCTATACACTGTTCAAGAGCATTAATGGCTGCCTTTAAAGTTTCTAAGCCCATTACTGCAGGTTAAGACCCCAACTAAAGCAAAATGGGGTGTGATTGAACTCAATACCAAATTCAAATGGCCTGCTAAGTTTGAGGACCATGTCCCACTTTCTTTCTTCTACCAATAAAAACAAGTTATTTGGAAATAGGGTTGCCACCATTTATACACAACTTGCACAGATTTAGCCACTTCTTTCTTCTTTAAATGGAGATAATGTTGAATTCATTCCTACTGTAACCTGTGCAGGCACTGCCTCTGCCTGCACACGAACTCTGCTATCAACACAAATTGCTAGATTTCTATTTACCTGCGCATTAAACTTGCCTTCACAACAACTTGTCATCTCTATCTTTATTTAGACATTTTGATGATAAAACACAATCTCATTGTTCAAACCAAGAAATTGTGATATAAACATTTAAAAAGAGCTGTTATTTGTAGACTTCCTTCATAACAACTACACCATGATATGTTTGCAAGTATTTGATTTGCTTCCCAGTTGACTTAAAATTTATCCCTCGACTTGGATTCACTGTTGGAAAATACCGAACACAAGCATGTTCTTTCCTGCTTGAACATTGCTCTTTAAACGTACTTACTGCATCAAAAAGGTCCTGATGTCAATAAATAACCTTTGTGTTGCATGTAAACACCAGAGATTTAGAGATTATAAAGGGAAATGATAGTAGGAAATAAATGTATGTTGGCTTTGTACTGTTAAGCAGATGACTGGAATTACAGTCAGTTTCAACTGAAGGAATACAGTCCCTTTGTCAGGAGTACTCTATATTTTACATTTCAAATTTTAAAAAAGGTGAAAATAAATTACTTTAAGATTCATTTCTATTTTAATCAGTAGCTCAATAAAGTCAGTAAGCATGATTAGAAATCTGAACTGAAAGCAATCCAGATTCACTTGAGAAACAGCAATAATTTAGATTCTAAAACCAATCAATTGCTCAGGTGGACAATTGGCTTGAAGAGACATTTCTATTGTCCTAAGATCATTGCCAAGGCCTCTTGCCAGGAGGAAATTGCACGTACATCTGAAATCCTCTCTGAAATGAATTTATTTCAGGTACTACAATAATCCCATTACTCTGCCAGCAGCCTCCATCTGATTTTAATATGGGGAGCACAGACAAAATAAAGGAAAATTTTATCCTATATTTCCAAATATAACAAAACAAAAAAGGTCCATAACAAGACGGAATGAAAAAAAAAATCTACTTCTTCAAAAGGGGAAAATATGACATGAATGGTAATGTCACTGATCAAGTATACCAGAGGTACAGGCAAAGGTCCTGCAATTCTGGGTTTTAATTCCACTGTGGCAGATGGTGTAATTTATATTCAATAAAAACTTGGAATTTAAAACCATCTGTTGGTAGGAATTCAATCATTTTCATAAAAACTCATCTAGTTTTTTAACACTCTTTTGAGAAGTAAAACTGTTGTTATGCCTGGTGTGGCCTAAATGCAACTCCAGGACCATATTAATGTTGTTGACTCTTAACTGCCCTCTGAAATGACCTAGCAAGCCACTCCGTTGCATTAAAATTGCTACAAAGTCCAAAGAAAACAGTGAAACTGGATGGACTACCTGCCAATAACTAAAGCAAGCATCACCTTGTCAACTCTGCAAAATTACCCTTACAAAAATTTAGACACTTATTTCAAAATTGAGACCACTGTCCCACAAACTAGTCAAGCAACAGCCTGACATAGTGCTGAGGGACATAGGCAATGTCTATGGGTGTGCCATCTCACCAGTAGAATAGAACCCCCATAAGCGATGATAATGCAGAGATGTACATTTTGGAAGCTGTTGTCTTAGCAGTACTCAATATTGATCCTGGATCTCATAAAGTCTCAAGATTTCAAGTCAAAACATGGGCAAGGAAACCTACAGCATCGTATACCCCTCCTTAGCAGATGAAATCAGTACTCCTGCATCTTGAACACCAATTGGTTGAAGCACTGCAGGCAACAAAGACACAGAACGTACTCTGGATCAGAAACTGGCAGAGCCCAAAAAGGACCTAGTCATTTGTTAGTGACAGCAACAACCTTCTTGACTTCATTCTCTGCGACTGAACTGTCTCAGATGCAAACATCCATGACAGTATCATAAAATTGACAACAGTCATTTCAGAAAAAAAAAAATCCTATCTTGTGCTGTGTAACACTAGCACCATACCTAAGTGGGGGAGACTTTGAACAGATCAAGCAACTCACCAGGGCATCCATAAGGTGCTGTGGGCTATTTATGGTAGATTGTGTTCACTCAGGGTAGGTGATGGCCTAGTGGTATTATCGCTAGGCAATTAATCCAGAAACTTAGCTTACGTTCTGGGGACCTGGATTTGAATCCCACTTCAGCAGATGGTGGAATTTGAATTCACTTAAAAAAAAAGTGGAATTAAAAATCTACTGACCACCATGAAATCGTTGCTGATTGTCAGAAAATCCCATCTGGCTCATTAATGTTTTAGTGTTTTTTCCTTCAGGGAAGGAAAATCTGCCATCTTCCCCTGGTCTGGCCTACATGTGACTCCTGACCCACAGCAATGTGGTTAACTCTCAATTGCCCTCTGAAATGGCCCAGCAAGCCATTCAGTTGTACCAATCGCTACAATGTCTCAAAGAAATGGAACCAGATGGATCACCTGGCATCACCTGACCTAGGTACCAGAAGAGATAATGGCAGAAACAGTCCAGTTGACCCTGCAAAGTCCTCATTACTAACATCTGGGGGCTAGTGCCAAAATTGTGAAGAGCTGCCTCACAGACTATTTGAGTAACAGCCTGATATTGTCTGTAAGGTATGATTCTGTGAGTATGACTATGTCCCAGACACCACCATCACCATCCCCAGATATGTCCTGTTCCACCGGCAGGATAGATCCAGCAGAAGTGGGAGGTACAGTGGAATACAGTTGGAACGGTGTTGCTCTGGGAGTCCTCAACATTAATTCTGGACCCCATGAAGTCACATGGCTTCAAGTTAAACATGGGAAAGGAAACCTCCTGCTGATTACCACATACCATCCTCCCTCATCTGATGAAACTGTACTCCTCCATGTTGAACAACACTTGGATGAAGCACAAGGATAGCAAGGACACAAAACGTACTCCAGGTGGGGGGATTTCAAGAGCGGCTTGGCAGCTGTACTACAGAGCGAGCAGGTTGGGCCCTAAAAGGACATAGCTGCTAGACTGGGTCTGCGGCAGGTGGCTAGGGAACAGCATAGTTGACCTCATCCTTACCAATTTGCTGGCTACGGATGTATCTGTCCACGACAGTATCGGTAAGACTGTCCAACCAGTAGTAGCAGCATATGGTAGAAAAGGCTAAGTGATTCAATATAAGCTCTTTGTCCTGCCACATCCAGTCATGTATGGTGATGGACAATCAAAGAATGAACAGGTGGTTGAGGCTTCATAAATATCCCCATCCTCAATGATGGGAGGAGGCCAGCACATCAGTGCATAAGACAAGATGAAAGATTTGCATCCATCTTCATCTAGAAATGCCAAGTGGGTGAGCCATCTGGGCTCCCTCATGAGATTTTCATCATTACAAATACTGGCATCAGCCAATTGAACTCACTGTGATTTCAAGAAGGCAGTGTATGTGGGCCCAGACAATGTTCCAATAATAGAATGACATGCTTGTTTTCTAATACTAGCTACAAACATTGACATTTATCCAACGGTTTGGAAAATTGCCTGGGCACATCCTGTGCACAATGAGAAGGACAAAGAAGGGCTAATTATTAACTTAATAGCATACTCCTCATCAAAAACGTTGGAAGAGGTTAGTGGAAATGCTATCAAGTGGAACTTGTAAAGGAATAATTCACTCAGTGGTGCTTAGTTGGGTTCCGCGAAGGCCATTTGAAACCTGACCTCAATTGAGTTTGAGTCACATGACTGAAAGAGTTGAACTCCCAGAGGGAAGTGACCATGGCTCCTCTCGACAGCAAAGCAAAATTCGACATGAAGATGCATGGAAAACTTCAGAGTCAATGGAATTATGGGGAAAATCCTCTGCAGATCAGAACCATATCCAGGGCAAAGGAAAATGTTTATGGTTGTTGAAGATCATTACCTTAGTCCAAGGGTATCAGTGCAGCAGTTCCTCAGAGTAGTATTGTAGGCCCAACCACCATCAACTTCTTTAATGTCCTTCCCTTAATCATGAAGTCAGTAAAAAGAATGCTTTCTGATGATTATGCAATGTTAGGCACCATTTATAATTCCTCAGGTGGTGAAGTGGACAGTATCCAGTTGCATAAAGGCCTGTACAAAATCCAAGCTTGATAAGTAGCAAATAATATTCACATGCCAAGAAATGACTGTATGCACCACTTTTTGATATTCAATGGAAAGGTCAGTACAGAATCCCGTACTAATATCATCCTGGGGTAACTTCTGATCAGAAACTAATCTGGACTAGCCATATGAATAATATGCCTGTAAGAACAGATCAGAAGCTAAGAATTCTGCAGCAAGTGCTGCACCTCCTCCTATCTTCCCAGTGCCTGTCCATCAATTACAAAGCAAAAACAAGGAGTGCAATGGAATACTCTCCACTTACCTGGATAGGTGTAGCTTCAACAACACTCGAGAAACTCCACATCATCCACGTTAAAGCAGTCTGGTTCATTGGCATCCCAGCAATCGGCTTCAAAGTTCACTCTCTCCACCACCAAGTGACATCTGTGAGTAACATCTGCAAGATGCTGTGCAGGAACTTACCAAGGCTCCTTCTAAATCATCTTCCAAGTCTGAGATATGCAGTGAATAGCCCAGCAGTGTCTAAGATGTAGAGCATCTGACGTCGAAGCAGATTATTTGTACTTTTACTCAAGCATTAATGATCATACACATGTAAAAGGTTCACCAATCCATGCTGAAATTTTTCTTTTTTTTAGATTTAATGGTTTCTCATGCCACTGGGCAATGTTTTTTTGGAGTTCAGAGATATTGTACTGGCATTCATACCTCTATCAAACTTGGTCAATAACTCTGCATACCGAGTACAGATAATTTGAATTACTCCAGACACATTGTGATGGCTGTCAATCTTGGGAAAACATCAAAATGAAACACCAGTCTTTGTCCCATTATGTACATTGTCAGAGTTTGGTTTGTTGATCGCTTGATGTATATGCCTCTGGCAGGATACCAGATGGTCTTTATTGTAGCTAGGGTATATTCCTGGTGTGCAGTCTGTTTGGTTTGATGCACAGCTCTTTGTAGCTATATGATGTTATGATCCCAAGTGATGTTAATGCTGGACAAATCAGATTCCAGAACGAAACCCGCTTAACAGATCATATCTTTTGATTTTTGCAGTTGGTTACCCTGGTGGTATGTTAATGAAACGTACTTCAGACAAGGCTCCAAGTGATACTTAAAATTACAAAAGAAAGAAAACAAACAGGCCTCCCTGTACTTTTATATATATAAAACATAGCATGTTTAGAAAAGAACTTAACAAAATAAGCAAAGTTACAACCTTTTTCCCAACATCAACCAGTTCAGATACTTAATTCCAGAAAAAAAAACACTTTTCTTCCCCCTCAATCTTTACGTAACTACATCTTTTCAGTTTCTTTCCCTTGGATCACTGATAATTTTACAGTTCATTTGGGTATTCTGGTTTGAACCTTTCAGAATTCTTACGGCCTAACTTTTTTCTCAGTTCTAACTTGAAGATTTTTTTTTAAATTCATTGGTGGAACTTGGGTATCACAGCTGGTGAAGATTTACTCAAGCTCTCCTGGATTAAAAACTCCACAAACTAGAAACCACTTTTGCTGAGGCACTGGCTCCTCTGAACCAAAAATGTAATTTTTCCTGAACTGAGACTTTGAACCTTCTTCTCTGAAAACAAAATTAAACACATGACGTTGATGAGTTTACCCTTTCATAAATTCAATTGGATAAACATTTATCCATTAACATTACAGGAATTTCCCCAGACACTTGACTGCAAGTTTGGTTTCTGGGACCTGATGCAATTAGCTCACTGTCCAAATGTTAGACTCAGCTCTTATTTTTTTAAAAATTAACTACATTCACTTCCTCTGCTGTATCACAACTCTTTGGAAATTCATTCTGACAATACGCATTTCACTTTTCCTTGCTTACTATTTATCGACGACATATCCTGATCACTTGTTAAATTGGTCTCCTGATAGGAACTTGTTTGCTTACCAGGAAGGAATGTTTTCAACACTTTGCTAAAATAAACAAAGATTTTGAGGTATGTTTCACCTATTTTCCTAATCAACACATTCAGAGCTGCTATTACACATCCCTACTGCATGAATCCAGGTCTCGTGGTTCAGAGGTAGGGATACCAACACTGTACTACAAGAGGATCCTAAGGCTTAACTCATGCACTTTAGCATGATTTGAAACTGCTGACCTTATTTAACCTGTTGAATGATTGGCTTGCTGACTGTTCAAGCAAAATAGGCCTTATCAGCACAAAGGAAGAAGAATCATATTGAACTCAAAATTCTCTCTCTCTCTCTCCCCACAGATGCTGCCAGACTTGCAAAGTTTCTCCAGCAAATTGAAATTAAAAAAAAACACAGATTACAAACATCTGCAGTAATTAGCTTTTCTTTCAATGTTTTCGCTCTTGTTCAATTTATTTGATCATTATCATGAGCATTATAATCAATTACTTGTCAGGGATTGATCAACTATGGATTAGTTCATTTTAAAAAGTTGTGAAACAAACATTATAGTGATCCACAACAGACTATTTGCCAGGAAGGTTCACAAAATTGTATGCACAGAGTACATAGAGTGCTTAAAGAGAAGGTACACATAAAATATAAGTGGCTACTCTGACTGTGGTGAATTTGTCCTAAGTAGCTTCTGTATCATTATTACACACATTTACCAAGATTTTATTGGCCACAATTGGGGTTGAAACAGGACTAAATGGCTTTCTCCGCAGAAGGTTAGAAAAATATGACAGAAATTGTTAACCAGTTTATATACTGTGAGAATGGACAAGTTTCTTACAGCTAATGACATTTCAGAAGATGAACACAAAGAGTCATTGCAAACCACACATTGCTGACCAATCACAGAAGGTCTAAAGTATACTGGAAGACACTTAATGCTCCTTCTCAGAGGACACTTTGGCACGATTGCAACCACAGAAGAGTGGAAAAATCAGGCATAACAGCCCACTCCATAGATTGTAGTGAGGATCAGGATCAGACCCATGAAAAGTTCCTTCAGTTTGCTCATCGCTCTCTGCATCAGGTGCCCAAAGATTGGGAGCATGGGGCTGAAGTGCAACTAGAAATTTAAAGGGACCTTAAATAAAAGCAAAATACTGTAGATGTTGTTTTTGGACTGGGACCTAAGTGCATCAGTTCTAAGAAAACATGTTTGCAGGCAAGCGCCTGGGCTCAAAATGTAGTTTGTTACTAGGATCCAATTTCTATATGCTACTGCAACGTAATGAATTAAGACTAAAGGATCCTTGACAATTCCCCTTTTCTTTGGGAGAGAAGTGAGTCAGGTCTGCCTCTTGTCTGACCAGTTACATTCAGTTTGCTTGGAACCATTCCTGAAAATCCTCTGGAGGCAGTGTCAGATTTAGTTCTGCATAGGTCAATTGTAAAGATCATCCTTTTGGTTTGCAATAATCATGTGCTCCTCATATTCACAAAATCGGGTTGAACTGTAGATGATGAGGGTGTTCCAACAGGTACTTTGCACCTCCTCTGCAAGGATCTATTTGTCAAAGTCAGAAGTCACACCTCACCAGGTAAATAGTCCAACAGGTTTATTTAAAATCACAAGAGTTTAGAGCACTGCTCCTTTGTTAGGTGAAGTGATGAAGGAGCAGCGCTCTGAACGCTTGTGATTTTAAATAAACCTGTTGGACTATAACCTGGTGTGGTGTGACCTCTAACTTCATCCACCCCAGTCCGACACAGGCATCTCCACATCAGGATCAATTGGTGAAAGAGTTCCAGACTCTTGGTCAGTTTGTTATGGATAGATTTCCTTCTGGAAGAGCTGAGGTCCTTCACCAGAAGCACTATCCATCTCCTCTGTTTGGGAGTCAAACTTAAACCCTCTGGAGAATCCAGGTTGGTGAAGTCACAAGAGCAGGAAGCTAAACTCACCTAGAACACTGAAATGGACCAATCCCAGTTTTATCCTACACGGACGGAGTATTGATCATAAACCAACGAGCCACTACATTGTGATAATTGTTGGCCTTTAAGATTATCTGGTTTGCCAACAGTTGGTGAATGGAATAGGATGTGGGAAAATGTGAAGTTGTTCAATTTGGAAGGGAGAACAAAAAGAACAGAATTTTACGTAAACAGAGAAAAGCTGCAATACAAAGGGGCTTCAGTGTACTTGTGCACAAAAGACAGAAAGCTAACACAGAGGTGCGGTAGGTAATAAAGGCTAATGGAATATTGGCCCTTAATTGGATTGGAGTATAAGAATAGGGAAGTCTTGATGCAACTGTACAAGGTGTTAGTGAGACCACATCTAGAGAACTGTGAACAGTCTTAGTCCTTGTCCTCTTATTTAACGAAAGATATCATTTCATTGGAAGCAGATCAGAGAAATTTCACTAGGATTATCTCAGGCTTGGAGGGTTTGTCTTATGAGCAAAGACTCAAAACGTTGGAACTCCATTCACTAGAACTTAGAAGAATGAGAAGAAATCTCATTGAAACATACAGGATTCTTAAGGGGTTTTACAGCGTAAACGGTGAAGGGATGTTTCTCCTCATGGAAGATAGTATAACCCAAGGGCATAGTCTCAGAATAACGGAGTACTAATTTAAGACTGAGATGAGGAGGAATTTCTTCTCTCACTGGGAGTGGATAGGTAATGTTTTATCCCAAGATAGTTAAAGAAAGCACTTCCCTGCCACAATTCAGCAGAATTCTTGCTTTCAGCTTCCTCTCCTTTCCCTCCCACCCTGCAAACCAGCAAATTCTTTGTAGGTGGTAGTACTTATTTTCCTCTGAAAAAAATGTTGGACATTTTCTTGTTCTGCCTTCGGTACAATCCTCAAACTCTCACATCTATCCTTTCCCTCTCCAGGCAGTTTTAGCATTGAGTCTACTACCAGTGCCTCAGAACAACTGCTGCTGATGATGATGATGCTAAATGAAATAACCAGGCTGAAGAGAAACTGCTACCTCCAAAAACAATGGTAGTGTCAGAACACTGAAATAGAACAAAACTCGGTCTCATTTTTTTCCCTCCTCTCTGTAACCAAGCACTATTGGCTCTAGCTGTGTGCACTTTTCTTCCATGTCCACACAGCACAGTATTGATACTCAGTCTAAGGACCTAAATAATTAGCAGTGATAGAGTATAAAGCACTCATGGGTATTAATGAGAAGAAATATTGCCTGAACAATGAGATGTAATTTATTGTATGATACAAATGGGTAAAAGTTGCATTGGTAGTTTTGTAATTATACCTAATTAGACAAAGTTGGTACAGCTGTCTTCTCATGTTAGATAGTCTTTCAGTGGGGAAGAGGCAATGCAACATCATCAGATTGGGTTGAGCTTATTAACTCCTCCAAAACCATTACCTTATACAACATTTGATATAGTTGCAATTTTCTATCATGCATAGCAATGTGCAAGAGAGCAGATTCAGTGACATAACTTTAATGAGAACAGAGTTTAATTGAACATTGATGAGATGTTAGACATATGCGCTCTTTTCCCCATGGTGGGGGAATCCAAAACTAGACAGCATAAGTTTAAGGTGAGAGGGGAAAGATTTAGAAGAGTCCTAAGGGGCAACTTTATCACATAGAGTGTGGTGCGTGCCAGCAGGAGTGGTGGAGGATGGTACAATTACGACATTTAAAAGACATCTAGATAGATAAATGAATAGGAAGGGTTTAGAAGGATATTGGCCAAATTTTGGCAAATGAGACTAGATTTATTTAGGATATCTGGTCGGCATGGACGAGTTTGACTGAAGGGTTTGTTTCCGTGCTGTATATCTCCATGAAATCAAGTTCAGCACATGAGTCATTTTCTTTAAGTTATCCATTGTTTTAGCAAGATATGTCAACCTACTAATATTAGTGGTATAATCTAGTTTTGTACATATTTTCTAACCAATCTGAAGGACTATATGATTACACACCTCTAGGATAGGTGGGACTTGACACCATGTTCCCTGATTCAGAGTTAGGGCCACGACCACTGTGGCACAGGAGCCCTTCTGTCTAGATGTGTAAGCTGAGGGTGGACTGGCAGTGTGCTTTCTGACATAAGACAACAAGAATCTTAATCAGCCATTGAATAATCATAGCAGCATTTTCAAAGACAGTGATGAAGGTATATTTGATGTGAAAACACATATCTAAGTCAGGCCTGATGCAAAACTAATATATTGCAAGGCTAATCCAATTCCCTTTGTTCTCAAAATCAAGTTGAGAAGGAAATAAATAAGTTGAGAAATATAATGAACTTATGTAAAATGACTGCAATCATTGAGCAACACCAATTGCAGTTGTGCCAAGTCACACAGAACTATGTGACTATGTGGAAATGACAAAATCACAGGCAGCCAGGCAGTTTGTGACCAGTAGAGGCCATGGGATCCACAGGGTGACAAAGTTGGACATAGCACATACTTACCACGGCTCAATTTGGATCGAGAGAATCAAAAGTATCTTACAATAAATATTCCCACGAGTTTATATTCTACATAAAATTGCCTTATGGTATGAAGTTTTCCCTAAAATTCTTCCAAGCTACAATAGAAAGAATTCATAAGATATTGTTTGTGCAATCAAAATAATGTGTTCATTGTGACTGCAATAGAGGGCAATGCGAGATTTCATTGCCAGATAAATAGCGAAAAATACCCACTAATCGCATTGTGAAGTTGAAAAAAAGAATATATGATTTTCTGCAATCCAGAGTTCTATATCTTGGCCTAAAAGTCAATGAGAAAGGACAAAGCCAGTGACAGAGAAGATATAGGTTATAATCAATACTTCAAACCAAAAGATGTGCCTGAACTTGGGTCTTTTCTAGACTTTTCAATATTATCTGTGATTCTGTTTGAAGGTTGCAATCATGTTAGCTCCGCTACATGATGCTTTGAAAAAAAATGAGAAATGTTATTAATCCAACCCACAACAAATGCTTATGATGCGTACAAGAGAAGCCTGGCCAGTGATGCACTACACATTTGTTGGACACAAATCATGACCTGAATCTAACATCTGATGATTCAAACTACACAGTGTTACACACTGAAGTAGTGCACTGGAAATCAAAACCTGCAATTCCCTTATTCATTACAAAAGTCAAAGATTCTAAGAAGTGTGCAAAGATTCCCCAATTTGCCTGATTTTCAGGTACAGGTTGCCAGAAAGAATTGACCATATTTCTGCTCTTAACAAAAATTACTATTTATTACAGGTAATTAGAATCTAGCTGCAGGTAAACAGTTAGAACCATTGGCATTACTACTAATTAAAACTCTAATCACCTAATGAACTCCCCCTTACACACATACAGACAGGGAAAAGAAGATGGATGTTATCGATGGAGGGATAACTGGAAAGACGATTTGGTGGTCTTTGTACACAGATTTGCTGAGATGATTCTCGTGCTGATCAAAATGCTGCTTCTTGGTCTTTTTTCTGGATTGCTTCCACTAGTTTGCAAGACGCACAGGGTGGCTGGTAAACTGATAAAAGGTCTCTGATTTACTGACTAAAAGCCAGAGCTTACAGCAACTGCTGAATGAAAGATAAACTGGTTTCCATCAGGCTTAGAGTAGCTTTATTTGCAGAGAACTGAGGGAGCTCTTGGGTTGGTGGTAGTCGGAATTTTGTATCTTGCTCAAGGTCACAAGCTGTTCGGCTACCTGAGAACCGAACACATAGTCTTTGATAGGACTTTGCCATTCATAACTAGTCACTAGTCCACAAACCAATCCATTACTTGGTGCTAACCAAAGCTCCATTTGTACACAACCTTTAGGCTCCAGTTTATCAGCAGTCACTGCGGTACCCCCAGCTGTGTAAACAGTATTCACAATGAATGTCAGCTTACTTGCTTTCAAATCATGCAGCAATCCCTGCAATCCCTGCTTTTAAAACAGTCCTTTTCTTGTTTCAGTACACATTTTTTTTAAAAAAAGCACAAAAATAAAAAGCTACAGTCTTCACAGAAGAATTTTGTGTCTGGCAGAGTGATCCAGAGTGAATGAAACTATGTATAGGTTGAAAAGCAGGTGCTTGGAGTCATCTTCAGAAACAAAATAGGTTTTTGTTGGTAGAGTCTTTGTGCTATTTATAGATCATAAACATAAAGTAATCATTCTGCATCCAAATTCTAAATACCTATAATTACAGAGTCAAGATTTTAGTGATGACAGTACATCTCTCATAGCATGGCTAGATCATCAAATATTGTGATTTCAAAGGGTTATTTTATAGCTGACACACAGTTGTGTTTGGTGCATTAAAATTGAGAAGTATTGAATGAGGGTGTTATCTTCACAAAAGAAGTTGTGGTTGAAGATTTTCCAGTCACCACGACTGAAATTTCTGAAACTCAAAGTCTGTGTTTAAAACAAAATCCATGTGAACATATGAACAAGGAGCAGATGTCAGTCATTAAGCCATTCCAGCCTGCTGTGCCATTCAATGAGGTCATGGTTGATCTGAATGCAATCTTAAATCCCCTTTCCCTGATAATCTTTCACACTTATACTTAAGAATCTATCTCTCTCTGCCGTAAAAATATTTAAGGAATCCGATTCTACCACTTTTTGAGGAAGAGAGTTCCAAAGAAGCACAACCCACTGAGAGAAAAAAAAATTGCTTCATCTATTTTAAGTAGGCGGCTGTTTTTTTTAAAAAACAGTAACCGTAAATCTAAATACTTTGTTAAGAGAAAACATCCGCTTCATATCTATCCTATAAAGACCTTTCAGAATCCTGTATGTTTTAATCAAGTCATCTCATATCCTTGTAAATTTCAGTTGTATGAGCCTAACCCGTCCAACCATTTTTTTTTTACCATTCATTCCTGATATTAGCCTGGTAAACATTTTCTGAAATGTTTCCAACGCATTGACATCCTCCCTTAAATAAGGCAACCAATACTGTGCTCACTTCTCTAACATGATCTCACAGTGCCCTCTATAACTGAATCATAACTTCCCTACTTCTGCATTCAATCCCACTCACGATAAATGGTAAAATTCTCTTCCTGTTCCTATCCTGCAGTGGATACTGGGACATTGAGGATGCTGGGACTTTAAGGAAGAGCGAGTATTTTTTAGGCAGCAGGAAAGTGGAGATGAGGCTGAGATGAGATCAGCCATGATTGTGCTGGTGGAGTAGGTGCAAGGGGCTTAATTGCTGACCGTTCTTAGTTCTTCTGTTCTTATGTTGATGTTCTAATTGTTTGTTATATCTGCGTACAAACCTCTAGTGATTCAAGTACTATGACACCCAGCTGCTCAGAGCTCTGCAATCTCGTTCCATTTAGGTCATACCTTTTTTTTATTCTTCCTGTCAAGATAGACAATTTCACATTTTCCAACATTATACTCTATTTTCTGGACCTTGGCTCACTAATTTTCCCCAATCTACAGCTCTCCACAACATCTTTATGTCCTCCTCACCACCTATTCTCCTGCATATTTTGTGTCATCAGAAAATTTGGCAACCACACCTTCTGACCTTTTATCCAAATCATGAAAATAAATTTTAGAAAGTTGAGGACACAGCACTGGTCCCTTTGCCACACTACACCTTATACCTTACCAACCTGATCAAGACCCATTTATGCTCACTTGCTGTTTCCTGTTTGCCAGCCAGTTTTTCTGCCCATGACAATATGCTACCACTTATGCTATGAGCTTTTATTTTCTGCAATTACTTTTGATGTGGCCCTTTATCAAATGCCTTTGGAAGGTCTAAGTGCAAGATATCTCCACCAGCTCCCCTTTATCTGCAGCATGTGTTACGTCCTCAAACAACCTCAACAGATTGCTAAAACATAAGAACATAAGAACTAGAAGCATTGGAGCAGGACCAGGCCATCCGGCCCTGCTCCCCCGCTCCGCCATTCAAGAAGATCATGGCTGATCTTTTCGTGGACTCAGATCCACTTACCCGCGTTCTCACCGTATCCCTTAATTCCTTTATTGTTCAAAAAAAATCTACCTTATCTTTAAAAACGTTTACTGAAGTAGTGTCAACTACTTCACTGGGCAAGGAATTCCATGGATTAACAACCCTCTGGGTGAAGAAGTTCCTTCTCAATTCAGTCCTAAATCTGATCCCTCTAATCTTGAGGTTATGCCCTCTTGTCCTAGCTTCACCTGCCAGTGGAAACATCCTCTCTACTTCTATCTTATCTATTCCTTTCATAATTTTATATGTTTCTATAAGATCCCGCCTCAATCTTCTGAATTCCAATGAATATAATCCCAATCTACTCAGTCTCTCCTCATAAGCCAACCCCCTCAACTCCGGAATCAACCTAGTGAACCTCCTTTGCACCCCCTCCAGTGCCAGTACATCCTTTCTCAGGTAAAGAGACCAAAACTGCACACAGTACTCCAGGTGTGGCCTCACCAGCACCTTGTACAGCTGCAACATAACCTCCCTGCTTTTAATCTCAATCCCTTTAGCAATGAAGGACAAAATTCCATTTGCCTTCCTAATTACTTGTTGTACCTGCAGACCTACCTTCTGTGATTCATGCACAAGGACACCCAGGTCCCTCTGCATAGCAGCATGCTGCAACTTTTGACTATTCAAGTAATAATCCTTTTTACTATTACTCCTACCTTACGTTGTATTCCATCTGCCAGACCTTTGCCCACTCACTCAATGTATCTATGTTCCTCTGCAAAGTTTCACAGTCCTCTGCACACTTTGCTCTGCCACTCATTTTAGTGTCATCTGCAAACTTTGACACCCTACACGTGGTCCCCAACTCCAAACCATCTATATAAATTGTAAATAATTGCGGTCCCAACACCGATCCCTGAGGCACACAACTAGTCACTGACTGCCAGCTAGAATAGCACTCATTTATCCCCACTCTTTGCTTCCTGTTAGTCAACCAATCCTCTATCCATGCTAATACTTTACCCTTAATGCCATGCATCCTTATCTTATGCAGTAGCCTCTTGTGCGGCACCTTGTCAAAGGCCTTTTGGAAATCTAGGTACCACATCCACAGGGTCCCCATTGTCTACCTCGCTCGTAATGTCTTCATAGAATTCCAAAAGATTTGTCAAGCATGGCCTGCCCTTCATGGACCCATGCTGCGTCTGCCCAATGGGACAATTTCTATCAAGATGCCTTGCTATTCCTTCCTTGATAATAGACTCAAGCATCTTCCCCACTACAGAGGTTAAGCTAACCGGTCTATAATTCCCCATCTTTTGTCTATTTCCCTTTTTAAACAGTGGCATCACATTTGCTGTTTTCCAATCTGCTGAGACTGCCCCAGAGTCCAGCGAATTTTGGAAAATTACCGCCAGTGCACCTGCTATTTCTCCCACCATCTCTTTTAGTACCCTGGAATGCATTCCATCAGGGCCAGGAGACTTATCAATCCTTAGCTCCATTAGCTTGCCCAACACTACCTCTTCCGTAATAATGATTGTTTCTAGGTCCTCACCTACCTTCCTCTCTTTGTCAATTACTGGCATGTTATTAGTGTCCTCCACTGTGAAGACTGATACAAAATACCTGTTCACTGCCTCTGCCATTTCATCATATCCCATAACTAAATTCCCCTTCTCATCCTCTAAAGGGCCAACGTTTACTTTAGCCACTCTTTTTTGTTTTATATATTTATAGAAACTTTTGCTATCTGTCTTTATATTCTGTGCTAGTTTTTTCTCATGTTCTATCTTACTTTTCTTTATAGCTCTTTTTGTGGCTTTCTGTTGACCTTTAAAGTTTTCCCAGCCTTCTAGTTTCAAGCTGTTTTTGGCCACTTTTTATGCCTTCTCTTTCAATTTGATAGCCTCCCTTATTTCTTTAGACACCCATGGCAGATTACCCCTTTTCTTACAGTCCTTCCTTTTCACTGGAATATACTTTTGCTGAGCACTTTGAAAAATTGCTTTGAAAGTCCTCCACTGCTTGTCAATTGTCCCACCATAAAATCTTTGTTTCCAGTCTACTTTAGCCAAGTCCTTCCTCATTCTATTGTAGTTCCCCTTGTTCAAGAACAGGACCCTGGTATTGGATTTTATCTTCACACTCTCCATCTGTATTCTAAATTCAACCATACTGTGATCACTCCTTCCAAGAGGATCCCTAACTATGAGGTCATTAATTATTCCTGTCGCATTACACAGGACCAGATCTAGGATAGCTTGCTCCCTCGTCGGTTCCATTATATACTGTTCAAGAAAACTATGACGGATACACTCAACGAACTCCTCCTCAAGGCTACCCTGACCGAGCTTTTCACAAAATTCCTTTTCACAAAAACATATTCATTCTGCCTGATTATCTTGAACTTAGAATCATAGGTTCCCTACAGCGTGGAAGCAGGCCATTTCGCCCATCAAGTCCACACCAACCCTCCGAAGAGCATCCCACCCAGCGCCAGTCACCTGCCCTATCACGCTGCATTTTCCCATGGCTAATCCACCAAGCCTGAGCATCTCTGGACACTGGGCAATTTAGCATGGCCAATTCACCTAACCTGTGCATCTTTGGGCTGTGGGAGGAAACCGGAACAACTGAAGGAAACCCACACAGACACAGGGAGAATGAGCAAACTCCACACAGACAGTCACCTGAGGGTGGAATCGAGCCCAGGTCCCTGGCACTGTGAGGCAGCAGTGCTAATCACTGAGTCATCGTGCTGCCCATTAACATATCTAAGTTCCCTACTATAACTTCTTTAATAATAGTTTCAAATATATTTCCTATGAGAAATTTAAAACAAACTTGTTTGTAGATTTCTGCTTTCTGTTCCTCTCCTTTTTTTTTGAATAAACAAATTGCATATGGTATCTTCCAATCTCGTGGGACCTTTTCGAAATCAGAAGAGTTTTGGAAACAAACTGAATTTGAATGGTTAAACCAAGTTTGCCAATTGTACAGTTGAGAAACTGAAGCAATTCCATAGTCATCACAATGAGTTGTCAACTAGACAGGACTTCATTAAGAGTGGTCACAGAGGAGGAGTGCCTAGTTCCTACAGTGCAGCTACCTCATCTCTTTGGTATGTGGCTGACCCAGTGTGTTTTCCTTGCACCACACCAAAGACCCAGTTCAGTTCTGCAATAAACTCTCAAGTGGTTCATTAACTATCATAACTTCTTGCCCACATTTCCTTTCCAGTCACTGCAACCCAACGCCCTGACCCATTGCCCCACCCTCCCCAACAGACATTTCAACAAAATTGGTGGGAGACAGGAATGTGTTGTGAAACCAAAATGCAACTAATATGAATGCCTTTCATTAAAGTAAAATACTGCAGATGCTCACAATCTGAAACAAAATCAAAAGTCAAGAGCACACTCAGCAGAGTTCAACCTGACATTTTAACCCCGGTCCTTATGTATTCTTGAAAGTGAAAAGCACAAAATTTGTTTGTAGTTTGGGACATAATGCGCAGGGGGTAGCTTGCTGTTGAGCAGGGGGTCATCAGCCCCTTCAGGATATCTTTGTAGTCACAAGAGATCGCAGGCAATCCTGTCTGAACTTGCTACTTCTACCATTTGAAAGTTTATTGTTTAAAATTCTCTTGGCATTCAAAGATATGACTTACATGGGTCTTTCTGTTTCCAGAAAGCCACTTAATTTACAACCAAAGTCATTTTCAGCAGTTTCAACCTTCTTGAAAAATCACATTTTGGAACTACAAGTTATAAATGTCCACAGCCCTTCAGGGTTCTGTTACATGGTTGTGACATTTTCAAATGAAAAATTATGCCAAGTTTTTGTTCAGTTAGCTCATTTTATAAACAATACAGGATTCTCTTCATGTCCCAAGCAATGTATTTCCTATAATAAATACTCAAAAATGGATTCCTTGGTCATCTGTTTATGCAATTTGTCATTTTCTGTTGATCCTGCATCACAGCAATGTGAACACTTCAAAAGTAGTTGCTTGATTGAAAAGTGATCAAAAACTTTTTAATGATGTGCAAGTCATTTTGAAGTTCTTTCTTTCCCAACATAAAGTTTGTGCGTAGGCCATGTTATTTGTAGGCTGACCTATGGGTTACAAAAAGTTGGTTCCTGTTCATTTTACACCCCAAAATGGAAACAGATAGATCATAACAGAGAACTACAATGGTACTGTACTATTTGAGGAAGAGGCATTTGCCTTCCTGATAATGCATCTGACTACAGCTGGGACTTAAACCATACATGTTTTTCAAAGTAGTGTTAAAAGGAGGGCTTTCATGTGGTGAATCATCAACCTCAAGTTTGTAGCTGCAAGGGCAACAGGATACGATTCCACACATGTCAGCTTGTCAGATTATAAAATTACATACCACCTCTGTTGCAGAGGATACAAATGTAGACAGTGAGTGCCAGGTTACCAGATTATAAACTCAAAGATTGGTTACTACACAGGAGAAGGCCATTTGGCCCATTGTGTCTGCATGGGCTTTCATCAAGAGCAACTTGTCTAATATCACTCCTCTGGCCCTTTCTTTACAGTCCTGCGTGTATTTTAATTTCAAATAGTTATTCATTTCCAGTTGTAAAATCATGTATGACTCTGCCTCCACCACATTTTCAGACAGCGCATTCCAGGTCCTAATCATTCACTGCATAGGTGCATTGTATAACTTGACAGCAAACTTGCATAAAATACTGAGAGTGTGGAGGAGGTCAGTTCCACTTCAGCATCACAGAAAGCATGGAGACTGTTCTCTCCAAGATGGATCAAATGGCCAGCTCTATTAATATGCTTCAATGAAGTGCCAACCATGATTCAATATCTGCTGTCAACTATGGCAACTTACACTGCTAATTCAGAATCTCAGATGACCATGCTGTGGGAAGCAGTGCTTCCAAAGTGTCCCTTCACTCCTACCCTCTCTTCTTTAGGAATACAAAGGGAGTCCCAGATGAGGGCTCATAGTCTAATGGCAGGGGGCACTCTTTGGAATGGTAGCCTGCCTGTACCTCCTCTATCCACTCCATCAACACCCTTGTAATGCCACATTGCAAATTGGCCTGCTTGTACTTATTTATATACTGCAATGTACAACCTGGCCCTCAAGGCTCATAACTGCTTGTGGTCACCCAACATGGCAACCAGAAATATCTTCAATGGAAATTCGGTTGATTTCTTTCTGCCAAGCTGTAGCTTAGATAAATGTCCATCAAGGACACTAAAATAAATATGCAGAAACAAGATGACAACTGAGAGAACACCTCCTTCATTATATTTTGTTTCTTTGCGTCTCCAATTGCCAGCTTCCTTGGCCTTGAAAACTCATTCATTTTGTCATTTAATTTTTCCCATCTTCCACCCCATTTTTTGTTCTTTTCTGTATTTCCTTATCCTCATTTCCTCATCTTCCTTCTAAACTATCACATCTCTAAGTCCTTGCAGTTGTGACATAAAGTAATTGACTTGAAATGTGAACTCTTTTTCTCTTTCAAAGATGCTGCCTGCCCTATCAAATATTTCTAATAGTTTTTGTGCTTATTATGAACATTAAGGACTTACACAGGAAAGATTCTTACTTATTCCAACTAATTTTTTTTATCGAATCCCCAATGTGTGGAAACAGGTCATTCAGCCCAACAAGTCCACACTAACCCTCCGAAGAACATCCCACCCAAACACATCCCCCTACCCTATAAACATGAACTTCCTAGGCTAGCACACCTAACCTACACATCCATGAACACTATGGGTAATTTGGCACGGTCAATCTGCCTAACTTGCATATCTTTGGACCGTGGGAGGAAACCGGGTCACACAGTGGAAACCCATGCAGACACAGGGAGAATATGCAAACTCCACCCAAGGCTGAAATCAAACCCAGGTCCCTGGCACTGTGAAGCAGCAGTGCTAACCACTGAGCCACCTGCAGAGTTGGGAAGTTGGAAAAAGTTTACAGAGTTGGAAAGAAACTGTTGGCTCATTTCTTTTCCCTTCTAAATTTGATGTCACTCTTTAGAATTAAACTGAATTATGGCAAAAGAAAGGTAGTCAGATTCTGATAGTTAGGAATGGAGTCATGAGAATTTTGGGATAATTGCAAGATTTGGGATGGAAAGGAGGGTAGATGTGAAGCTCCCCTGATTGAGTAGCCCTCCAGCAACTCTGACAGCTAGGTGCACTGTGGTCAAGGCTGCTCTTCCTCCTCTTTGTGTTGTTCCTAATCCTACTCTACCTGGACCTCCTGCTGTTCAGGTAATGATACAGGCTGCGTCCTCTTTATTGCAGTCATGCAGAAGGTAACATGTGGCAACAAATCAGGAAGTAAGATCAGAAAATGACGTCAAATGTAAAGATGTCACTTGATCTAGGTTTTAATTTATTCATTAGTATTGAGTTTCTTTCAAGCAGAAACTCCTGTAGCTAGGATTGTTAACCCACGCACAATCTAACCAACTGTAAATGCAATGGTAAATAGATGGAACAAAAAGCTGTTTGTTTTTTTTACCCAGTTTTTGAAAATAAACAGAGCAGCCAAGAGTTGAAACCTGAATCCATGCTCTCGTATAATAGCGTAAACTATGTCAGAGAGCTCCATCCATTCCCATCTCATGTAGCAGAATGGAGTATGGAGAACTGAACAGTTAAAAAAAACAGTTCTGATTATGGAGATTATTTTTTCCTATGAAGCCATCAAGGATGGATATCAGCTATCAGGTGGATTACATAAAGTATCGAAATAACAAGGCTGTTTTGCACTGTGATCATGAAGCTAATCCAAAGTCATAATTTACGATGAGCTGCAGTTGCTTCACAATTATGGGAACAAAGAGCCCTGTGTATCCAACAGTTCTTTGAAGGATTTTTGAGCACCCACCCAGATAACATTACAGATACTTCAGTTGCTGATCTGGAAGGCTGCTTGGGGATTTAACATTTAAAATGCCTCTTTTTCAACTGGACGAGGGGCTAAATTTTCACTCCATTGTTGGGGGCACACTGTTGGGAAATGCCCAACTTCTCCTTTGCAAATCAGGAGAAACTTCGCAAAAGGTTAGATTTTAGCTATGGGTTCTCACTGCAGTTGGATCACCCTCAGAAACAGCACTCCAGAGAACTCCATGTTCTGGGGTTTTGTCCCAGCTTTGTTAGAAGCAGTAAGACCCTCTAGCCCTCACACCCACTCACCCTCACACATTTCTCATACCCCATTCATGCCAAGTAATGCAAACTCATGCTACCCATTCAACTTCTACGAGCCATCACTACATGACAACCTATGACCCTGTACTCACTTCAACGAACCCTCAAAACTTTCATACAAACTTAATGCTAACTCATGTCAACCCAAGAACACCCTCATCTCTCTGGCCCTTTTTTGTCTATGTCAGCCAATATTTCCTTTTGAGCATCTTTTGGGCTTATAACGTCCATGCTAAATCACCTTGTATCTACGATGGGCAGACCTTAGGGCCATGTTAAGATGAAATACCTTGCTCGTTGACACTCAGTTTGGATTGAATCAGGGCCAACCAACTCCTGTCCTCATTATAGCTTGTCCAAACATAGACAAAAGAGGTGAACTTCAAAGGTGAGATGAGAGTGACTCACATTGATTGACATCAAGACAGCATTTGATCGGGTATGGAAACGAGGCACCATAGCAAAATTAAAGCAAATAGGGACTTGGGAGAACATTCTACTGGCAGGATTTGTATCTAGCACACAGGAAGATGGCTGTGGATGTCTCAGAACATTGTTAAAGGGGTTCCATAAGGTAGTGCCCACACCCTGCAACACTGGCGAAGGTGCAACACCAGCCCATTTACCTCCTCCCTCCCCACTATCCAAGGGCCCAAACATACCTTTCAGGTGAAGTAACACTTCACCTGCCCTTCCCAGAAACTAGTCTACTGCATTCGCTGCCCACAATGTGGTCTCCTCTACATTGGGGAAACGAAGTGCAGTCTTGGCGACCGCTTCGCAGAACATCTACGTTCTGTTCACAAAAAAGACCCTGAACTATCTGTTGCCTGCCACTTTAATGCACCACCCTGCTCCCCGGCCAACATCTCTGTCTCTGGCTTGCTGCAGTGTTCCAGTGAAGCCCAACACAAGCTGAAGGAGCAACACCTCATTTTCCACTTGGGGACCCTACAGCCTTCCAGACTCAATATTGAGTTCAATAATTTTAGACCCTAAACTCTCCCATGTCCCAGCCCCCTACCCTGACACCAGGCCTTGTTACCACATAGCCTGCGACTACACACCCACTGTTGTTAGTCACTAACAGTCCCCTATTCACCCTCCCAGCCTGATTGTTAGCAACTCCTTTGTCTGTCCAACTGTCTTTCTCTCTCTTTGGGCTCTATCTTATCGTTTACTCCCTACCCCACCCATTTCTCCCCTCCCTATTTTCTGCATATAAACTGATGTTTTCCCAGCCACTATCAGTTCTGAGGAAGGGTCACCGGACCCGAAACGTTAACTCTGTTTTTACCTTCACAAATGCTGCCATACCTACTGAGCATTTCCAGCAACTTTGTTTTTGTTCCTAATCATCTTCAGCTGCATTATCAGTGACCTTCTTTCCATAAGGTTAGAACTATCTTTTCATAAGACGTTTTCCCTAAATTCATAAAGCCGGTATGTTTCTGGATCATGAGGGATGAAAATTGCTACTGTCTGAAGGTAACTGGACTTTGAAATGTGCTATTGCGTCCATGAAATGTGCATGTGTGAAATATGTCCTGCCTCCCTAGTGAGAAACACTGGTGCCAACTTCATGGGCAGTGCTTCTGGAATCAGAGCTCCACTCATTTTGGCTAAGGCTTTATCCATCTTTGAAAATTTGGATCCGGTCGTCCTATAAATATTTTTGAATTTTACTGTGGATACACCAACAATAAACATAGATTACAGTTTATTTTTTATGTTTGGGATCAGAAAGATACGGCAGGGAAATGCTAGAGCTGGGACAGGGAGCTAAAGATGGAAAATGCAATTGTGTGTTACTGGAAATCAATTGTTTACATTGCCTTACAATTTATAATTAATAGTTAGGATAAATAGTATTGACTAAAACAATTGATAGAGAAATATAAATGAAGAATTATATTCAAATGTTAGGTCAAAAGCTCATTGAATTTGGACATAGTGGTCTGGTAGTTATAGTGAGGAACCAGCAACACAAAGTTGCTTGTTCAAATTTTAAAATAGTTAAAATGGCAAGAGATGAAAAATCCAACTAATTGCCTTATATGTTTTAGTGAAATGTATCTATTGACGTTCCCTTTTCTAGTCTACATAGTTCTAAATGGTATTGTCAATCTTTAATACGTTTAAAATATCTGGATTAGGTAATAAATACTGCCTTGAGTATGTACACAACAAGAACAAATTGAAAGAAAAGCTGAAGTGATTTAGAATTGCCAAGTGTTGGTACTTAATCATGGAATTTGATTTCAAATTCAGCATATTCTAGAGACGCAAAAAGTGCTTCTCTGACAGATCTAAATAATTTTACACTTCTACGAATCTCAAACACTAGGATGATCTCTCTTTCCCTCTCTTTCTTTCTCTAACTGGATAAGCACATGTGTATTAAGTTAGTAACACATAAATTTAATATTCACATTAGCAAAACATCTTTCTTCACTATATAATAAATACTTGGAGTAATCTGCCAAAAAGGTGGCTAACAGAAGATGCTAGTAGATTTCAAGAAGCAACTGTAATTTAGAGAGATGGATTTAAGTATTTCAGGGAGGTGTTTGATGGGGTGAATAGACTTTTATCCTTGGCTTTATCTTCTTAATACAAAGTTGACACAAACTAATGAGATGAAAGACTGTAAATGCTGATATGTGTCTCCATCAGACTTAATTTATGGCAAGAGATAGTAGGAACTGCAGATGCTGGAGAATCCGAGACAACAAGGTGCAGGGCTGGATGAACACAGCAGGCCAAGCAGCATCATAGGAGCAGAGAGGCTGACGTTTCAGGCCTAGACCCTTCATCAGAAAAGGGGGAGGGGAAGGGGGTTTTGAAATAAATAGGGAGAGAGTGGGAGGTGGATAGAAGAGGGATAGAGGAGAGGATAGGTGGAGAGGAAACAAACAGGTCGAAGAAGTGGGGATGGAGCCAGTAAAGGTGAGTGTAGGTAGGGAGTTAGGAAGGGGATAGGTCAGTCCAGGGAGGACAGACAGGTCAAGGGGGCGGGATGAGGTTGGTTGGTAGGAGATGGAGGTGCGGCTTGAGGTGGGAGGAGGGGATAGGTGGGAGGAAGAACAGGTTAGGGAGGCAGGGACGAGCTAGACTGGTTTTGGGATGCGGTAGGGGGAGGGGAGATTTTGAAACTTGTGAAATCCACATTGATGCCATTGGGCTGCAGGGTTCCCAAGCGGAATATGAGTTGCTGTTCCTGCAACCTTCAGGTGGCATTGTTGTGGCACTGCAGGAGGCCCAGGATGGACATGTCGTCTGAGGAATGGGAGGGGGAGTTGAAATGGTTCGCGACTGGGAGGTGCAGTTGTTTGTTGCGAACCGAGCGTAGGTGTTCTGCAAAGTGGTCCCCGAGTCTCCGCTTGGTTTCCCCGATGTAGAGGAAGCCACACCGGGTACAGCGGATGCAGTATACCACATTGGCAGATGTGCAGGTGAACATCTGCTTGATGTGGAAAGTCTTCTTGGGGCCTGGGATGGGGGTGAGGGAGGAGGTATGGGGGCAGGTGTAGCACTTCCTGCGGTTGCAGGGAAAAGTGCCGGGTGTGGTGGAGCTGGAGGGGAGTGTGGAGCGGACAAGGGAGTCACGGAGAGAGTTGTCTCAGTTCAGTTCTCAGATGATGGCAGCCTTGCATAAAACCACCACTAGGTGACACTTGATTATATTAATCAGAGAGGGTTACACTGTCAGAGAGGTCAGAGACCAAACATAGAAATCACCATTGCAGGCAATATTTTCAATGATCAGATTAAGAAACCATGCTCAATCAATCATTGTTAAACTCACAAAAGCTTCTAAGATATGCTTGTTCTGATCTGTGATTGCTCACCCCTGTCATTCGATATTTTGAAAAGGAATATTTAATTCCACAGTATCTGTCACTTATTTTATTAATAATTATACGCTCAGAGAGAAGGAAACACAACTTAAGCTGCTTAGGTCTGTGTGACAATGACGTGTGGTCAGCACTGCTCAGAATCTGCTCATTTCATTATATAATCATATAGCTCAGCAGTCAGGTTGCCACTGATTCAGAGTAGAAAATAATGCTGGGGTGAGCTGAATCTTATTTGTCACAATTGGTGGTAGATAGGATAGCAACCAAGCCCTGAGGGAACTGGCCTTACAGGCAGCAGATTGAAGGCACTGATGCTTCTGAGATTGAGTGGGTTGGAGAACACTGAAGAACATCAGAAAATTAACAGAGTAAAACATATTTTAAAGCTCCACAGCTGTTGTAGTGTAATGCCTATGTTATAGTTGCACAGTGTCATCTGTTCAGAAACCTTACCCTGACAGAATTCTTCTCAGAGTCTGACTATAACATGACTTATCTTAAAGAGACAAGGAAAACAGTTCTGCTTCAAAGGGCAGAAATCTGCTGAGATTGCAGAGAACTTCTATAAAAGAACAAAATGGGTGAGCATTCCTGTTGCTCTCTTACAATTTTGAGATAGGAAAATTGGAAATTGTTGATATTTGTCAAACTTTGCTCTGCATAAGTGTATTTTAAAATACTTTGGGAATTTCAGTGGGATGAGTCATGCCTTTGTTTCAACATTAATATAGGATTTGTCCACATCAATGTTAAAAAGAGGTGCTTAAACTAAGTATTTGGATTAACTTTTTTTGCTGGATCATTGGACTAGTCATAGTATTAGAAATAACAATGGTATATTGTTATTCCCGGAGGTTACAGTTATATATAAATGGTGTGTTCGCATGATACTACAATAATCTCTGAGATGATGATTATGGACATGGTCGTGTAATGATGAAGAAAGCAATGTGTTATCAAATTGTAAAATGGGTAGTGGATGGAGCACACATTCTATGATTGGAAATTGAATGGAAGGTCTGTTAAGTGACATGTGTTTTCTGACTGTCCACGATGACCATTACAGCAGAGGTAGAAGTCAATGGCCATGCAATCCAGCCATACTCGAAGTATAGGTACGTTTCTCCAAATTCCTCTCTTCATAAAAATATTTTGCATGTACTATCAATTACAGTAACCTGTTAAGCAATTACTCCATATACAAGGTCACAGAAAATTATTATGTATTAACAAAAATGTCTATTAACTCTAGTCAGTTCCAGTTTCATCAGTTGCTGCACAGGTGCCATACATGTAGTCTTTAAATCGTGCAAGTCTCCTAATAGCATATACGTGCATTGCCGTCAACTGTTCACCTGGCATCTGCTCATTCTTAGGGTAATGTTCCTTGTCCAGGAGAGATTTATTTCCTGTCATAAGTGTTGTTGTCATGGTAACATTGCTGATTCATTTCTGTTACTGGGAAACAATGGACCTTTGGGACTCATGTTGGCTTACTTTCAAGTGATCAGATCATTTTGTCTTAATTTGTTTCTCTACATTGTTACTCTAGTCATATGTACATGCCTGTTGTTGTGATGATATATCTCATCATTCATGTTCATTGTGTATGATTGAGACTCGTCCTTGTTGCATACAGGTGTTTCCAAGCCCTGTTCTTTTGCATCACACCGCAGGGTGATTTTGCCATTGAAATCATTGTGTTTTAGCATTGGCATTGTCATCATTAGTTCATTCTAGTGAAATCTGCTCCTTTTTGCACCCCAATACCACTCACATCCTTAGCAGTGAGCTTGTGTAGATGTCCAAATTCTAATGACAAATTTGTTGAGAATTTTGCTATATAGTTCACAAATCCGACTAACAATTGCATTGCTTGCACATCTCTTTGGCTGTTGCAACTCTGCTACTGTTCACACCGTGTCAGAATCAGGAAAAATCTTTTTGCTGCCAGTGTGTGCCATAGATGCATAGATTTCAGGCATCTTCAATTGTATCCCTTTCAGGTCAGTTTCAGGTTCATCTGGTGAGCTTTTTTTAACAGTCACATTAGATGCTGAGCGTGGTCTGTGATGTCTTCTTCCATTGTGTCTCCACATCCATTGATGAGCAGATCATCCATAATAGCTTTCACTTCCGGAATATCACTGACCCTTAGGAATATCAATATGCAAAGTGATCTGGATGTGCAGGTCCACAGATCACTCAAGTTAAGGTAGTAAAAAAGCTGTTGGCATGCTTGTCTTTATTAGAAGGGGCATTGAGTACAAGGATAGGCAGGTTATGCTGCAGATTTATAGAACTTTAGTTAGGCCACACTTGGAATATTGCATACAGTTCTGGTCACCACACTACCAGAAAGATGTGGATGCTTTGGAGAGGGTACTGAAAAGGTTTACCAGGATGTTGCCTGGTATGGGGGATTTTAGCTATGAAGCAAGGTTGGATAGACTGGGTTTGTTTTCACTGGAACACAGAAGGTTGAGGCGGTGACCTGATAGATGTTTATAAGATTGTGAATGGCATGGATAGAGTAGAAAGTATGAGGCATTTTCTCAGGGTGGAGGAGTCAATTACTAGGGGGCACAGGTTCAAGGTGTGGGGGGTGGGGAAGGTTTAAAAGAGATTTGCGAGGCAGGTTTTTCACACAAAGGGTGTTGGGTGCCTGGAATGCGCTGACAGAGGAGGTGGTGGAAACAGATATAATAGCAGCATTCAAGAAGCGCCTGGAAGAATACATGAATAGCAAGGGAATAGAGGGATATGGGTCCTGTAAGTGAAGACTGTTTAAGTATTGAAGGGCAAAATGTGTTGGCACAGGCTTGGAGGGCCAAAGGGCCTGTTCCTGTGCTGTATTGTTTTTTGTCCTTTGTTCTTTGACCCACTCCTGCTGTCTGTACAATATTCTCATGGAGCAATGAAAATGCTAAATGCTATTGGCAATCATCTTTATCTCTTCAAAAGCATCCAGAATACATTTAGAAAACTTTTCCTTTCATCCAGTTTCATTTGCCAGCAACCATCCTTTGCACAAAAGGTAGTAAAGACCTTTGCCTTGTCAAATTGTAACAAAATTTATGCGATGTTTGGTGTGATAGTGAATTCCCTTCAAAGTTTCATTGAGATCCTTTGGATCTATATATGCTGTCAGTTTCCCAGGATGTTAGTCTCATCTGTAGTAATTGTCACTCTCTTGCTTGTTCCCTTCTTTGTTAGGCCTTGCATCTCATCTTTCAGGCTGGATTGAGCACAGCTGGAAACTTCTTCAGTGCATAACTGACACTCTCACCCACTTCAAGATGGTATTCATCAGGAAGACCTGTAAAAATTTCTTTGTAAACTTCTGGGATCTCTTTAGCAGTCAATGGCTTAGCAGGCTACAAAACTCTGCAAAGTTCCTCTGGCATATTTAGCTTTCCAATTGTTCTATATTTCAAAGTTTCATGATATATTATCGTTTTGGAAAATTGAATTCTAAAATGGACAGAACCATATATTACTTTAAGTTTGTTTTCTATTTCTATATTGTACGCATTTAGAAGAAAAGATGTAGCTTTAGTTTCATTTTTGAGTTCTGTGAATGGAGTGCGGTTGTCTAGAAAGTTGTTTGCATGCATTTAAATGAGGCGTTTTAAAACAATCTGGACTTGTGTTATGAGGACAGATCATAAACATTAAGCTGTTTCTCCAGAATTTAGAAGGTTAAGGGGTGATCTGATCAAAATCTTCAGGATATTAACAAGAAAAAACTGGTTACATAAAGATAAAGAATTTCTATTGATTGGGGATTTTAGCACCGGGGCATGGTGTGAGATTCAGGGCCAGGCCATTCAGGAGAGATACACTAGTACACACGAAGAGTGGTAGATGTTTGGAACATTCTTCCACAAATAGCTGTGTATGCTGGATCAGTTGCTAATTTTAAACCTAAGATAGATAAATTTTTGTTAAACAGAGGTATTAAGGGATATGGGCAAAAGACAGATATATGGCATTTGGTCACAACCAGCCATGATCTCATTGAATGGCGGAACAGGTTCAAGGGGTTGAATGGCTTACTCCTGTTCTTTTACCCCTATTAGCTCATTGCTTCAGAAAACAAGGATAGAAGAAAGAAGCAAAATTGGGCTATTTAGCAAACAAGGGTTTATTGGCTTGTAAACTGCTGCAAATCTCTTCTGGCACATTTAGGGTGATTAGTCCAAAGTTTAGACTTACACTAACTCAGATAATTAGATTTTGCTAAATATCAATCAGTCATTGGGCTCGCAGCTTACCTTCCCATCATGGCATGAGTATAATTTCATCATTTAGCCTCAACCTTACTTTTGACAGTTTCAATTTTGGATCCAAACCTGAATCACTTTGCACAGATTTGTGAAGCTTATGATATTGTATGAAGTGCTATATTCTATCTGAAACTTCACATTCACTTGATACTCTTCTTCTGCAGACATTATTGTAAAAGTCACAAGTTATTTAACATCTTTAAACCTCATAATGCAAACCTATTGCATGTGTGACAGCTCTCCAGTTGCCAGCTGTATAAACCTGATTTTCTTCATTCTAGCTAAGCATTGTATGCAAAGTGATTTAGTTTCTTGCAGTAACTGCATTGCTTTTTCCAAATTGGATATGATTTTTATGATGGTCCTTCACAAGATTTATTGTCCTTGATCTTTCAATTGGGTTTTTATTTTGCAATCTATTGTTCTTATTCAGCCTGGGATGTCTATTTACATAATACAAAACTTCATGCATTTACTTATTAATCTGCTGTGGCTGATGATTGACAGTCTTAAAGCTTCTGTACATGTCAATAGGTTTCTTGAGAGTAGATTTCTGCTGTCTCATCAGATGTGATTTTGCATCAGGACCTCTTATGCCTAAATAATCCTATCTCTGATGACATTATCTTTCAGTTGTCCAGGTTCACAGGATTTGACTAAATGTATCAATATGGTCACATACAGATACAGAATCTCCTTCCTGCCTTGAGCTCTAATGGTGAATAAATATCATTCATAAATAACATTAATATGGGTTTTAAAGAATGCCTTCAGAAACTGCAAAAGCTCTTCTGTCTGTCTTTTTTGTTCCTCAATGATCTCTGGGCTGCAATTTAGCTTGTAGTACCCTTTCCCCAACATGGATAGCAGGGTTGTTAACTTTAATTTGCTCAGTCTTTTCAAAACAAAATTCTGCAGCTATTTCATTGTTTTACCAATGAGTGTAGGAAGAAATCTTCTCCTGATTCATATTGCTATTCATTTCCACCACACAGGAAGTAGAACATGGACAGTCATTTTAACTTAGCCGGTAATTCAAAGCTGCATACTACATTTATTTTACTTATTCCATTTTATTTCTGTCAGTAACTGGATCTCTTTCAGATATGAATATCCACACAATTTCAGCTGCATCATTTTTCGAATGATGCGTCTTTAATAATTGCCAGACAACACACAAAGACATATACAGCAGAAGGGGAAGTCAAGACTAAAGCAAGTCAGCTGGTACAGAATGTACAATTGCATTCCTCCATACAGTGCATACAGCAAATAGTTATGTTTTTGATGGTGTTTGTTTAAACTATTGAAGAGTTGAACAGTTGAGTGCTTTAAAATATTCCTTCAACACTTTGATTAAGAAAGTGGAACTTTGTTAGATGCTTCAAGGCTAAAGTCTCCTGTTGTAGCTAAGCCTTGTTTACTACAGTAATCTTTGAAAGCCAGGGGCACTAGTCTCTCAGTTTGTTGCCAAAGTTCAATGGCTTAGGGCGATATTCTTAGAATTAGAAACTGAGTGGGCCCAACCATCCCTTTGAGGCATATTCATAGTTTGAGGAGAAATGTGTGGTATTTTGTGCAAGTTCTGGAAGAACTCCCAGCATAATTTCAAAAAGGCTGCCTCATTATAACTTTACTTTTGGATTTGGCTTCTTCAGTGCCCAAAAATGAACATGATATAGAGCCATCTGACAGAATCTTAACTGGAGATTTTAAAGAGTCAATTTAAGCATGAATTTTGGACCTGTTAGGAGATGCAGTAAATTAAAGACAAAGTGATATGGTGGATTCAACGCAGGCATGGGTTGTATTAAAATTCATCATCACATGCACAGTCAGAGAGAGAGAAACTTTTCACAACAGTGGGAGGAAACAAACTGCTGCTGTAATGAAAAGGTTGTGGCTGGGGGTGGCTGAAGTCAGCAATAGAATTACTGTGGCTGTGGATTCAGTGCAGGAAGTGCTTTATTGACCTAATTAGGTCAGGAATGGCAAGTACTGTTGCACATTTACCTCCATCCTGTTGTGCGTATTATCCATCCCAGAGCCCTCTCCATTCTGTCTTGTCAAGACTGCATCATAACATAACTCCTCAACAGCAAGATACGTATGATCTTTCTATAATGATAAATTGCATATTCTTGCTTTGCCAGTACTTATATTTTGTCTCAACTAAGAACAACACATATATAGCAATTGTGTGCAGATCTCTTGGATAATGACTTTTAGCAGTGCTAATTTCTCTCTAAAAGTGCACCCACAGAATTCACATTTACAATGCACTAACTCGGAAATTCACACAACAGTGGATATGGTTAGACAGTTGGCTTTCACTTGCCCCTGTATGGAGGTGAAACAGACAGTAGCGAAGGTACATTGTGGAGAGATTGCTTTGGAGCAATCTTGTCTTTCAAAGTCAGAAATCACATGACACCAAGTTATAGTCCAACAGGTTTATTTGAAAATATTAGCTTTCAGAACTCTGCTCCTCGCTAGTGCTTTCAAATAAACCTGCTGGACTATAACTTGGTGTCATGTGATTATTGATCTTGGTCACACCAGTCCAACACCGGCACCTCCACTTCTGGCCTTTCAAAGTTCGCTCAGCTGGACACAGATGCTGCATCTTGAGGACCGTCAATGAAAAACATCATCTGTGAGGAGAACAGAAAATCTGAGAGGTACAGGCAAGTTTTTATGCACGCTCTTCACAATTACAATGAGAATTGAGAAATCCAACTCAAATATATTACAGGGCATTACGATGATGTATTTTTCCATGAATAAAGCGACCTGCTCCATGCAGCATCGATCATAGTGAGTCCATAAGACTTTGACCACATTCATGCACACTTTGGATACCAATATTTCTGACGTCTTAAATTGAATGATTGACATCTCATCTGTGATTCAATGATGCATCATTGATCTGCCTCAAGCTGTTCTCCACATAGTAGTGGGAGTGAAGGATCGTTGGTCAGAAGAGAATTTTGATGGAAGAAGGGTTGAAAGAGACATTTCAACTCTCACCTGTTGCCTGCCTATCATCCATTACTTGATCAATGAGTCTGTCTCCTAAAGGATTAGTCAGTCCCTGCACTGGGCCAATTCATGATTCTTCGCGGCTCCAGCGTTCGGAGGTCATCAGCCAAAAATGTGTCTGCTATTGCACCTGAGTTATGAACAGTTTGTCTCTCTTTGTTCTGAAGCCATGGAGTTTGGACCAAGTAAAGTGCAAGGAAAAGGAAAAGTGTTCACCAAGGTTTAGATCTGGGGGTTGATGCAAATATTGTTAGTTGAGTTTCGATTGTTTGAGTGATTCAAGGAAAATGTATTACCCCGCATCACTTTATCCATTTTAAATATTCATAGTGGCCAAATAGTATCTCACCTTTTCAATTGTTCGTTGATGAATGGGAAAACATAAATCTACAGACATGAATGTGGACATGTGCAGCGGGATGATGGTTGATTGTAGAGCTTCTTTGTATCAATGGAATTGTGAAATGAGCAGCCCCATATTACCTGGATTCTAGATGACAAGCTAATTTATAGGTTAACTGATTAACTTCAACAATATTTTCCCATTCCACTATTTCCTCTCACCTCAATCATTGATAATATTGTCCCTTTTCTGATGCTATGAAAATAACATGTATTTTCCAATCCAAAATTATAAATTAATGCATCATGTAATTCATAGGAAAATAAACTAATCACCCTTGTGTATTTTTTTGTGCCCCTTCTCTGGTCTTTTTGTCATTCTTTACTTTGGCATTCTTAGTCTTCCTATGAGGTCCTTTCCCAATGGCTGCAGCTAGGCTGGCTGATCTTTAATATGGGAGAATCAGGATGTGGAGGTGCCGGTGTTGGACTGGGGTGGACGAGGTCAGAAATCACACGACACCAGGTTATAGTCCAACATGTTTATTTGAAAACACAAGCTTTCTTAGCCTTGCTCCTTCTTCAGATGTTAATGGGAGTGATGGTATCAGACACAGAATTTATAAGTAAAAGATGAAAGGGTCATACCACTGATGAGGATGTATTAAAAAACCAAAGATGCTGTTAAATCTTTAATCAGTTAGAAGGTTTTAATTGATTAATATGTACATGTAAATCTTGAATTCCTTTCAGGTCACTGCCCTGAGAGAACTAAAGGTTTATCAGTGTAAAGAAGAGGTGACATTTTAGGTCAGACAATGCATGTTAGGTGTGAGTCTTTGTTTAGAATCTGTTTGCGTTTTAGTTTGGAGTCAGACTGGTTTTTATTTCTAAAGTAGGAATTTATAAAATGCCACACTGACTGACTGACCTCTTCTTTACACTGATAAAACCATTAGTTCTCTCAGGGCAGTGACTTGAAAGGAATTCAGGGATGTACATATACATTTTAATCAATTAATCTGATTAAAGATTTAACAGCATCTTGGGTTTTTTAATACGTCCTCATCAGTGGTGTGACCCTTTCATCTTTTACTTGTAAATTCTGTGCCTGATACCACCTCACTAACACCTGAAGAAGGAGGAAGGCTCAGAACACTTGTGTTTTCAAATAAACCTGCTGGAGAATCAGGTCAGTCGTGAAGAGTAGTCTTCAGCAGCTTGCAGTTTAGAAGGTGTGATACCTTTCGGGACAGACTAAATACTGTGCATCACATGGAAAGTCAACAAAAATCAGTTATTCTGGTACATACATTCATAAAAATGGTTACAAAAAGGTGTTATCACACTCCTCCATCTTTAATGAATATGTTACACAATGTTCAAGATTCCATATAATTTATACACATCTCTTGCTTTTCATTTATTTACAAATCCAATGGAACCACTGGTTTCATTTTTTTTAGAAAATACCCCCGTCTTGACTCAAATATGCAGAGCTTCAGAAAGAACCTTGACCCAAGAATGAGGAGACATTTTCTTTAACAAGGACTGATTTTCCCATGGCCTCCATTTCAATGTTCCCATTCATCAGTCATGTCTGTCTGACTCTGACTTAGATGTAACGGGTTTCAGGCAGAACTTACATGGATTAATTCTTGGTATTTTTCTCATATCCCAGCTACCCAATTCATCACACTCATTTTATTCTTCTTAACATCCTTCTTCTTCATGAATCTGTGAAGGTCTATGTACATAAGCATCACCTTTTCATGACTGAATATTTTGATTAAGTATGTACAAGAACCTTATTATTTTAATAATTCTCCCTCATAGACTTATAACTGTGCTTATATAACTAGTTATGATCACATTATTTCCACTTAACCTTGTGTTTCAAGTTCAAAGTGATTTCTCTTACTCTACTCCTATAATGATTCTTTCTCCCCTGACTGTGCTAAATATGGCTTTAGCATAGAACAAAATTTTCATTTTCTCAGAAACAATTCAGCTTGCATTCTGTCGGTAGTAGTAGAGAGGAGTTATAATAAATAAACAAAAAAATTGCCAATTTGTGATTCATTGGCACCTGACATTTCTTCCAGCTTGTATGTAGCTTTTGTCTAACAGGAGCACGTTTATCAATTTGTACTGTGCGCTCTGCTGTTCAATTTGAAGCAGGATGATACAATGGAAACGTGTGTGTTTTATCTCATTTATTCTCAAGTAATTTAAAAACTCTTTTGAAAAATACTAATGTCCATTGCCAGACACAGTGTCCTCTGGAAACCCATAAGCACAAAGTATACAAGATCTCTAAAGTTTTGGACATTGTTGCTTAATCACCCACCTCAAATGGCTCTATATCACCCTGAAAAGCTATTGTCCTTAAAGATCTTGGGCATACTCAAGTTGACTATTATTATGTTTCCAAAGGACAAATGGTGAGTTTCTCCTGCATGACATGCTCTAGGCTATTTTCATAGAATCCCTAGAACACAAAGAATCCATTAAGCCCATCAAGACTGCACCGATTCTCTGAAGAGCATCACTACCAGACACACTCACCCCATTCCATTCCCACAGGTTTTTTTTTAACCACGGCTAACCCACGACACATTCACATCCCTGGACACTATGAGCAATTTATTTTGGCATGGCTAATCCACCTAACCTGCACATCTTTGGACTGTGGGAGGAAACTGGAGCACCCAGAGAAGACCCATGCAGAAATGGGGAGAATATGCAAACTTCACACAGACAGGCACCTATTATTTTATTGTTCCACCATTCAGTGAGATCATGGCTGATCTGATAATCCTCAACTACATGCTCCTTGTCCCATAACCCTTGATTTCCTTAAAATGGTTGAAAATCTGCTTCTCTCAGCTTTGAATATACTTAACAACCCAAACTCTTTAGCTCTCTGCAATAAATAACTCCACAGATTCATTAGCATCTAAGAGAAGAAACTCAGATCTCGACTTTGGCAAGTTATCAGGTGAATTACATTCATGCACTGGATTTCCAGCTGCTTTATAATCCTCACATAATCTTACAATATCTTTTTGTGCTTTTAGCACTACCAGTATTGGAGAAGCTCAATTACTCTGTTAAACTTTTGCAATACTGTTCTCTGTCTCTAGTTATTTAGATTTTTGGGCTATTTCATCTGTTAGCAAATAACGCATTGGACAAGGTCTGCAGAAAACAGGTTTGCATTCCTCTGAAGACAAATATTTACCTTATATCCTTGAATCAGCTTCACTAACTATTCAAGGATACTTGGCGATTAGATCATCTTATGTCTTGAGTTTCACTTGCAGGTCATTTGCAATGACTGCTATTTCTTTCCACTGGTGATTCTTTCATTTTATTCTCTCAACATCCTTTGGCAGGATGGCCCTTCTTGCAGATGTAGCACTGTGTGTTCACAGTGCTGTCCTATGCATCAGTAACAGGACTTTGTAACAGGCTTTGTTGTGGCGTTCAGTTCATTTAGTTGCAGTTTATTTACTTCACAGGTGATTGACAGTTCTTAACTGTGACTTCTCTCGAGTTTGTTCCACCAAATCCAAGGACAAAATTGTTGTCAAGCTATGTTGAAGAATAACTTCAGCAATTACTGCAATTCCCTCACTTTTTAAACCAACTACAAATCTGGCCTGTAGTGCTTGCTCTTAAAATTCTTCAAAATGACATTGGATGGACAGTTTCTTGAAAGTCACGATAAATTCTCTGATATCCTCAATAAATAGTTGAACCGTCCGCCAAACCAATAACTTTCTGCACTGATCAAGCTTACTGTCTGACAGCAGTGTGTCTTTTGTTTCAGCTGGGGAGTAAATACTTGAGTGTTTTATACACTAATGGGCCTGTTTCTGTCAAGAATATAGCCGTTTTCCTTACCCCCGCCACCTTATTAACATCAAACTGTCAGAAAGATCCAAGATATTATCAACAGTGAAAAACGTCTTAAGCTACTCCACCAGAAGACTCTTGGTTGTGCACTCTTGGTCTCCAATAATACTTGCTGATGGAATAATCTTCAAAGATCGGTGTATTAACAGCCTTTTCACAAAGACCAATCTGTGCAGCCAGGCTTTTGTATAATAACATGAGAGACTCTCCACCCAATAATGGTTATCCTGTACCAGTACAAAGTTAATATGTTGGCATCTCTTAACTGAACTGGTATTGGGTAGTTCACAAATTATGAACCCCACACCCAAAAACCAGGCCAAACTAATTTTTAGTCCACTTAGCAGTAACCCTCCTCTCTGGAGGGAGTTATACTTGGAAGTAGGCAAGATGGAGCTGGTCTCTAATCATGTTTCCACTTTTGACAGATTTAACCACTAGCCTGACACTCTACACCCATTTCTCAGCAACAGATTATGTAGGTTTGATTATTACAATTTCCTCTATTGGTTCCTCAGACTCAATTTTGGGATTTTATACAGTAATGGAATATGAATTAATATTCTACTGTCAGAACAAATGACCTAGATTTGTCATGAGGAACATTAATATTGAAGAATTAAATTTCTTTAAATTTGGAACAGAAAATTTCCATGGATCTCACCTCTTCCACACAGCATGTATGTCTGGGTATTAGTTAGCTTAGTTGGCCATGAAGGACTGTCCTTTTCAACTTCTCCCCTCATCTGAGGCGTGATGACCCTCAGATTAAAGCACCATTTGTTACCTCTCTCTAATGAGAGGGCAGCCCTATAGTCCAGTAGGACAATGATGATTTAATTTCCTTATAATGCAACCCATTACAAATCCTATCCATCCATTTAATTATTGAGGAATTGTTTGCAAACATACTCATTAATCCCCAAAATCAATCAAGCAAAACTTCGAATATTCAAGCATCCTCCTACTTCACTATTTAATCTTGGTTTATGTCCTCTTTGGACAACATTCTGCCTTCCCAGTTAAATCTCTTTGGCCAACCAGAGCCATTGGTTCTTGTGAAAGCTTTAGCATACAAGATCCATGCACTGATTTAAGTTGTTGCCTTCTTATGTAAAACGTTTAGCTGAGAAGTTACTCAAAATCTGTGCATGAGCTGTTAATCGACGATAATGCAATGTTAAAATATCTAACAAGAAATTTCCCAAAATCTTGTCAACATATTGATTGTTATGGTGGGATCTTTCTACAAAAGAGAAGATCCTTGTTTGCACGATGTGCTGTGAAGGTTTGTGAACATTTTAGCACAAATTACTTTGATAAATCTGAAAAGGATTAGAACAATTTAATTTTAAAAAAAACAAAAGAACTGTGGATGCTGCAAATCAGAAACAGAGCAATTTGAGTGTCTGGCTTTTAATCTCTTCAATTGCAATATGGTGCCATTATCTTTCAGAAAATGTCACCAATCAATGCATAAATGAGATGCATTGAGAATGTTTCATTGCAGGTCACAGTAAGAAGATCTGGGAGAGATGGATAGTGCTTCAGAGACTTGTGTACATGAGAAATTATAATGCATTGTCACACATGTAATGGACTGGATAAAGGACATGCCAAATATATTACTAATAATCCTGCATGACAGGTAATTCCAGCATCAACTGGAGACAGGCAGATTGAATCCTCTGCTCCTGTTAACAAAGTTAACCGTAGTGGCAGCTGAAAAATCTGATGGAGATTCATTCAGAAGAATCATCAAATCCAAGAATCAATTCAGGGTCTTTCTCAAGAATAGAAATGCTTTGTGTTTCATCAATTTTTCTTTATTTGCATGAAATAAATCAGTGCCAAATTGGCTGGGAATTAAAATTCACAGATGTTATTTTTTTGAATAAACTCATCCTAGCCGAATAATTAAGTCCTGACCTCCCAAATGACTCAGTTGGTAAATGCGGCATCTAGTTCCAAGTTTCAGTCTCTAATTTGTACTGAGATGAGAGAAATGAAAGTCTCAATAGTGTCAAAGGACCATCAGTTGCTCCCTCATTAGGGAGAAAACTGTTGGAGTGTTTAACCTGAGGGTTACCGTGTCTCAGGTAAGGGATGAGGTGGAGAAAGCAGGGCCTTCAAGGTGATATAAACCAGAACAGGAACTAAATACACGCTGTCGACATTACTAGCCAGCTGGATAGATTATCTTAAACTTAAAATTGGCCTCAGTACCCAGCATCAGAGAGAATAAAAAAAACTAACTAGATTTTGACCTTGGCAATACCCAATGATAACTATCGGGATATCTGTTTGTGGATATGTTGTGAAGATCTATAGAGTTTGCACCAGATTGATTGGTGCCATTTTCTGAAAGACAATGTGTATGTTACACATCAAGAGATTAAAGGTGTCAAGGGCTTTATTTCAGATTTGTACCAAATTAGAAATGGAAAGAGTTGCAACTTCCCTGACTAACCAAGGCACATGTTGGGAGTTAAATTGGAAGAATCCACGAGAATGGTCACGTATACTGAACTGAGCTATTATCAGCAGCCTATTGGGTTGTAATGTGGAGTTTCTCCAGCACTGACTGTTCTTATTTCAGATCTCCAGAATCTACAGTGTTTATATTTGTTTATATGACCTGGTAGATAGATGGTAAAGAAGGTATTTTGGAAGTCTTCCTTCACTGGGCAAGGCACTGAATACAAAACCTGGGATGTAGAATGGAATCTTATAGGGGCCTGAGCAGTGTGGGCTATGGTAAGATTTGTGACCGAATTGAATGAGATGCAGGCAAGGGCTAACTCGATGTTGGGGGCAATTCTTTGCACCTCTTCTGCATTTGCCAAGTGGTGAGGGGAGTTTCTTATGATACTGTGGAGATCTGTTAATACAGGGGGATTTTAACTTGCTTTGCCCCTTATTAACAGCACAACTTGCTTCATTAATATCCAGTTTCCTGTCTTATCAAGCATGCCAAATGAACTAGATGTCAAAATTCTCAAGATGAAAGTCAGAGTGGGTATCTGTGACTTCAAATTGCCACAGGCTGTGTGGAGCCCCCATGATGCTCAGCACCAAACAGCATCTCATGACACAGTCAGTGGGCATCAGCTGCATTCACACCTTGTCCACTGGCACTTATATCCAACATTTGACAACCCCCTCATTGCACCACTCTGATCCACATAGGAAGGACAGACTTGTGTTGCTAGGCATATGAATAACTAACATTGAAAGGCTGCTGCAAGGTCCCTCTGTTCACAGGCAGGCAGCCAATTCACAGACTGGACCATTTCAGTGCTGCTCATGTGATCTCTTAATGCTCGCTCACTGAGTGCCTACCTGCATGTAGGCTGGTAAGTCTCCACTTGAGATGGATGGCTGTCAGGATAATGTAAGGTGAAAGGGGACATAAAGACCCTGGGGTGGTTCAACTGTAGTGTGACCAGACAACTAGGTGGAATCTGGTGCTGACAATATCCACCATGAGCTGCATTCCATGCAACTGGAAAAAGGCTAGGGTGACACCCAGGGAGGATGGAGTCAGTGTCAGCTTTTGGACAAATGCAAAGGCTACTCATCTGTTGTATATGAGGATAATAAAGAAGCAAGTACATGAAGCAAGCATGAGCAAATTACAGCTATATTTCATTCATAATCATTTCATCATCCATTTTCAATGCATACAGAGTGAATTTGCAATTTGCACCATGTCATCAATCCTTGCAAATTGAACATTGGCATTTCATCGATTTTGACGTTAGCAGCAATGACTTAAAAAGAGGTGAATGCTGGCTAGAGGCAATCTATTAATACTCAACTTCCAATGGATGTTGCTGAAAGTGAAGACCATCACTTTATCATCTGTCATGGAGCGTTACAATGGTCTGTACCAACTGCAATGAAAAGTTATATGATTGATTTAGCTCTAGTTGTATGATTGGTTTGGGTCTAAGATGAGAAAGTGGTCAGAATGCATCAGGAACTCCCTTTTGATGCAATGTCTCATCACTCAACTTCTACGGCACTTTCACTGAGGAGGTGTCAGCACTGAGGCTGAAGCTAAATAAATGATGGAGGAATTGTCCTCATTATTGGGGTACAGCACATCGTTCTGTATAGAGGAGTATGTGCAACCCCCACCTGCAATGTATGGTCTGCTGACTCTTCTGAGATCAAAGAACCCCTTTCAGTCCTTATGCTCTCAATTTGGGTCAATTTCAGCAAGAATTGTGTGCCCAGTCACTGGGGGAACATTGGTCACTTGTAGCTGTCTTCCTAAAAACAAACTCCATAATAATCAATTGGCAGTGCAGAATTTGAATCCTGCTGAAGGAAAGGAATAGCTTTTGAAACTTTTTTGTCTTGTACACATCCGTGCAGAATTGCAAGAATATTAAAATTTAAAGGGAATAATAATATATACCGCATGGGTAAAGGTGTTTGGTTCATTGACAAGTGTGCTCTGATTGGTCAATTTGTTACCATGGAGAATACCAACCCCCAAGTTAACAGTTATTCCAAAAGTCTTTAAATTCAAATCAGGCAAGTCAACACTGATTGATCAAATTATTACCATGAGGAATTCCCAAGGAAAATATTGTCTCTCAAACTTTTGCTTAGTTCAAAAAGGTGCAATGCCCGGACATGTTCTTTTGTTTACAGATGGCCATGTCCAGTGAATGTATGTAGGCTAAGTAGGAACACACATATTTATGGACTATGAGAAACTAGGTCATGGTACTAATTGGACATTTCTGGGTTAATAAGAGTCTAATTTTATCTGAAACGTTTCACTTTCTCTCAATGAAGTAGTTTGAAACCTGCTAAAGTTTTCAATAACAGAACTCCTAACTGTTTCCATATTTTCCCAAATTTGAGTCAATCCTATCCCTACGAGTCTTCTCCAACAATTTCCCTACTACTGATGTTAAGCTCATTGGCTGTAATTTCCCAAATTACCCCTTTTGCCCTTCTTAAGCTAAGGGACAACATTGGCTATTCTCCAGTCCTCTGGGACCTCTCCTGTGATTAAAGAGGATACAAAGATTTTTTACAGGCCTCTCCAATTTCCTCTCTCGCCTCCCTCAGTATCCTGGGATGGATCCCATCAGATCTTGGGGTCTTGTCTGCCTTAATGCTTTTCAAAACACCCGACAGCTCCTCCTTTGTTCACAATAAACAAGCTACGTTGAGGTTGTTGAAGAAATCTAGTGAAATCTGATTCTCGGTAACAGTGATAAAGAAAAACAAGTTGACTGCATTGGCCATTGAATTAAATATTTATACATTTTGTATGGCTCAGGGACTACTGAGCTTGATTAACAGCACACTCCTCTCATGTATTAACACATATATTGGACACCCAACTGATAATCATGTGTTAGTTGTTCATGTATCTCTTGCCACACTTGGGACTGTACATAGTTGGTGATCAATGGCAGAATTATATCTAATGTTTGACCTTAGGTTCTATGTTTTGCAAGCATGAGCTGCTTTATAATGAGATAACAAGGTGTAGAGCTGAATGAACACAGCAGGCCAAGCAGCATCAGAGGAGAAGGAAGGCTGACGTTTCGGGCCTAGACCCTTCTTCAGTCTCAGATTGTTATCTCAGATTCTCCAGCATCTGCAGTTCCTACTATCTCTGCTTTATAATGATTTGTGCTTCACCTGTTGTGGACAGCAAAGGGTGCTATTTGGTACAATCCACAAGCCGTTGGGATGTACATATCTAGCAGGTGATTGGCACCAAAATTCATGAACCTCATTTGTGTGGTTGACAGAATATGTCTCTGGCTTTGAGGCAACATCTTTATTAATAGTAAATACCCAGTATTGCTAATGCAACATCGCAGCAAGAAACAGCTAGCTTCATTTGTTGCTCAATCTGAAGTAGACAAAGTACATTGGAGCACTGAAAGTGGTAGCCTTAGGCCCTTTCATAAGTTTACATGATGTAGAATGAACATTAATCTGATTGGGTTAGCTATTATCTCACAGGATATCTTTGGTACACTCTATATCAACATCGAGTTTGCATGGTGAGCGAATAGTTGGGGGTATATTTACTAGATTGCCAATAAGGCCAGTATTATCACGGCTGGCGATTACTCACATGTGAATCTATCAGCATCAAAAATTGGAGAGAAGTAACCTGTTACTGGAGGAACAGCAGAGAAGGTTACAGTGGGCAATTGCTGGGGTTACTGTGAGCCACACTCAGGCCTCAGGAATTATCACTGGGTGCTGAACTTGGTGGGGTTTGCTGGATCCAGGCCCAGGCTTTATGTGCTACTGGAATCCAGGTTATTGTTTATTTATTGATATTGATATTGTTATTGGTTTTTTCCAGGGGACGTTGCATCGACATGATCCTGATGAGTGAAAGGCAGAAAGCTTTAACAGCAGTTCCCATTTTACAGCATACTATTCACAGTAACATAGCGAGGTTAAAAATTGATTTTAGGGAAAATGCAGAGAAGTAAAATGATATGTGACCATTTTCTGCATTTTACGCAAATCGTCAAATCCAATATGAGAGTGGGGCAACAAATAAATATTTTCATAAAACCCCCAAAGCTGCAGAAAATGCTTTGAAGAGACAAGAACAAGCAAACTTATTTCCAATTTAAGCAAGTTTTGGAAAGTGAGCCGTTGCCGAGCATGTGACATACATAGCTTTTAAGACATGAACTCTATTCAATATGGATTCTGAAACAAACCTTCCCTTTTTTAAGTGAACAAAGTGCTGCTACAAAACATGGTTGCTCAAGGTCAACTGACCTGGCTTATATATTCAAAAGTTACCTCAATACCTAATAGCAACAAAAGGGCACTTCCCAGATGAAAAGGTGTCAACTACACATATTGTGATGCAGTTATAAATTGTAAGGAACTTTTTTTGAAACAGAGGAGGTGGTTGTCTTAATACTCTCAGGGTGAATATCTTAAAACAAAAAAAAGGATGTGGCTCATCAACTTCAGACCACCACCATTTTTGGAAAAGGAACTGAGGAATCAAATGGTAAGGCAGCCATAACTGCCTCATTTTAATCTTTAAATGCTGTGTCCCACACAGACAGAGCAGAAAAGCCAATAACATCTACACCTTAAGAATAGGAAGCTTTCTCAACATAAGATCTCCAAGCTTGTTCCATTTCAGGATCACCAACACAGCAAACTGACCTCTTGGCAACAAGACTGCAAATAACTAACTTTATGTGTTACATCTCTTCGATAGAACTCCGAAAACAACTTTAGGATATGACTTTAGCTGTTAAATTCATGCAAACTAAACTTTAGGAGTAAAGACATCTTTCTCCAGGCCTGCAGTACATGTTTTAGAATACAAGAATCATGTGAATTATAAACTATTCTCATTGTTTATAATTCTATTCTCTTTAGCTTTACTACCCTTGAGTGTGTTTATGTATGTGCTTGTTTGAGTGGATGCCATAGCATTAATTTCAGCAATTAATCAGCATTCTTTATTTAAACTTGCTTAAATGTTGCTGTTAGTTATTCAACATGTCTAGACACTCAAGGGTTAACTAAGGCACATACAAACATTTACCACATGAAAGTGTATTAATTAAGGACAGTTGGGAAGGAACAAGGATTTCAACAGGTCCTTCTCACTATGTCTGCAAGATGAAGATATATTATGTTTCAATAAAATTAATTTATGAATGAAGCCTGTAATTCGTAGCCGACCAAACCATCTGACAATGCCTCTCACTATCAAGCAGTTGGGATTGGACTTGCTTGGCTCCATTCTTATCTATCTAATCATAGGTGTAGAATCATTGACGCCAATTTCTCTTCTCCTTCTTCCAAAGTTACTCTGATGTCCCTTAAGAACTTACTCTCAGCCCTGCCTGTTTCTTATCTATATGTTGTCCCTTGGCATTATCATTCAAAACACAACACTGGTTTCCATTTAAGTGCTACTGACACTCAGCTGCAACACACCACCAACTCTCTTGAGTCCCTCTGTTGTCTCTATATTGACATATTGCCTGTCTGACAACCAGTTCTGGAGGAGCAGAGATTAGGGCCTTAGGGCAGGCATTGCAGTGTACTCCAGATAGAGTGAGCCACATAATCTGACCATGTTTCACTTTGCACAACTGGACCCACCAAAAAGGGGATGTAATGGATGCTAAAGAGTTGGGATAGTAGTGACAGTCTTCTGGGGAGGAAGATGAGGACATTAAGCAGGAGGAAAATCCCTTTCTGTGTAAGCACAATTGCAATCGACATGACTTTTAGAATTTGCTTCCGCAGAGAGAAGAGGAGGCTAGGTCATTGACTATATTCAAGTCTAAGTTAGACAAATATTTGAACCACATGAATCAGAGGTTATGGGAGTAGGCAGAGATGTGGAGTAAGGGCCACAATTAAATCTTATTGAATGGCTGAACTAACCCAAGGGGCCAAGTGGTTTATTCCTGCTTCTCTTTCTCATGATCTTATTGTCTATCACATATGCATGATTAATAGTGTTTGACAGAAACATTTTACAGCTGTTAGTAATATTCATTAAGCAATTGAATGGCTGCGTTTTGTGACTTCTTTAAAAATGCGTGTCATGTTGGGTAGAGGTTGTATCAATATTAAATGTTGCCTTCCACGATAAAAGAGTCTTGCCCAAGTTGCATTTAATTTCAGAAATTTTAGCAAAGTAGCAAGTATTTGGTACAATTTACCTGGGCTGGGACAAACTCTTGCACCAAATTTACTATTTCTAATCCCATTCCCTGAATCCTTTTATTAGCATCCTCTAAATTATTAATCCAGCTCTTTCTTAAACACTATGGTTGATTCAGGTTCAATAGTCACTTGTGTTAATACATTCCATATTTTAATAACATTGTGAGTGAAAGAAGAGTATTCAGTAAGTAAGGTACCAGATGACATGAAAATCGAGCACCTGTTGATTGTCAGCCCTCATGGGGCCATGCCCCAAGCAAAATTCAATCCTTTTGAAATAGAAGAGAAAAAATGGGAAAGAAGGCATTGTCAGGTGAGGTGAAGCACTGCAGTGCATTGGAGCATTGTTGCAGCTGAATTGCTTCCTCATGCTCCTCAAAATATTTGAGGATGTCCTCAGTGAGTCAGGAGCACAGTCTCAACTGAAAGGTCACTGAATTCAATTTAATATTCAATGGCTATTAACAACCAAGCAATATTAAACATTTGGTGTAGGCATTGTACCACAATGTTTTAAGTAGTTATGTCAAAATAAAGAAATCAATGCCTGTTTGGAGCTGAAAGGCATGAGTGTACTCCACAGCCTGAGAGCTGTCAAGTGGATATTTTTAAAAGTATCTACCCAGGCTATCAGTAATTGGAAACTATTTGGAGGTAAATAATGTGAGCTAAAGAGGGTTAAGGCTGTAAAACATCAGAATGTTGGATCCGTTGAACTGCAGACAGAGTGAAAACTGGCAGGTGTGAAAGTCATTCAGGAGTGTAATCCTGTTGAAGTCACATGGCTATAGGCTGTCAATGTTATCAGGAAGCAAGGAAAAATTGCCATTCAAGTTAAAAAGCAAATCTCATCTTAAACATGGAGGGATCGCATCATGAGTAGCCAATTAATGGTGGACTCTACTTATCAAGAAACTCCACCTAAGAAGTTGTAGTCTCACTGAAAATCTTACCAAAAATGAGATAGTCACAATGAGGATAGAACTTTGCTAACAATCGTCTTTGTGAGAGGAAATCTCAACATATGAATTATTTTAAAGAGTGATTCTCATTTTCAGGATGCTGGTCACTGTCAAAAGTCCCTTTTATAAAAGAATCTTACTCACAGATTTCAAGTAGGACTGTCAAAATTAACAGTAACTTTTTAAAATGGAAGATTTGATTTGAAGGGTGTTTTTAACCATATTTTCACTTAAGAGCTCTTTGAGAGTATCTCCAGATGATTTATTAGTTAAAAATAGAAATAATTAGGCAGTTTGGCACAGTATGATAGTCTCTCGCTTTAGAATGCTGGGATGTGAGTATTGCTGGCGAGGTTAGATTTTGTTGCACATTCCTAAATGTCTTTGAGAAGGCCATGGTGATGAGTAACTTTCTTGAACCACTATAGTCCATCTGCTGCAGGTATAACCACAGTGCTGTAAGGGAGTATCAGGGATTTGAAACAGGGTCACTGAAGGAACAGTAATATTGTTATAAATCTGGACAATGTGTGGTTTGGAGGGGAACTTGCAGATACTAGTATTCTCATATATCTACCGTCCTTGTCTTTCTAGATGTTAGAGGCCATGGGTATGAAGATGCTGCTGAAAGACACTTGGCAAATAGTTGTAATGCATCTTACCCTGCTGCCAATGTGCAAGGACATCGATGAAATGAATGTTTACGGTAGTGGCTGGGATGTCATCAAGTAGGATGCTTTGTCTGACATTAAGCTTTGTGAGTGTCGATAGAGCTGCACTCATCCAGGTAAGTCTGTGGAGTATTCCATCACATTCCTGACTTACATGTTTTAGATAGTGGATAGGATTTGGGGAATTAGGAGTTGAATTACTCGCCAGAAGATACCCAGTCTCTGATCTACTCTGGCAGTCACTGCCATTAGTCAAGGGGAGATGATTGGATTCTCATTCATTGTAGATTATCATTATTTGGCATTTGTGTGCTATGTATCTTACTTGCCTCTTCTCAGCCCAAGCCTGCATGCTGTTCAGGTCTTGCTGCATACAGAGACAGGCTGATTTTGTACATGAGGAGTCACAAATGGTACTTAATGCTATGAGATCCTCATGAACATACCCACCTCTGTTTTTATAATGGGTGAAGGTCAATAATAATAAGCTGAAGCTCATTGGGCTGTAGACTCTGAGTAACTACTGCAGTTATGTCCTGGGACTGAGATGATTGACCTCTACAACTGCAACCAACTTCCTTCATGCTAATGACTCCAACCAGTGGAAGAATCTTTCACTGATCCTGACTGACTTCAATTTTATTAGGATTCCTTAATGCCACACTCAATCAAATGTTTCCTTTATGTGAAGGCTGGTCACTCTCACCTTATCTCTATAATTCACCTCCTATGTCCATATCTAGATCAAGGCAGTAATAGGTCAGTAGCCAAATGCCCCTGACAGAACTCAAACTAAGCATCAGTCAATAGGTAGTCCGGAAACATCAATTAATAGCACTGTAGATAACTCTTTCCATCACTTTGTTGTTAATTCAAAGTAGACTAATTGAGCAGTTATTAACCATATTGCAATTCTCCTGCTTTTTATGGACAGAAAATTTTCTACAGGATCAGCTAAATACCCATGTTGTAGATGTACTGGAACAGCTAGGCTAAAGGCGCAGCTTGTCCTAAAGCATAAGTCTTCTGTACAACCGCCTGTATCTGGTGCTTTAATCTATTCTTGATACCTTCTGGATAGAAACTAACTGGCTGAAATTTGAAATCTTTGATACTGGGGACCTTAGGAGGATCTCAAGAACGATCTCTTCTGGCTGAAAATCAGTGCAAGTTTGCAGCATTGTACTTTGCACTGATGTTCTTGATTCCCCCATCATTAAGGATTGGAATATTTTTAGACCTTACTTCTTCCTATTAATTGTTTGATTGTCTACTGTGATTTATTACTGAATGTGGCAGGACTGCATAGTTTTTATCTGAAATGATAGGTATCCTGTTTAACTCTATCAAATTCCTCTTGTACTGTTTGCCAGGCAAGTGCTCCTGCTACTTTCAATGGGTAGATATTTCACTCTTAGTTATGACTGTTGCTGCCCTTTCCATGCTCCATTGCAAATCCCTGGCTTGATGATAATGCTACAATGAGTGATCTAACAAATCAGATTGTAGTGAAATGCAGTGACAACACAGTATGGAGCTGGAGGAATGCAGCAGGCCAGGCAGAGGAGCAGGAAAGTTGATGTTTCAGGTCAGGACCCTTCTTCAGAAATGGGGAGGGGAAAGGGAGCTGGGAAATAAATAGAGAGACGAGGGGTGGGGCTGGGAAAGGTAGGTGGGATGGTGATAGATGTGTGCATGTAGGGAGTGGTGGGGATTGGTCAGTGGGATAGGTGGGGCGGATAGGTGGGAGAGAAGATGGACAGGTTGTGTCAAGTCAAGGAGGCGGGGATGAGAGGGAGGGTTGGATATGGGTTTGCCTGAGTATGTGGTCGAAGAGTTTCAGGACAGAGGAAATTACCAGAGGGTTGCATCGGGAGAGAGATCCACTGAGGTCTTTCTTGACCTGACACAACCTATCCATCTTCTCTCCCACCTATCCACCCCACCCATCCCACTGACCGATCCCCATCACTCCCTACCTGCACTCACCTATCACCATCCCACCTAACTTTCCCAGCCCAACCTCTCCTCTCTCATTATCCATTTCTGAGCTCCCTTCCCCCTCCCCATTTCTGAAGAAGGGTCCCGACCTGAAACGTCAACTTTCCTGCTCCACTGATGCTGCCTGGTCTGCTGTGTTCATCCAGCTCCACACTGTGTTGTCACTGACTCCAGCATCTGCAGTTCTTGCTATCTCTGTAGTGAAATGCAATTTTGTGGCTGCTTACAGCCCACTGCATTTAATGGATGTCTAGTTTTTACTTGCTAGATCCATTGAGAATTTATTCTATTTAACGTGATGGTCGTGCCACACAACACAATGGGTAGTATCCTCATGGTGAAGATGGAACTTTTTATACACAAAGACTGTGCAGAGGTCACTGTCAATACCGTTCATGGATAAATACATTTGCAGCAGGTGGATTGGTGAGAACAATGCCAAATAGGATTTTCTTTCCTGTTGGTTCCTTGGCTTATATAGCAAATCCAGTCTGGTAAATATATGCCCCAGGTCAAAAATGCTCAGCCAGTAATGGTGCTATATTGATGTCCGCTATCCAAAGTACATTCTGTGCCCTTGCTACCTTCAGAGCTGCTTCCATTGGTGTTGAACAGAGGAGTTCAGATTCACAACTGAGAGTGGCTGACAGGTAATAATCATCTGGAGGCTTCCTTACTTATGTTTGGTTTGATGCCAATTTTGAGGATTCCCAAAGGATTTCTTGTCCTGCCAATGGATCTGCTCATACCCAGTGATGGGAATAGTGGATCCTGGAATATTGGCTCTGAGGTCTGATTTACTGATGCTACAACTGGGAAAGGACAGATGAATTGGCACCCACCTTTTAAACTTTCTCTCAGTCTGTAGCAAAGAAAACTACTTTGTAGCACACAGCTACATCACATGTCAATTGAAGATATAGTTAACTTTTACAAAATGAAGGAGCCAATTACGAAATGAAAGAAAACAAAGAATGCACTGAATGCTGGAAATCGGGAAAGAAAGAATGCAGTGGATGCTGGTGGAGTGGTACGTGAGGACCAGGAGGACCCTATCGCTGTTGTGGGAGGGAAGAGAGCAGGCGAGGGAGGGCCAAAATGCAGATGATGTGTCAGACATGACAGGGGGCCCCGTCAAACAGAATGGTGGTGAATCCTTGGCTCCAGCAAACTTCAGTGCAATCTCATTTTGCATTTGGGGACCCTGCAGCCTTCAGGATTCAATATTGAGTTCAATAATTTTAGGACCTTTCTCTCATGTTCTTAGCTCAATGCCTACACACATGGCTTTGCCATCACATGGGCTGCTACCACAAACAACCATTGTCAGCTATTAATATTCCCCATTAGCAGCTATTGCTTCTTCCTGGCTGACCTTTAACAATTCCTTTCTCTGCCCAACTATTTTTCTATCTCATTGGGCTGCATCTCCACCTATCATTTACTCCCCCACCCCATCTTTAGCATATATGCCAACCTTTTCCTAGCTCCAGTCAGTTCTGAAGGATTATTAGACCCAAAATGTTAACTCTGCTTTCTCTCCACAGATGCTGCCAGACCGGCCAGCAATTTCTGTTTTCACAAGACAGTTACTAAGTTTTCTTGACTGAAAGAAAGTGAAATTGTATTCATTACTAATCCCAGGGTTAATATATAAACAGGACATCAATACATATATAAACATGTTAATAAATTTAAAAAAGGAGAAAGAGAAAGAAAGAATCTGATATAGACCGGAAGAATAAAGGCTATTCAGTTTAAAAGACCTTAGAGTCCTCAAGGTGTTAAGTTTTTAACTTGAGACCACAGTTGTTCAATTGTTGAATGATCTCCTCAGCAGTGATGACGTTACAATCTCCTTGAATTCTTTGTGAATGGTTATTTCCCAAATTTGCTTTTTCACTGGGCACTGCTTTCTGAGATGATGAGAGAATTGGGAAGTGAGGGAGACTACTAACTGTTGTGTTTCAAATTTCCTTTTCCCTCTCCCTACTCTGCTGCCAAATATGGCTATTGGAATTTTTTTCATTTATGTAACCCTAAATCTGGCTCCATTGTATTTTTAAGATAGAATCTGGCTGTTGAGCCTTTCATCTCCTAAAAAAGAAATTATTATTTAAGTATGAACTAAAACAGAAGATACATATTCCTTGGTTTCAAAGTTTTCTACATAAAATGTTAATTTCAGTGCAGAATGTTTGTCAATTCCACATTGCTCTCTTGAACTTGTCTAAATCAGCTGATCATGACAGCCATTTTAGGTCAGAATTAGTCCTCTTTTTCAAACAATCTGAGTTCCTGATTGAAGGTAAAATTTGATAATCCATATTTACCTCCATCATAACACCTTGCCATCATGAAAAACAAATGTGAACAATATTTCTCCTTTTTATTTATGGTAAGCATTCTATTACAAGGTTAATATAAATCTTAGTACAAAAACTAGATGACAACACTCACACATTCTATATCCATGCTTTTCATCATAACCCAGATTTAAAACTTGTTGAGGACCTGTTATATGTCCTGTGCCTCTTTTAGAAAGTAAAGCTTCACCTCCACTTCTCATTGGACTATCTGAGAACTCCTCTTGTCTTCCTGAAATTTTATCATAAAGATGTTGATTTCTGACTCTGACCTGCCATCTTCTTCATCTTCCCTTGCCTCTTCTTGTCTTCCTCTGTGACTGTTGGCCTAACTCCTTTGGGTTCAAACCTGCTCCTTCTGATACCACTGCTCTATTCTTGATCTTTTTTAATTCAAGTGATCCTTCTTGAATCCTGAGTTTTGCTGATCTCAGCAGGGCTTCAAATCAGCAAATCATACAATACAGAAGAGGCCCTTCAGTCCAATAAGTCTGCACCGACACATGAGAAATACCTGAACTTGAATCTTATTCTATTTACAGCACTTAACCCATAGCCTCGAATGGTATGACGTGCCAAGTGCTCATCCAGGTACTTTTTAAAAGGATGTGAAGCAATTCAACTCTATTACCCTCATAGGCAGCACATTCCCAAACTGTCACTACCCTCTCGCAAAAAAAATTTTTCCTCATATTTCCCCTAAACCTCCTGACTCTCACCTTGAATCTATGTCCTCTTGTAACTGATCCTTCAGCTAAGAACAACAGCTCCTTATCTCCTCATAATCTTGTAGATCTCAATCAGATCACCACTCAGTCTTTTCTGCTGCAATGAAAAACAACCCAAACCTATCCAAGCTTTCCGCATAGCTGAAATTTTCCATCCCAGACAGCATTCTGGTGAATCTCCTCTGCACCCTCATCTTCAAAGACTCCTTAAATTGACGACCTTTCTGCTGCTTGCTGCTGTCTCTTTACAACTTCTCAGGCAACTCTTGTCTAACCTTTTCTGTTTCATGAAGGTTAAAATTTGATAGTCCATATTTATCATTTTCATAACATCGACTATTACAGGTCTTTGCATGATTCACCTGTACCTTTCCCTAGAGACAACCTCCCAGATATTAGTAAGAAGGACTTTCTAACATTGGCTGAGCAGGGTGTTTGTTATCATTCTTTCTGCTTTCTTAGTTGAAGCTGGGCAGCGTATCCAGTTTTATTTATGTTTGACTTTTTAATCACAATTTCCTACCACTGAGTGGCTTGCTTGGTTAGTTTAGAGAGCAATTAAGAGTCAACTAAATTGTATACATCCAGAATCACTTTCAGGCCAGATCAGTTAACAGAGCAGATTTTGATTCTTAATGGGCATTAGAGAACCTATGTTTTTACACAAAACCAATTGTTTAATGGTCAGTATAACTGAGACAAGATTTTAAATCTCAATTTATTAACTAAATGAATTTAAATTCTGCCAGCTGCCATAGTATATGAATCCTTATCCCTGGACATTTATCCAAGCCACTAAATAGGCCAGTAACATAACACTGCCTATTATTCTCATTGTTACTCATCATGAGCTTCCTTTGCTGCTAGTTGGATAGGTGAGAATTGGACACTATGCTAGTGAAAACTATGAACAATTATTAACTATTATGCACAGAGACATGTTTAGGCTTGATTTTACTAGAAGCGTCTTCCATCACATAGAACTGAATGTGATCTGTCATCATCTGCAATCACTGACAGTCTTGCAAAGTTATTAATCCCAAATACTACACAAGTAAATAGGGGCCACTGCACTCAGTCAATCAATCTGAATGATTTCTCTAAGTTAGTTGGGGAAACATAATGGAATGTTATTAGATGAGAAAGTCCATGGCCCAGGCTAATGCTTAGGACACAGATTTGGATCCCATTGTAGTAGTTGGTGGAAATAACATTCAATGAGTGAGAATCTGGAATTGAAAACTTGCTTCAGTCCATTTCCCAAAGGCAGATTAAACTACTATTATTAAGTTTTCAGAATCTTTCAGGGTGGCTTTCCCAACCTTCATGGTTAGGGACTTCTTTTACTTTCATTAGCGTGTCATGAATGCACATTAACATCCCAGCTCATCAGGATTATATTCATGGGCACAACCTTGTTAGCCAAATACAGCAAACACATGTGTTCACAAACCTCATGATACTAAACAGTGGAAATAATACCAATCACCCCAGCAAACCAAGGCATATAAATAACAAATGGGACAGAACACCGGCGCTTCACTGGGGGCGCACTGACGATGTTACCGAGCAGGGCGACGAAACGTCTGCAGTCAAACACACTGGCTCGGTGTGCAAGCCTACAAACCTTATCCACAAACCGAGCTACAAATCTTCTTGAAAACTTTAAACTGCACTATACAGTCGAGGCATTTACTTAATGAAGCAGACTGCATCCTCCAAACTCCAATGTATACAAACATCTTCACTAACTTGGCTCCTTCAGAAACTCATGTCTCTGTCCACAAACCCTTCAGAAGTCTCAGTCATGTTTAGTCTACAATGACAGTATTAGAATTGAAGCCTGACTGGGCCCACTGCAAAGCAGCCACACCAGCGATTTCAGCAAATCTGACCAGGGAAGGCAAACAAAGCTTCACTTAAAAGCTAGAGAGGGAGGGAGAAAGAGCATTAGAACCGACTAAGGGGAGCTGTGATGGAAGAGTGAGTTTGGGTATGAGGATCTGAATGGGATTCAGATCAGGGGGCAGAACAAAATAAAAAAATCCAAAATCAGCAGCCACAAGGAGAACTTGAAGAGGGATGAAAGAGATGAAAGGGGAATGGAGAAGGCCATCAAAAGTAAAATGGGCAGTGTATTCTAAAGGGGGAATGTAGTAAGTGTAAAACTGGAATGAAACATTCACTACTACTATCTTGTGCAAAAGCATTTTCCAAATAATGATTCTGAGAATATGCAATGCAAAAGGGAAAGGCCACAGATTTGTGTGAACATATTAGTGCACAGCACATGTGCACAGTGCAGACAGACACAACTGAGGCGACTGAAACAGAAAGTGAGAAAAGCTGCTGTGCAATAGAAACCTTCCATCCCATTGCCGATATTTGTTTCAATACTCCCTTGTCACATGTTTAATCTACCTAACCCAGCAGCCTTTGTGTGTTGATAAGAATGAGAGGAAGAGGAAGAAGGAGGAGAAGAAGAAGGAAAGAGTAATGACAACACAATCTGAGATGGAAAGTCGATGTTTTGGAGTCGGGGCCCTTCTTCAGAGAAGGGGCTTTCTGAAGAAGGGTCGTGACCTGAAAACGCAAATTTCCTGCTCCTCTGATACTGCCTGGCCTGCTTTGTTCCTCCACCTCAATAATGTGTTGTCTCTGACTCTGGCATCTACAGTTCTTGTTATCTCACAATCTGAGATGAGTGGCTCAGGAAGCTGCATCTGGAGGTAGGCGAGCACTGAATAAAGAAGGGAGCCAGCAACTCCAGTAACAGTGAGCAGTCCATCAAGAAAGGGTGTATAACAGGCATTCCAGCTATCTGCGGATAAGTAAAAGGGAATATGGCAGGTTTTATCACAAAACCCGGGAAGCCATCATCCACATATTCTACCTTCTGCACAAAGATCTTCGGTTACTCAGCTTTGAAGGAATCACAATGCCAGTTATTCTGAAGATCAGATCTGCATTGGTTCCTTTCAGCAGCCCACAGGTGTATTTGTAAGTTCACTGTGCCTTTTACAGGAAAGCAATGGTTTCTCCCGTTCATAACAGTGCCCAAGCTGTCAGACTTTCAGCCATTGTTTTGTCCCTCAGGGCCATTAGCTGCAAGCGTATGAGGCTCAGAGCTCCCTGGCATCATCCAGTCAAATACCTGGGCAGAAAAAGATTTCTTTCCCTCAATATCCAGGTTGTTTGTGACCACAGGTATCAATTCCTGTAGGCGAGTGCTCACTATCCGGGGAGCTACCACAACACTTACATTCTGCATAATTTCTAGGTTCCTAGATCGCTTGCTCTACAACATCTCCAGGGCTGGTACATGCTTGACAGAGTTTACTGGAGAAGACATGTCCAATGATCCCAGTGCAAAACCCTCAGGTTGTTGGGGATCAGAGCTATAATGCAGCACAGGAAGGGTCATCAGGAGGAGCACTCCAATACTCACTGGACATGTTCCCCAGAATAGTGATTGGTTTGCTACAACATTTCACAACAACAGCGTGAGAAATTAGAAGAGGGGAGATGGACCAGCCACCTGTCTCCTCAGATAAGAAAGACAGTGGAGGTGTTGGAGGAATGAACACTGTAAGACAAGGCAGACAGGCTTATTAGAGAACATAATGTGGGCAAATTTGAGAACAATGACTTTGTATGAACACTTGCTTAGAGTAATAGACAAGAGTAATGCAGAGGCATTCTTGCCCTCAAGGAATGCTTATTTTATAAACTGCAAAACATGAGGATTCTCTGTTTGTCATAGATTATAAAAGATTAATTCCCTTTGCACTAATACGTCCTGATCAGTTTGCAGGCCAGTGTATCAGTATAGAGTCTTCAGGCCTATGTGAGTGCTGCACCTATATGACACAGAGTTCCTTCTTTAGCAAGGTGCATTCATCTGTCAGGGATGTACCTGCGTCACACTGGGCTGATTGACTGCCAAACCCAACCATACCTCTGAAGTTCCTACTTTGCAGAAGTTATGTTCTCCCCAGAGGACAGCAGTGAATAAGAGCCTCAGATCTAGTTGTACTGTTTCACATGATGTGCCTGTGAGCCTTTAGGATAATCATCAGTCCTTAAGGGATTCTATATAGAAAACACCAAAAGTCAAATGCCTTAAGAGATTAAGAATTAACACAAGAATGTGGTACAGTATTTATTTCAAATGTAGTGTTGGTCTTGGACCCAGAGGGCTCCAGTCTGCTTGGAATCTCCTGTAAAGATGCAACCTCCTTAGCCTGACCTGCTGAGGTATTTAGGTCCCTGGTGGAGGGAAGATGAGTAGCAGGGCATCTCTGGAGTGACTTGTGATGGCAAAGCGTCTTCCTCCCTGTCAGGGCACTGTGGCATGTTCCTCACCCGTTGAGGGATGGGGCACTGGAATGATGTCAGGTTCTCTCAGCATTCTCTCTGTGAATTAAGTTATCCATAGCTTGTGCAATGAAGTGAAGATCCAAAAACATATCTGACAGACATTGATTGTTCTGCCTGACCTGGCTGTCTATGGCAGGTTTACGGATACAGCTTGATGCTTGCATGGTTTAGCCCCAACATCAAACAGACGTTGGGAAGACTCCTTTGTCTTTCACTCTGGTCTGTGCGTGATCTCTAATACATTTGCCAAATGCTCCCTGCTTTGCTCTGTATCTCCATCCCATTATTAATGATCAAATTCAAAGCTAGAGCCTGCTGTCCTGAAAATTTCCAAGTGCCAGAGACCTCAGCCATTTCTTCTTTCTGTACGTAGACATAGGGGCTGGGGCTTCTCCCAGACTTTGCTTGGATCTGGGATCGGGAGGCTGGAAGGGAAAATCTAAAGATTGTCTAGCGTTATGAGCCACCAATCTTATCAACGGCTTTGCTAATTGACAGGCTGCTTGTCTTAACGGCTCAGAGGATTTCTCACTAGACAGTTGCACATGTCCAAGTTCCCCTTCAGTACAGGCACACTCCTTTTCTTCCCTGCAATTTCTGCAGCCTATTCATCAAACGTGGTGAGCATCCTTCTATCAGGCCATCTGCGTACCCTTGTCTGTGAAAGCTCATGCTGATTTTAGGTATTCTTCTGCTGCAGAAGGAAAGAAGCTTTAAGAGGCAGTAACTTGGGCACATGAATACTTTATCTACAATGATAGAGATAGAGAGGGAGAGGGGGGGGAGAGAGAGAGAGAGAGAGAGGGTTGTCAATCTCCAGGTCTATAATTTTGCATGTACCATACTTACAAAAATGATATTGTATCAAAAAAGTTATGGGGGCTTTGAATGGAAGGTAGTTCAGTGTGTCCAAAGAGCTACAGAAGATGGAAATTCAAGAAAGCTTCATATGAAATTTGATGTGTTTGTTTGCTGTTTGTTTGAGGTTGTGGTTGTGTCCTTGTTCTATGTGAGCATTTGGTGAAAAGCTGTTACATGTGTACATTCCCTTGTTGTGATGAAAGGTCAGTGAGTTGGTCGTATATGAGCTGCTGAGTGGTGTCGTTCTTTTTACGTCTTAGGTGCGAAACCTACCAGATGTGAGTGATGCTATAGCATGGCAGTGCTACATTATTATCTGTTATAAAATGACAGAAGTTGATGGGACATATAGTATCTGAATTCCATGCCTGGCATCGAATCTTCTACATGATAGCCACATGCAGTGGCAAGCTTACGATGTTAACTCACACTTACAGAGGTATTAAACATTGAGTAGTTCATTGAGTGGTTCTTATCCTAGTAATGCAAATCATTCATCCTTTTGTGGCATTTTATCCTCAGCCTATTCTCTGGTTCCCATGAATTATGACTTGCAAAACCACCCTAGTCCAGGTTGCCTTGGTCAATCAGGATGACATCCTTAAGAAGCAGCATATCCTTTCTCTTATGAAAACTCTATACAGAGGTATTAGACCATAAGACCATAAGACAGAGGAGCAGAAATTAGGCCATTCAGCCCATCAAGTCTGCTCCGCCGTTCAATCCTGGCTGATAAGTTTCTCAATCCCATTCTTCCGCTTTCTCCCCATAACCCTTGATCCCCCTAACAATCAAGAATGTATCTACCTCCATCTTAAATATACTCAATGACCTGGCTTCCACAGCCTTCTGTGGCAGTGAATTCCAGAGATTCATCACCCTCTGGCTGAGGAAGTTTCTCCTTATCTCAATCTAAAAAGTCACCCCTTTAATCTAAGGTTGTGTCCTTGGGTCCTAGTTTCTCCAACCAATGGGAACATCTTCCCAACATCCACTCTATCCAGGCCATTCAGTATTCTATAAATTTCAATTAGATCGCACTACTAAGTTACTAAAGTGTGGAGCTGTTTTCTGTCCTGTCTCTGGCATCACCAGTGATAGGTAGCAGTTATGAGCTGATACCTGCCAATGGTCCTGGACTTCAGAAAATGAAGTGCTGTCAGGTTGCTTTTTAAGTATGGCACCCAGATATTGGAACCTGAAAGAACCCAGCAAGGAGCAGAATTTCTACTTGTCCACCACGTAATTTGGCATTTTACTCTGAATATGTACTGAGCTGTGAAGAACTTAATTGTGTGGGAGAAACCTGATTTCTGTCGAGCAGAAGCCTTCTCCCACTTTTACACCCACCTCCAAGTGTAGTCTCAATAACGAAACCTCTGTCCCATGATCCTATCATCAACTGCTGTAAAATGTTACATCAGATTCACTCATGTAAAACCTTCCACCCTTTTCTAAAGTCTGACTCCAGTTCCACAATATTAACATATACCCACCTTCTGAAATACCTAGCAGTTATTCAGTTCAAGGATAATTTGGGAGGGACAATAAATGCTGGCCTTGTCAGCAACACCCACATCTCATGAAAGAATAAAAAAAAGTAGCATCCCAAATCTGCCCTTTTAAATCAGTGCAATGTAAATAAATATGCCACAGTGGAGAACCTTCCAAAACTTTTCGAATTATATATTGTTGCTCTTCTTTTAAAAAAAAGGCACCTCTTTAGCTGCACTAAAGAGTGATTTCTCCTGACATTTAAAATCAGACAAAATCTGATCATTTGAAATCTTTAAGTGGAAAACTAGTTTTCCAAATGAGAATCACATTCCGTCCTAAGGAGGAGACAGATGAGGATCAGCAAGAAGCTAGGAGGAAAGAAGTAGAATGAGGTGCAATTTGTTTCTGACTCATCATTACAATTTCACTGTGTCTTACTGGTATGGGAATATCCAGGATACCACAGTGAAATGGGTGAGTATGGAAGTGAATTGTGCAGCTTGTGTTTCTGGCAGCTCATCTAATTGGTTTTCGCTTGCTTCATGGAAGCCTAAAAGAATAAAGAAATGCATTTTCAACTGTTGTAAATACTCCTCAGCCTCTTTGAAGAAATATTAGCTGAGTCATGGCTCACTGAAATACTTTGAAATTCAACATAATGCTGAAACCTACCATGCTATTCCTATTCTCTGCTCTGGCCAAACTCTACTTGCCAGCTTATCACTGATTTTCTCAACTATCAATGTCTCCTCTGTGACTTCAGAAGTGCTGCTATGTTTCCTTCTTGGGCAGACTCAAGATTCTTAGGCAAGCTTTTCCTTCTGCTGTCATATTTCTTTGGTGTCATTTTTGAGCAGCCTTTATCATTTGAAAAGAGAAAACAAATTGCCGAAGGAACATGATATGCAATTACTCTTTTTTTCTTCCAAGTGTCTACATTCATGTCATTGTAATGGTGTGGCTGGTGCAGGATTGCTTTAATCGCTTCTTTAAGATTAGCAGAACACCTTTAGGCAAGCAAGAAATTGGTACAGGGTTAAAAAGATGCATTATTGGTTCCAGAGGTTTCTTGTGACTAGATCACTTCCTTTCACTCTGCTAATGTCACAATGAGGATGTGATATGTAAGGAACTGAGTCATCCCTATCATTTTCAAGGATGTGTATGGGGAACAGTGCCTTACTTGCACAGTTTGTGAACAGTGTCAGCTGTGTAACTGGCTGCGCGCAGAGTTGTGGAGAATGTAAAAACATAAAATCAAGAGAAGGCCACTTAGCCTCTCTAGGCAGTTCTGTGAATTAATAAGGTTGTGATTAACCTGAAATCTAATTTAGTAATTGGTTCAAAAAAACATATCAAGCTCAGTTTTGAACCTAAAAATTTATAAGGTTGTAGACTTGCTCGCCGAGCCGGTGGGTTTGATTACAGATGTTTTGTCACCGTGCTAGGTAATACCGTCAATGTGTCTCAGGTGAAGGCTTCACCGGAGGCGCACTGACAATGTTACCTAGCAGGGTAACGAAATGTCTACAATCAAACCCACCGGCTCGGCGAGCAAGTCTACATTCTCATCCTCAACCCGAGCTACAAATCTTCTCCAAAACTAACAATCAGCTGCAGTTTATGAAGGATAGTGCCAAACTCTTCTGTTTTCTACAAGCATATATAACTTATGCGCACTACTGTGTATATGTGTTTCCAAATTCACCCCTGAAGTTCTGACTCTTATTTTTAGGCTGTGCCTTCTTGCTCTAAACTTCCCTTCCAGTGGAAAGAACTTTTTTTGATTTACGCAGTATTGAACTGCTCCCACAATAAAGTCCATATCACTCTTTTACTGATAGCCTTGTCCTCAACAGGAATGATCTTCATCCTGCCTATACTTCAGTAAGACATTAAGTAAAAACTTGAAACACAAAGTGCAATCTTGTTGTTGATACCTCCCCCTCCATAAAGTAAGTTCTTCTTGGCTTTTTGTTATTTCTTCCAAAAATTAACATGAGCTACCTTCAATAACTTGCAAATTACTTTCTGTAAGCAGTTTTACTGCTCAAAACCCACTCTGAATGCGAAACAAAGGATGACTCAGCAAGTTTGAGCATTTTAAGATCTGAAATCTTACTGGAGCAAATGCCAGAGCACATTTGTTAGAATTCATGTTGGAGTCACATGTTGCTCACTGTGGTGCTCAAACAGGAAGAATGATCTTCTTTCTGGATCTCATTGTTACGTTTGCTTGGTTTGAAATGAAAAATCTTGATAATGTTTTCCAAATCAATGCAAACAAACTCTAGCACAGTGCATCCCATGCTGCCTATTCACTACAAATCAAATCCATTTCACACAACTGGCAGACACCATTGTCATTGGTTCATACTGTCTTCCATATGTACAATGCAGATGCACAAATAGACAAATACACTGAATTGACACTGCCATATTTCCCCTTATGAAGTTTGATGTCGCGTCTGTGTCAATAAATAATTAATTTCTGGTCTTTCTGCTGGATAGAAGAACATGTATCTAACAGATTTTTCCATATTTAATTGTAGAGAATCAAAAGAATAAATTACCAATAAAATTGTGTCTTTAAGGTTCTTGAGTAGTTTTGTAGCTTGGGTTGTGGATGCTGTGGTTGGTTGGCTCGCCGAGCTGGTTCATTAGTTTGCAGACGTTTCATTACCCTGCTGGGTAACATCATCAGCGCAGCCTCTTGTGTCTTGCTAGTTCACATGAACCATCTCAACTGTTGCACGTTCTTTTACCTCTGGCAAACATAAATCCTACTGCATAGACTTTGTGAGTGATTTAGCAAAAAGCCAAGAAAGTAATAGTTAATGAGAGAACCACTCTACAGCCTGGCATCTATAGATTAAGCCTTCAAAGACATTCTTACAAATCAGTCTTAATGCTTTAACCTCACACTAATGACATACATCTTCCTCAAAAAGTTTGATTTGTGTTCCAAGACCTTTACAAAATGATTTAAGATTGCAGTAAACTTACAGTAAAACATGTCCTGCTGCGAGCTTGACGGAATTTGATAGAGAATTATCTTTGAAATGCTACAGTAGTACTCATCCCAGCAGCTCAGCAGCAGAATATTGAATGTCTATTCAGAGAACTTTAGATGGCCAATAGAAGACCGATCATTAATGATACGTTTCATGTGAGCTTATGAACTGAGTTGTAAATAAAGAGTCAAGTACAATTAGACCATTTGACACATTGATGTTCATACTTCTACTTCGAGCATTCAAACGTAGGCTTAGAACGCAGATTGGTTATTTTAGTACCAAACCAGCATCCAACTACTCCTGCTCATTCCTGTTTGACCTGTGCTGCATACCATCCTGGTGAAGCCTTAGAATTGTGCAACAAAGATAGACTGTGAAGTCAGTCAGCTTCTAACACTGATTTGATAGTTGCACCGTCAATTTGGATCCTGTTTCTCTGGTTAAAATACCCTCTGAAACAAGCATAACTTTGCATGATTTCAGCAGAAACAAGGGGATTATCAACACTTGCAGGTGGTTGTTAGTTACTTTCTCCTGGTTTGGTTTGAGTTTGTGGAAATGGTGGTGCTTGGAGGAGTTGTTAGCTGTTGGTGATGGAGTCGTATTGTACATGGGGAAAATGCAAGGACAATGGGATCCTGATTCTTGCTCCCAATGATGGATTCTGCAGCAGCAATCCCTCTTGAGATGTAGTGTGCAGCTTGAAGAAGTATCAATTAAGAAGACAAGGGAGGTGGAGCTGGAGGATGCTCTCAACATGAGGCCTTAATGACCAAGGGTAGTCTGAGGAGATTTTTCTTATTTCCCCAAGCTGGGAATAATGGGCCATATTGAGAAATCATTGCAATGGGCCTGTCCATCAGCTGCAGAGCAGATGCCAACCCTGCTGATGGAATTTCCAGACATTCTGCTGAGATTAAAATAAGCTTCCAGGATACTGTCAGGTTTCTTGAATCCTATGTAGTACATCTTCCGCCTCCAAGAGCTCCAGTCAAACAGAGACCAGCATCTCTACAGTGTCAGCTATACACCTTGAGAAGTGGCCACTGCTGGTACTGCATGTGACCCCTCAATGAGGAACATTTCTGGAGCCCTGGAACCTAAGTCAGTGGACTGCAGTAGAAGTTTGAAACTCTCTTCTACAAATGGCAGTTGAATCCAGATCGGTTGTTAATTTTTGATCTGAAATAGATAACATTTTGTCAAGCAAGAGTATTAAATGATATGGACCAAAGGTAGGTATTTGAGTTAGACTACAGATCAGAATGATCTCCTCGAATGGTGGAACAGACTTGAGAGGTTCCTATTAAAATCTCTAATAGTTATTGCAGATCCTTTTGTAGAGGCCTTTATTATTTCTTGATGTATACTTTGCCATACACAAAATATTAGAATCATACAGTACAGAATAGGCCTTTTGGCCCATCAAATCTGAACTGACAAAACTCTAAATCTAAATTAATCCAACTTTCCAGTACTTGGCCCAAAGCCTTGAAAGTTCTAATATTTCAAGTGCTCATCCAGGTACTTTTTAAAGGTTGTGAGGTTTCCCACCTCACAGATAGTGCATTCCAGGTTTCCACCACCCCTTTGGGTGAAAAGATTTTTCCTCAAATCCCTTCTAAACTTTTTGCTTTTCACCTTAAGATTATGCCCCATTGTTATTGATTCTTCAACTTTGGGGAACAGCTGTTTTCTATCCACCCTGTATATACTTCTCATAATCTTACACACTTCAATCATGCCCCCCTTACAGCCTTCTCTTGCTCTAAAGAAACAATCTGAGCTTATCCAGCCTCTCTTCTACAGTGTAGCTACCATTAAGAAGCCTACGATGTATTCCCAGCAGTGACTTCTGATACTTATTATCTTTTATCTCCATCCTCATTGATGCTACATCTTAATCTTTTGAGCAAAGGTTCTTACTTCCTACTCTGCTGATCTCGCTGTGTTTTCATTAATCAGCGCTACCCCAAACCCTTTTTGTTTCTTCCTATTCTTGAATTGAATATTTGGCTCTCAGTTTGAGTAACTTTGTCATAGTTTAAAGACATTAGTGGGAAGTGAGTGAGGAAACTATAATGAATTAAACAGTGCATGGGGCAGTTAATATAGAACATAGAACAGTACATCACAGCAACAGGGCCTTCATCCCATCATATCTCTGCCTGCACATGGTGTATATCCTGCTATTCCCTGCCTCTTCATGTGTCTGTCTAAATGTCTCTTAAATGTTGCATGGTATTTGCTTCTACCACCTCCCCTGGCAGCGTGTTCCAGGTACCTACCATCTTCTGCATAAAAATAATTGCCTCAGACATCTCCTTTAAACTTTCTCCATCTCACCTTGAACCTACGTCCCTTATTATTTGACATTTTCACCTTGGGAAAAAGACTCTGACTATCCATTCCTCTCATAATTTTATGTACATCTATCTGGTCACCCCTCAGCCTCCGACGCTCTAGTGAAAACAATCCTAGTTTTCCCAATCTCTCTTTATGGCAATTCAGGCAGCATCCAGGTAAACCTCTTTTGCACCCTCTCCAAAGCCTCCACATCATTCCTATAGTACATCGACCAGAACCGCACACAATATTCCAAATTTGGCCTAACTAAAATTTTATACAAGATAAAAACTGGGTTCTGAGGAAGACCCACCAGACCAGAAACGTTAACTCTGTTTTTTCCTTCACAGATGCTGCCAGGCCTGCTGAGCTTTTCCAGCAACTTTGCTTTTGTTCCTGTTGTTAAAATTTTATACAGCTGCATCATGACTTGCCAACTTTTATACTCATTGTCCTGACAGATGAAGGTAAGAATGCTGTACACCCTCTTTACCACCTTATCTAGTTCAGTTACCACTTTTAGGGGCCTATGGGTTTGCACACCAAAATCCCTCTGAAAATCAATGCTGCTAAGCGTTCTGCCATTCTCTTTCCTTGCCTTCCTCAATATGCTGGGATAGATCCCAATAGGTGTTAAAGATTTATCTACCAGAATACTGATGCAGAATATTCATTTGACCTCACTTACTTACTCTGATTCTAGGCATAATTCCCTCCTTTGTCCTTGAGTAGACTTACCCTTTCCCTGGCTACTCATTTGCCACTAATATATGTATAAAATGCCTTGATATTCACCTTAATCCTACTTGCAAAGGACATTTCATGGCCTTTTTAGCCCTCCAAAATCCTTGTTTAAGCTCTTTCTTGCTTCCTTTATATTCCTTAACAGTGTTGTCTGATTTCAATTTCGTAAACCTTGCAAATGCTTCTTTTTCTTTTTGACTAAACTTTCAATATCTTTTGTCATCCAAGGTGCCTGAATCTTGCCATTGTTACCCTTCGCAGTCATAGGAATATGCTGGCCCTGAGCTCTGATCAGCTGGTATTTAAAAGGCTTACACATATCAGATAGGATTTACTCTCAAACAGCCGCCCTCAATCTAATTTCTCCAAATCCTACCTAATAATGTTGTGATTAGCCTTCCCCCAAATTATAACTTTCATCCAAGGACCTGTCTTATCCTCATCTTAAAACTTACAGAATTATGACCACTGTTGTCTAAATGTTACCCTGCTGGATTTTTGATCACTTGGCTAGGCTCATTTCACAATACAGGGTCTAGTATGGTCCCTTTCTGTGTTGGACTATCTACATATTATTTCAAGAAGCCCTCTTGGATGCACCTTACAAACTCTGTCCCACCTAAGCACCTAGCACTAAGGGAGCCCCAGTCAATATGGAGAAATTAAAATCACCCACTGAAATAACACTGTTGTTTTCACATCTTTCAATGACCTACCTACATATATGTTCCTCCATCTCCAGCTAGTTATAGGAAAACTATAGTATAACCCCATCATAGTGATTGCTGCACCTTTCTTACTCCTGAGTTCGACCATATAGCCTCGCTAGATGAGCCCTCCATAATTTCTTCTCTTAGTGCAGCTGTCACATTCTCCTTAATTAGTAGTTTCCCCCTCTCCCCCACACACATTTTACATCCCTCTCTATCACATATGAAACATCTAAACCCTGGAGTGTTAAACTGCCAGTCCTGCCCTTCTCTCCACCAAGTTTCAATGATTGCTACAACACCATAGTCCAATGTATCAACCCAGGTTCTAAGCTCATCTGCCTTACCTGTTATACCCCTTGCATTAAAATAAATACACTTCAGACCACTAGTCACACCATGTTCATTAACCTGGTTCTGACTGTTCTTCCTATTAGACTTACTTGACTTAACCTCCATTTTCTCCTCACTCATCCTCATGATGACCTAATGCTCTGGTTCCCCACCCTTCCTGCCACACTAAATTAAATTCTCCTGATTGGCACTAGCAAACCTCCCTGCAAGGATATTGGTGCCCAACCAATTTAGGGGCAACCCATCTTTGCTGCAGTTGGTAGGATATAATAAATGAAAATGCATTCAGTAGTCTTGACTCATAGTTTGAGGCCATGAAAATTCTCCCAGCACTGCACCCAGAACCACTACGTCTGTATATGCCACTGTGTTTTTTAGTATGTGCATGGAAGCCTTTCTGGTCCCTGAGGGCAGATAAATTCTCTCCTCCCGTACACGTCTGGCAGTAAGACCTCTAGCAGTGCATGGATCAATATTAGGACATGCTCTCTGATTTGTGATGTCATTTTTCAATTTTCTTCCTCCTCTTTAATTATTCTGTAACTACTTTCAACTCCTGTTGCAGTTAGAACGTACCTGACATTTAGGGTGTGAAGCCTGGTTTTAAGTTGCGCAGGCTAGCTTTAAGTGACAAGAGCCTCACATGAACTTGGGTCATCTGCTGAGTCACACAACAGCCCATTCAGCTCTGGGATTGATTCCACAATCATTTTTACAATCCCTGCACCTAATTTCTGAGGCATACCAATTTAACCCCCACTGATTTTGTGCAATTTTATAAAAGAGATGATGGTTGATCTCTGCATGATTGGCTGTATATAAAGAAGGCTGTGTTTTAGCTGTGTTTCTGTAATATAGTGGTTACCACATTCTCCTCACATCTAAAAGGTCAGTGGTTTGAATCAGGCCGGAAACATTATTAAAGCTCGGGTATCAGTGTGTGAGGAATGGGCGCATTACTCTAAAAGGCTCTTGTAGTGCAGTGATTATGTACTTAACTTGGAGCCAGGGGCCTGGGTTTAGCTGTTACCTCCTGCAGAGGTGTGCAATAACATTTCTCAACAGGTTGATTAGAAAGTGTCTATGTAATAATTGATAACAAGTCACCAGCTCATTTCATTTTTCTCCTATGATTTATCCATTAACTTTATTTTGTTCCATTCACATGTTAACATTACATATGTGTCTCCTGCAGGGATTAACCCTTCACTAAATGAAGTGAAGTAGGTTCTGTGATCAGTGTTGGTGAGCATGGGTGACAGGATGGCTTGCTTGTGTTGCAGAATGATGACAATGGTGCAGGTTCAGTTCCTGTATTGGCTGAGGTTTCCATGAAGTTTTAATTTTACTCAATAAAAACCAAAAGAACTGCGGATGCTGTAAATCAGGAACAAAAACAAAGTTGCTGAAAAATCTCAGCAGGTCTGGCAGCATCTGTGAAGGAAAAAACAGAATTAACATTTCGGGTCCGGTGACCCTTCCTCAGACTCAGTTTTGAGGAAGGGTCACCGGACCCGAAACATTAACTTTCTGTGAGGTAGGCCTTGAAACAAAATAAGTTTTTTGGTTTTATACCCGTTGACTTTATCTGGTCCCATTGACTTTAGGAACCCTTGCTAGAATTTCATCAGTAATTTCTATAGGATATCTCCTGATCTCTTGCCTTAACTTCAGTAGAAATGCTGCAGAACTGATGTAAATATGTTCCATATATAAGATCTCAGATTCCTGGGTCCAGAGGCAGTGAATAGTGTGAGCATAATTTGTTATGGGGTGATGAAAAAGTCCCGAACCTTAGATTGACTATATTAAGATCCTCGTGGATCACTTATGTGAAATCTTTATCCTTCCCTTTGGAACTGAAAAGGTACTAATCTATTCTTTTCTCTTTCAGTATTTTCAATGATTTCATCTCTAATTAACTGAATAACTGTGGTTTGCTTAACTTCCACATTGGAATTAAGGAATGGTACTGGTGTGCTTGTATTGGCAGCTAACATCAAGTATGTTAGTCCTTCAGAACTTTTCCCCTTTTCTCTTTTTGAGCTACTGATATTGGTGATGTACAGATATTGGAGCAGAAAAGTGTTTTATAAACAGAAGTTCTGCTCTGTGAACTAGTGACAGTGAAATGGGATTTCACATCTGTTGTAGAATATTTTGTCTTGTCAGATCGCACTTAGTCCTGGATCATCAGTTCTCTAAAATTCTTGTTGCAAATAATATTTCCTACATTCTGTTTTTACTAGCTGAAATAATTTAGCAGCCTTCTTTTGTTGAGATAATTATGAAGCTGGTCCTTGTTGACCTTCTGCCAGCTCTTAGAATTCACTTGCTGCACTCTTCAATCTCCTGCCAAGGATTAACAGAACACACAGTATTGATCTCCTGTTCACTTAGGATCACTGTAACATAAAGCAGCAAATAGTCCAGCTAATAATGACCCCTGCGGGAAGCTCCCATTAGGATCCACGTGATTTGCAAACAGAGAAACGAAGGCAAATGATGAATATATTTAGATACTTCTCATGTCTCCCATTGTTACACTTCTTCATTATTTGTAACTGCAGGATGTCTGCCTCCAACATGTACCCAGACATGCTTGAACACATTCAATCATTTTGATGAGTTATTAAGTTAATTAATAATGCCCTTGCACACTAATCCTCTTGTAGTGTATTAATTAAATACTGGTAGAAAATCAGTACATAAGTCATCTCATATACTGTAGCAGTTTTCAGTGGAGTCTGTGGAAATATATACAGTAGAACTGTGACAGGAACCTGCTACACAGCACAGGGAACCTTCGATGACTTGACCTAGACTGTAAAATGCAGAAGCCTATTAAAACAGGGTCTTTCACCTCCATTCTATTTCTAAAGAGGAAGTCTCAATATTGTAAATATTGCAGTAGTAATAGAAAAAAAAGAGCATATTGAATAGTCTGGACATAATGCAGAGGGCATCACCAAATAAAAAATGAATGTATTAGTGATTACAATTAGATAAGGAAACAGATATGCTACCTATAATGGAAACATGGCTTCAGACAAGACAACACTGACAGTTAAGCATTGCAGGATATAATGCATTTAGAAACTACAGAGCAGGGATAAGGGTGTGCCTGTGTTAATCATTGTAAAACAATGGCAGTCTGCTTCATGACTTGTAGTGTGTTTCACTGTTTTGAATAAACTAACCTATGGAGTTCATAAATCCCTGATGAGTAACTGAATCCTTGGCCATAATCTTTAACATTACATGGTGAGCGGTGATGGGAAACTTTGCACTGGAACAATCAACAAGCCAGTTAATCTACAGGTAAAACATATCATCAACAGCATTAAGTTATGCTAAATGCAAGAGACAGCCCACAACATCTTTTCTCATCAATAGGTCATCATTATTGAAAAGACAACTTGCTGATAAACAAACAAATCTCTATCGAGAGGCTGATTAGCTCATCTAAGAAATGCAAGGGATAAGGGTGTGTAGTGGATCATGACAACCAAGTGAAGGTCAAGAGCATATTGTCAGAAGGTCCACAAAACTTCCTAGTTTAAATAAGGATATGGCAGCTCTCCTAACAGAGCTCAAACTGTTTAAAATAGTTTCAGAGCTATTACTTCTAGATTTGGATGTGCCTAAATGCAAAAAAGCAAAACATTCGGATTTGCAAAGCAATTGGGAAGGAAAGTCTACACAGACATAACATGTCAAGATAAACAGCTAAAAACTCTCCAAAACCTATGGACCATATTAGAAGACCAATTCTTAATCAAATTAAACTTCCTATTCATTAACAAGAGTTCATGTGTTTTAAACATAAACATAAATAATTCATAGACACACGATGGAAGTATTGCAGAAACCCTGCCAGTGCACCTAAATTGGGTTTTGACTGGCTGACCGGTGATGTTACAGAAGGAGACTCCCAAACAATGTGATAATGTTAGTTGAGAAGAAATATGACATTGAAAATGTGGAAATGCTACCAATTGAAACATTTGTTTCAGAGAATTTGGAATTAGCCCAATTGACTAAATTCTTAAATAGTTTTTGAGACAGTTTTTCAGCAATCCACTGAAGACAGACAGCACAGGAATAGGGGTAGAGAAAACTGCAAAATAAAATTTCAACATACATGTAGAAGTAACCCTGCTCATGACCAATGCATGCAGTTTGTATTCATCTAATTAATAAATTATCCCCTTTCCTGTCGTATGATCTTCTCACTATAGCAGCCCAAAAAGCCATTCTTTTCTGTTACATGATTGGCTCAGAGATTCTGAAGACAAACGTAAGATATCATTTCCAACACCCATGAAGAAGTAAGCTTCAGGATTCAGTGTTACTAACACAAAGGGTGACATGAAATGTACGTTACATGAAATAAAAGACAACTGGGAAAGTAGCTTGTGTTTTAGTTTATTCTTGGAGCTTCAGGAGATGTCAACTGACTAACATGGGTTTTGTTCTCCATGGTTTGTTCACCTTACTTGTGGATACCTTGTCATTTTAGAAAACTTATTGATATAAATGGTTGAGATTTCACTCTTGGCAACATTGCCGTCTTCTGTGAGTTGTTGATTGTAAATTAGTTCACTTCTAAATATTCCACCAGATTAAGATGAGGCAAGTTGAAGTAATTATATCTTTTTTATCCTTCCCAAGCTCAAAATGAGATCTTGGCTTTTGGCATCCTCAGCCAAGACCAGCCATTCCTTCCTCCTCTGGAACAAGACAAATGTTGCTATATATATATCCCATCTCAGTTTCGCTTTTTAGTAGTGGAATATAGCTACTGTTCCATGTAACATGATGAAGAGTATACTCAATATGATAACAGAACATTGTCTCCACAAGAACTATGCAGCAGTCACTCCTATTAATACTGTCAGGAGGAGATGGCTTAGTGATGGATAGACAGGAGAGGACAAAGTAAAAAGTCAACTTTTCCCCTCATGTTATTCTGTCATCACCAGTTGCAGACCCACCTAACAGTTATGTCATTTAGAATATATTCTTTGATGTTGTGGAAATCATCCAGTAGCTACTCTCCCTCAAACTCCCACTAGCAACTGTTTCTGAACTAATGGTTGAATAAGTAACGCCCTCTACTGGAGCAGATGGATCAGCCAAAAGTTTTTTTTTCATCAGAGCTGATCTTCTGATAATTCCTTCTGTAGACGTTTATTTCCTGGGAGGCAAAAACAGAAGTTGCTGGAAAAGATCAGCAGGTCTGGCAGCATCTATGAAGAGAAATCAACTTTAATGTTTTAGATCCAGTGACCCTTCCTCAGAACTGATGGTAGTGAGGAAAATTTCGGTATATACGCAGAAGAAAAGGTGGGCAGAGGGGGTAAGGAGTGAATGATGGGTAGGGATAAAGCCCAAAGACAGAATGGCTGCATATTCCCCTCCCTTTTCCTGTCTGCCTTCCTAAGAGACCGTTCCCTCAGGGATACCCTGGTCCACTCTTCCTTCATTCCCAACACTCCCCACAGCCCGATGGCACCTTCCCCTGCAATCAGCGAAGGTGTAACACCTTTACGTCCTCCATCCCCAGTATCCAAGGGCCCAAACATTCCTTCCAGGTGAAGCAGCATTTTACCTGTACTTCTCACAATCTAGTCTACTGCATTCGCTGCTCACAGTGTGGTCTCCCCTACATTGGAGAAATGTAGACTGGGTGACCGTTTTGCAGAACACCTAAGTTCTGTCCACAAAAAAGACCTTGAACTTCCTGTTGCCTGCCACTTTAACACACCACCCTGTTCCCTGGTCAACATCTCTGTCTCACGCTTGCTGCAGTGTTCCAGCAAAGCTCAGTGCAATCTGGAAGAACAACACCTCATTTTCCACTTGGGGACCCTGCAGCCTTCTGGCCTCAATATTGAGTTCAATAATTTTATGTCCTGAATTTTCCCATGTCCTAGACCCCTACCCCACACACCAGGGCCTTGTTATCACATAGTCTGCCATTACTCACTACCTATTGTTAGTCAGTAACAGTCTCCATTAACAGCTATTCACCCTCCCAGCCAGAGCATTATCCACTACTTTGTCTGTCCAACTGTTGTCCTCTTTCTTTGGGGTCTATCCCTATCTATCGTTTACTCCTTACCCCCTCCCTCCATCCTATCTTTTGCATACAAACTGACATTTTCCCTAGCTACCATCAGTTCTTAGGAAGGGTCACCAGACCCAAAGCACTGACTTTGATTTCTCTTCACAGATGCTGCCAGATCTGCTGAGGTCTGAGGTATTGGGCAGGAGCTCCACTTTGAATTGTGAAACAGATTATTTTATGCTAAATAATATTTTCCTTGTTATAAATCAGGTTTTATGGCAGGTGATGCGATGTATTATATGATTGCTTAATTATTTTTTCTACTTCCAATTTTCTTCCATTCTGTTGTGAAGGTATTAAATTCTTCCAGTTCCAGAGGAATTTCCAGCCCTTCAAAATCTCATCCGAACAAATGTTCTTAATAAGTGAAATCAATCAGTGACTGTCCATACACTTATTTTCCACGCATAGACAGTGGGCAGAAATGAAACTGAGGAGATTTGTTTGATCCCAGGATGTGGGGTCTGAATTTCAATTATTGCAAGGAACTCACCAGAGACACAAAAACAAATTGGGAATTCTTCTGTTGTGTAGAGCTCGGTGCCTCGCTGGTGTTGTAGTTACTCACTCAGTCAACAGGTTAAATCGACAGTTTTTATCATTTTGTGAAATGCCCAGTAAAGTGCCTGCTTAGAAAACATCGTGCTGCAGTATATCATAACTTAAATTCTGAGTCGTGCAAAGCAGGAAGGCAGCAGTTTCCATTTGTTGGTTGTGCTAAGTTTATTAATTTTTGTTGGGACAAGGCTAGAAAATGTGGCTATGTGACCAGCAGATGAGAACAATGCAGAACTCAGCTTTGTTGTCTCTCAAAGTCAAAGTCTTGCCAATGTGCATCAAAAAATTTCCTTTTGAAGAAAGAAAAACTTGCATTTATATCATATCTTTCATAACCGCTAGATGTTCCAAAGTATTTTACAGCAAATTAAGTATTTTTGAAGTGTAGTGCCTGGTGTAGGAAACCCAACAAAAAAACCCACAAACAGCAATGTAATAATGACCAAATAATTGGCTTTTATAATGTTGATTGAAGGATATCTACTGCCAGGCACTAGGGTAATATTCCTGATCTTCCTCAATATAGTGCCATGGAATCTTTCACATCTACCTGAGAGCTTTGGTTTCAAATCTTATTGAAAAAAAAATACCCCTGGCAGTGCAGTAGTCACTTAGTACTACACTGAAATATTGGCCATGATTTCTGCGCTCAAGTCCTGGAGCAGGACTTAAAACCTACAAACTTGTGCATCAAAGTTAAGTATGACACCAACTAAATCACAGCTGGCAGAAAGAAGTTTAAAGACCTGTGCGTTTGTCTTTCATTATATATTCCAGTGCAAGTCAATGCCTGTTGGGAAGCAGAGGAAGGAAATGAAAGGAAAAAATATTATACTCTCTCTCACTAACTGGGCCTCATACAGTAAGTGATTGCTGTCTCTTGAAAATAAGTTTAACTTTCACAGGACAGAAGCAGAGTAATATCGTAAGCCTGTGGAATTCATTACCACAGGGAGTAGTTGATGCCAAAATATTGAATGTATTCAAGAGACGACTAGATATAGCACTTGGGGCGAATGGGATCAAAGGTTATGGGGAGAAAGAGGGATTAGGCTGAGTTGGACGATCAGCCATGATCATGAAGAATGGCAGAGCAGGCTCGAAGGGCCGAATAGTCTCCTCCTGCTCCTAACTTCCATGTTTCTATGTTTCTACATCTGTTCTCATTGGTGATACATTTGACATTTATGAAAGAGAAAAGTTGCAGAGATTCAAATCTCAAAATGCCCTTTTAAAATCCATCCCTCAAAGACCAACAAATGGAAGAATGTCTTTGCCTGATCTTGGAATTATTATTTCACTAAGCTGTACACTGCAAGTTCTTTACCAACTGCAGGCCCAGCTACGGATGAAAGGGGAGCTGAAAGGCTGAAAAATTCAGCAACCTGAGGCTAAATGTGCTGAGGGTCACAGGAAGGACATTATAATAATGATGTGTCATCTTTAGAGATTCTGATTCCCATTAGACGGTCCTGAGTGGGCTGAAACAGAAGAAAAGGAAAGCCTATTGTTAAAATCGGCTTGAAACCTCAGAGGAGGTAACGTTGCAGGGATTTAAAGGAAGTGACTACTGTTGCAATTGTTCATTTTTAGTTAATATGTAATTTTATGAGGACTTGATAGCCTAATAATTCAGGAGTCCCCAATTTTGTGCATCTGTCTGAGTACCATATTAATTGCCCTGTGGCAATGGGGAAGGCAGAGGAGTCTCAATCTTGGGTTTAACTCAACTGCACTGGCAGAAGGCAGACAATGGGGAGAAAGGGGTCTTTTTCAGCATGGCAGCTGGTGACTAGTGGAGTTCTACAGGGGTCAGTATTGGGACCATAACTAATCATGTTGTACGTTAGTGATCTGAATAAATGAACTGAGGGCATTGCTGCTAAATTTGCAGATGACACAAAGATACGTGAAGGGGCAGGTAGTGTTGAGGAAGGAAGAAGGCAGCAGAAGGACTTTGAAAGGTTGGAGAGTTGGCAAAGAAGTGGCAGATGGAATATAGTGTGGGAAAGTGAGGAGTTATATCCTTTGGTAAGAAGAATAGAGGCGTGAATATTTTCTAAGCAGGCAAAGGTTTTGGAAATCTGAAGCACGAAAGGATTTGGGAGTCCTAGTTCAGGATTTTCTGAAGGTTAATGTGTAGTTCAATTCGCAGTTAGGAAGGCAGATGCAACGTTAGCATTCATTTCACGAGGGACAGAATACAAGAGCAGAGATGTACTGCTGAGACTGTATAGACTTTGGTCAGATTATATTTGGAAATTGCGAGCAATTTTGGGCCCTGTATCTAAGGAAGAATGTGTTGGCATTGGAGGGTGTTCAGAGGAGTTTTACAAGAATAATCCAGGGATGAAAGGCTTGTTATATGTGAAGCGGTTGAGGACTCTGGGTCTATACTCAGTGGAGTTTAGAAGGACTGGGGGATCTGACTGAAACCAGAATACTGAGAGGTCTGTACAAAGTGGACATGGAAAAGATGCTCCACTAGTAGGAGAGATTAGGACCCAAGGGCATAGCCTCACAGTGAAGTGACGACCCGTTAGAACTGAGATGAGGAGGAATTTCTTGAGCTAGAGGATAGTAAATCTGTGGAACTCATTGCTGCAGAGGGCTGTGGAGGCCAAGTTGTTAATTGTATTGTTAATTATTAATTGTATTTAAAACAGTGCTTGATTGTTAAAAGGGTCAAGGAAGGGTACAGAGACAAGGCAGGAGAATTGCTTTGACAAACAATCAGCCATGATTGAATGGTGGAGCAGACTCAATGGGCCAAATGGCCTAATTTCTGCACCAATGTCTTATGGGCTGATGGAATGAAGGGCCAGGGAATTGGAAATTCCAAGGCCAGGGAACCTCGAATATTGGAACTCCCAGGATTGGAAGGTCAGGAACTGTAGCAATCAGTCATTGGTTTACCATGATATTAGTAAGTATTGTCTTCCTTCTGGTGGAGGAAACACATGTGTGTACACAGTTACTGTGTATTATGGCATTGATTGCAGATCAGTCAGGCCTCCAACTTCATGGCAGATATATAACATCACAGCTTGTGGCATACTGATATAAGGGTACATGCCTCCCCTTCAGTCACTCTTTCTGTGTGATAGAGTCAGTTTAATACAATCACTCAGTCAGTATTTGTATGTAATGTACAATAACATCAATAAGCTCAGAATTCACACTATGCGTATCAGTCTGTGATATTGTAGCCTTGCAAATCATTTGTGATGTAAATAAACTTCAAGATTTCTAACTCAACAAGAATCCGACCATCTGTGGCATACATAATGTAAACTGATATATAGAAAACCACAAACCTCATTATGGGTGGCATTAAAACTAGACATGACAGCTAGCTAGTGGCAGTACAAGGGAACTAAAGGCTGAAAAGGTGACACCATCATGGCAGTTGTGAAATATTGTTCCTAATGGTCATCGGTCAATTTGTTTGGGTTCAGAGCTGAAGTTATGCTACAACCAAGGTTAAAGTGCTACACCAAAATGCAAGACTACAAACCTTTACCTCTGTCTGTCTTTCTTTGTAAATAAAATACAGTTTACAAGAAGTCTATAACAGCTCTGATTTACAAAAATAATAGTTAAAAGTGCGAGAAAAATGCTTCTACAATGAATTACAGATAATAACATTAAAAGTAATATTTTGTATACTAACAAGGTCTTACCTGTGTCCAGATGGATAGTGGAAGAATAAGAAGGAAGGGTGCACATGACATTATTACTGCTTCATTTTATGTGCAAATAGCAATTATAGGCAAAGCTTCAACTTTTAAAGGAGCAGTGACTTTTTAAAGCAACAACAACGTACACTAAAAGGAAACAACTAAATAAAAGGTAAGAGCAGTACACTGCAATTTGGATTTTACACTGGCATTTTAAAGATTATAAAGTTTACACAAGAAAGAAGGAAAGCTAATAACCCTGCATGATCTATTGATACATTGACATTCTGTCAGAACTTCGATTACTTAGAGAAAGAGTTCATCTTTATAGAATCATAGAAATATATAGAACAGAAACAGATCCTACAGTCCAACTCATCCATGCTGAACAGATATCCTATGTAGATCTAGTCCCATTTGCCAGCACTCGATCCATATTCCTCTAATCCCTTCCTATTCATATCCCCATCCAGATGTCTTTTAAATGTTGTAATTGTACCAGCCTCCACCACTTCTTCTGGTAGCACATTCCTTACAAGCACCACCCTCTCTATGAAAAATTTGCCCCTGGGTCCCTTTTAAATCTTTCCCCTCTCACCTTAAACTATGCCTTCTAGTTTTGGACTCCATCACCCTGAGGAAAAAACCTTGCCTATTTACCCTATCCATGCGTCTCTTGTTTTTATAAATTTCTATAAGTTTACCCTGCAGCCTCTGATACTCCAGGGGAAATAGCCCCAGCCTTTTCAGCCTCTCCCTATAGGTCAAACCCTCCAACCCCAGTAGCATCCTCATAAATCTTTTCTGACCCCTTTCTAGTTCCACAACATCTTTCCTTTGGAGGGGAGACCAGAATTCCAAACAATACTCCAAAAGTGGCCAAACCAATGTCCTTTACAGCTCCAACATGACCTCTCAACTCTTATACTCAATGCACTGACCAGTAAAGGCAAGCATACCAAACGCCTTCTTCACTATCCTGTCTACTTGTGACTCCACTTTCAAGGAACAATGAACCTGTACTTCAAGGTTTCTTCGTTCAGCAGCACTCCCCAGGACTTTACCATTAAATGTATAAGTGTTGCCCTGATTTGCCTGTCCAAAACACCCCACATTTAATTGAACAAAATAGCATTGAAAACAAAGAGATACATGCACTTGTAGCAAGCTTAAAAGTGCATAAATCCACATGACAAGATAAGATGTATTCCAGATTGCTGTTGGAGGCAAGGGAGGAGATTGCAGGGTTTCTGACATTAATTTCAAAATCCTCTCTTGCCTTAGGAGGTGTGCCAGAGGACCTTAGGACAATTATTATTCAAGAAGGGTGGTAATGATAATCCAGGAAACTAAAGACCAGTGAGTCTAACATCAGTGAAACGATTGGGAAAGATTTTAAGGGCAGAATTAATCTCCAATTAGTAAGGATAAATCAAGGAATAACTCTGCTTTCTCCCCAGAGATGCTGCCAGACCTGCTGAGTTTCACCAGCAATTTCTGATTTTGTTTCATGCTTTTCTATGCGCTGGATGCTACAGCTGCAGAATGGTTGGGCTGTCCCTACACAAATGTAAAATACGGCATGGTAATGTTTGATTGGCAAACTGATGTCATTGCATCTAGTCTCTGCTATTACAGAAGGCGAGCAAATGCAAACATTGCCCACTCTATATTCCAGACATGGACAGGAAGAAGTTTGGGAGCTTTAAGGCAGGAAGTGGCACAGGGATAGAAGAAAATGCTTGCCATTTTGGATCATGACTGCCAGTAACAGTAGAGTCCGCAAATGAAGCTGCAGCATACATGTTTTTTGGCTTCACTTAATCACAGTTTTGAACCTAATATAAAACAAAACTGTGGAGAAGTTGAGTGGGTAGGGAATCTTTCACTTCGTAACTTCAAACTTCAGATATAAGACTCTTTCACTTCATATCTTGCTTAGACTCCCAATTGGGCATTGAAACCCTGGTTTGCACCACTATTTGGCTGCCATCATGGGTGGTAGTTTTCCAGTGTTTGATTAGCTGTGCTGAGACTGTGGGAACAGGAGCAACCACTTTACTCACTCACTGCCTTCTTTATCCCAATAAAATCCACCCCTTTCTCTTTGCACTTCGATCTTTAATCTGTCAACTGTAAAATATGTACACAACTTCTCACAGGAGATTCAAAACTTTCAAGGATGGTACACTATGATATAAACTGTTGGATATATATACTTAATATAATTTACCATAAGTTTGTATTTTTATTTTTGAATTAGTAACCTGTAAGTTTTTCCCTGTGTCTGAAATTAATACTTAACTTGTAAGAATTTCTGTAGCCATGGTGGTTTCATTTAAAATAGTTTTTGAAGCCTGGCTTTAGATTGAATAGGTTAGTATGTACTACTGATAGATTTTTTTTGGGCTTGTCTCAGTCTTTTTGCAATTCAACAAGGTTAATAATAGAGCCTCAAGGTTTGTTAGGAACTTCTGCAGCCTTTATTCGTGCTTAAGGGAAAAACCTATTTCTGCGAGATGGAGAATTTTGGTTTACTTTGGTTTTACTTTGAGTTTTGGGCAGTCGTGTGACGCCCTTGGAAAAGGTTGGCTGTATAGATCAGTAGCCCTGAGAAGGGAAAGATATACAGTGAGCGACATTTCTTTAGAGTAAGAAGTTAGTTTTAGTCCCTGAACATTAATGTTGGAATAAAACCATGAAGAGATTACTTAAAGTTGTGTCCATTGAACCTCAGTGTAAAAAAGCTCTAAGAAAAAGCTATTTGCAGTTCTAGTTTAAACGTTGAAGTCACAAGTGACTTTAACATACCAAGGTGTCAAATATAGGAACTCCGATATGAGTATTGTATATGTGTGTGTGTTTTTTATACTGTCTCAGGGATGTGTTTCAAGGTATTACACAAAAGATTATTCATTTCATTTCAAGTTATGAAGGAATGTTGTGGGATTAATGGGATTAGGTTTTTATTGTATGCTTAAAATCTATGAATTTGTTTTACAATTATATGCTTTGGTTTATTCAGTGTTATCCCCATTTCTTCAATTAATAAGCTTCTGTTTTATTATTAAAGCAAACTCTGCAGCATTGTGTGTCTATGTTTCAGCAAGAGACCACTTTGTTAAAATCAAAACAAATTAAAATTTGATCGATCAAGCTAGGTTCCTGTCTGGGAATTGGCTTGTCCAGGAATAACATCAGTTGGGATCATTACAATACCCCAAGAACACATTAAGAAACAGAAAGGAATTAACTCTGCTGTTAATTAGCATTCCAGTCAAAAGGCTTGAAGATAGAAAGGTTTGGTCTAGCCAATGACATTTTTTAAAATAAAATGAATGAAAACCGTTCTTTCCTCCAATTAAAATTACGTTACTTCAGGGAGAAAGAAACTTTAAAGTGTGTAAAAAATAATTAATTCCTAAACTGACAAACTGAATCTGTAATATAATTGAGTAAAAGTATTTTTGTAGACCAAAGAAAATACAATTCTATTGTCGATTATAGATCCCTGATTTTAACAAATAAATGTGAAAAGTCTTAACTTTCCATGGTGTGCATGTAAAATAAATCATGTGTTGTCATGACTTTGAATTCTCCTTTGAAGTTCATTTATAATTAATGGACTGTTAGTAACTAGAGGGCAGAGTTCCCTGACCTTTTCTGCACTGTCATTTCTGTTATGTGTTCATGTTCTGCAAAGTTCTTCACTGGAAGCATGAATTCGTAAATTTACTACATTGTTTTCTCCCCAGTGCAATTCAAGAAATATTGGTATACCTGTTGCTTAATTGACAAAGATCTTTGTTATCACGTCATTGTTGGATTCTTTTTTAGAAGCAATTAAACAGGTTTTGCTGGTTTTCTCAGTTATTGTGTGAATAAGAAGAGATGTCTGCAGAAATTTTGAGACAACAAGGTGTAGAGCTGGATGAACACAGCAGGCCAAGCAGCATCATAGGAGCTGGAAGGCTGATGTTTCGGGCCTAGACCCTTTATCAGAAATGGGGGAGGGGAAGGGGGTTCTGAAATAAATAGGGAGAGAAAGATCTGTCCTCATACATGGCCTAAAGGCCCTCCGCTTCTTCCTGTCCCGCAGGCCCGACCAGTCCCCCTCCACTGACACCCTCATCCACTTAGCCAAACTCGTCCTCACCTTCAACAACTTCTCTTTCAATTCCTCCCACTTCCTACAGACAAAGGGGGTGGCCATGGGTACCTGCATGGGCCCAAGCTATGCCTGCCTCTTTGTAGGTTACGTGGAACAATCCCTCTTCCGTACCTACACTGGCCCTAAACCCCACCTCTTCCTCCGTTACATTGATGACTGTATTGGCGCCGCCTCGTGCTCCCACGAGGAGCTCAAACAGTTCATCCACTTCACCAACACCTTCCACCCCAACCTTAAGTTCACCTGGACCATCTCTAACACCTTTCTCACCTTCCTGGACCTCTCTGTCTCCATCTCGGGTAACCACCTAGAAACCGATATCCATTTTAAGCCCACCGACTCCCACAGCTACCTAGAATACACATTCTCCCACCCACCTTCCTGTAAAAATGCCATCCCCTATTCCCAATTCCTTCGCCTCCGCTGCATCTGGTCCCAGGATGAGGCTTTCCACTCCTGTGCATCTCAGATGTCCTTGTTTTTCAAGGACCGCAACTTCCCCCCCTCAGTGGTCGAGAACGCCCTCAACCGTATCTTCCGCATTTCCCGCAACTCATCCCTCACACCCCATCCCCGCAATAACAACCAAAAAGGAATCCCCCTCGTCCTCACGTACCACCCCACCAACCTCCGGATCCAACGCATCATCCTCCGACACTTCCGCCATCTACAATCCGACCCCACCACCAAAGACATTTTTCCCTCCCCACCCTTATCTGCTTTCCGGAGGGACCACTCTCTCCGTGACTCCCTTGTCCGCTCCACACTCCCCTCCAGCCCCACCACACCC
>NC_063345.1:34551377-34551850 GCF_021869965.1 Rhincodon typus
GTGACTCCCTTGTCCGCTCCACACTCCCCTCCAGCCCCACCACACCCGGCACTTTTCCCTGCAACCACAGGAAGTGCTACACCTGCCCCCACACCTCCTCCCTCACCCCTCCCAGGCCCCAAGAAGACTTTCCACATCAAGCAGATGTTCACCTGCACATCTGCTAATGTGGTATACTGCATCCGCTGTACCTGTTGTGGCCTCCTCTACATCGGGGAAACCAAGCGGAGGCTTGGGGACCGCTTTGCAGAACACCTATGCTCGGTTCGCAATAAACAACTGCACCTCCCAATCGCGAACCATTTCAACGCCCCCTCCCATTCCTCAGACGACATGGCCATCCTGGGCCTCCTGCAGTGCCACAACGATGCCACCCGAAGGTTGCAGGAACAGCAACTCATATTCCGCTTGGGAACCCTGCAGCCCAATGGTATCAATGTGGATTTCACAAGCTTCAAAATCTCCCCTCCCCC
>NC_063345.1:34556850-34628556 GCF_021869965.1 Rhincodon typus
CTGCTTTCCGGAGGGACCACTCTCTCCGTGACTCCCTTGTCCGCTCCACACTCCCCTCCAGCCCCACCACACCCGGCACTTTTCCCTGCAACCACAGGAAGTGCTACACCTGCCCCCACACCTCCTCCCTCACCCCTCCCAGGCCCCAAGAAGACTTTCCACATCAAGCAGATGTTCACCTGCACATCTGCTAATGTGGTATACTGCATCCGCTGTACCTGTTGTGGCCTCCTCTACATCGGGGAAACCAAGCGGAGGCTTGGGGACCGCTTTGCAGAACACCTATGCTCGGTTCGCAATAAACAACTGCACCTCCCAATCGCGAACCATTTCAACGCCCCCTCCCATTCCTCAGACGACATGGCCATCCTGGGCCTCCTGCAGTGCCACAACGATGCCACCCGAAGGTTGCAGGAACAGCAACTCATATTCCGCTTGGGAACCCTGCAGCCCAATGGTATCAATGTGGATTTCACAAGCTTCAAAATCTCCCCTCCCCCTACCGCATCCCAAAACCAGCCCAGCTCGTCCCCACCTCCCTAACCTGTTCTTCCTCCCACCTATCCCCTCCTCCCACCTCAAGTCGCACCCCCATTTCCTATCTACTAACCTCATCCCGCCCCTTTGACCTGTCTGTCCTCCCTGGACTGACCTATCTCCTCCCTACCTCGCCACCTACACTCACCTTTACTGGCTCCATCCCCACCTCTTTGACCTGTCTGTTTCCTCTCCACCTATCTTCTCCTCTATCCATCCTCTATCCGCCTCCCCCTCTCTCCCTATTTATTTCAGAACCCCCTTCCCCTCCCCCATTTCTGATGAAGGGTCTAGGTCCGAAACGTCAGCCTTCCTGCTCCTATGATGCTGCTTGGCCTGCTGTGTTCATTCAGCTCTACACCTTGTTATCTCAGATTTTCCAGCATCTGCAGTTCCTACTATCTCTGCAGAAATTTTCATTGTTAAGGGTGGAGTAGCTATGGAATGACTTACCAAGAACAGTGATTGAAGTGGACAGCACAGTAAATTGGAGAAACACTTGGATATGTTGGTGGGGTAATGGGATCAGGGATATGCTGAGAACAATGATTTGGAATGAACTTATTACACTCAACCTGACCATTCTAAACCTGACTGAATTTTATTTGTACGCACAATTTAAATCTGAATATTTTATCTCACCTTTGCAAAAATTATAAGGGTTTCATTCACAATAAAAGAACTGTGAAATGAATTGTTCTGCACACAACATCTCTGTCTCTCAGCTTCTGTATAAATCTTTCCTTTTAACGTGGAATGAGGCTCATACAAGTTATGATCATTAGTAAAATCCGTGTTAATATAGAAAAGACCCAGGTTGATAGATATGTGGCCCACAGAAATCCCAGGCTGCATGCACAGCATACATTACAAAGGATAACACAGAAATGGATACACAGAAAAATAGAATTAATGACTGATATACAGTTACTGAAAGGTAGAACGATGCAAAGATAGATCGAGACATATTGAAATAAAGACAGAGAGTGATGAATAGAGAAATATAAACTTAGAAGTAGAAAACTATACTGAATACAAAACGTGGACGAACAAAGATAGAGAGAAATAAATGAAAGAATTCAAATCTGATTTAGATAGAAAAAAACAATAAAAACCAATGAGAAAATAATGGATATCTGAGACAGAAAGAAGGACAGAGGGGTTAGTTTTAACTAATATAAATGTTAAGCAGATAGGAGGATAAGTGAGTTTCATTAACCCCAAAATAAATTTGAAGCATGGGCTATTGTCACTCATGTGTAACTGGCCACCTAAAGCATGCAAATAAAGTTCACTGTGTATGCAGTGGCCAGCTAATTGAGGTCAAATAGCCCTGAGGCTGCATGCAGCTGGAGAGTAGATGACAATGAGGGCTACCTTGCCAGATTCTCATGGGTGTGAAAGTAGATAAGAGGTCGAGGCAGGGAGAGGCTAAGGCTCCTCTAGACCCACCAAAGGAAATTTTAACTTTTTCTTCTTTAAGCTCCTTGAGCCCTTAGAGCAGTTTTCACAAAATGGGACAAGCCCACAGGCTCAGTTTAAAAGGCCATTAACATCCTTGTGATGATACTGTGGCTTTGAGAGGTTATTTTGTCATTTTTTTTGAGGAGATATTTAAGGCAGAGTAATGAGTAGTCTACCAGTGCCACTAGAGTAAACAGTTTGTGAGGCCTTGGGTTTTTTTTAACTTAGAAAAGTGAAAGCAGTTTGCATGGGTGTGGTCAAACTCCCATAGAACCAGGATCTTGAGTTTAGCTTTCAGCAGTTGCTTTTGGGATCGTGAAGAAGTGGAAGCTTTTTTTTTACTCCCTCTCTCGGTTACAGCCAAAAAGCTAGGGGTTCTCTGCTTGCTGCAGGAGTTGCATGCAAGACAATATATGTTCTGATTTTTTTTCCAAGGGTGTATTTATAGGATGTTACTACATTGGAACAGTTAATTAGTAGAAATTACTGTCTCTATTATTCTTTTAAGTTTTCTAATAGAGTTAATTTATTCCAATTCCTTCTTTCTTTTGTTGTATTTTAACTATAATGGATGAATAATAAGTGTTTTCCTTTAAATCTGATAGATTGGCCAATCAAATTGCATCTGAAACAGAACACCTTACATTTACTTTTATAATAAGAAAAAAGTTAAGGTCCGGACAATCTTCTGAATATTTTGAGGGTGTTTGGTTTGGTCAATAATATAACAGAGCTCCAATGTGAACAAATGCATGCTGCATCTGTCTGATTTAAGTGGAACTTCACTTACTGCCTAAAGCAGTGGCATTAAAATTCCCAGAGAGCAGGAACAGAGTGGGTAATTGCCCTTTCTTCGTTATCTATCTCTCCAGCCAGGTTTATAACAGTTAGGGAAAGTTAAATTCTCATTAGTCAAGCACAGGCACTTTTGCATTTAAAAGAAGGTCTGAAACGGGTCATTTTCATTATAACCAGGTTTGATCTAAGCTATCTAATCTGTTACGTATTCTCCCTCTGTTTATTTCTAAGATTCAACTCCAGATGGAAATTGTTGGTGTTCTGGCTAATTGGTATTTTTCTAACATTGTTTACTCAGTGGAATGAAGAGGAAGCTCGGACATAGCAGGTAACATATCCAACTGTCAATGATCATTGTTGTGGGTTACTATGTGGTTTATCTGGCTTCCATATTGACAACCACATGCCTGAAAAGCACTTTTATCTACTCAGATCTGCTGTGCAATCAATTAGAAACAGCTGAAAGGGGAATACCATATCTAAACAACTGTCCTTTTGGAGATGTAAACTCGCAATTGACAGGAACTAATTATATTTACGCATTGTACACAGTATATAAATGCATTCGGAAGTTTGATATACAGGAGACATCTGTGAGCCTACAAAATTTCTCTGAACCCTGAAAATTAAGTTAAAAGCAAATTCAGAATATCTTATTAGTAAGAGTGTTAAAGGGATGCATCTTTCAATACTGAGGGATGTAAGAGAGGAAATAGTACAGTCTACAAGTGCAATCTTTCAAACATTCAGGATAAACTGTGTTGCAAGGTTGCAGGATAATAGGCTTGTTTGTATATGTCTTTATTGAACTATTTGCAAGTGGATACCTACAGTGAATGTCTCATCATGGAGATCACATGACTATGCTAAGCAGGAAGCATTTTATTACAGTATTGCATTTCTATTCTATTCTATTGCATTTGATTATGTCACTTACCAATTTCTGGTCCATTGAAAATAACAGGCCAGATTTTCCGAGAAGTGTCCCTCACACTAAAATTGCCAGTCCACTTTCTTTTTTACACATGAAAAATCTCCACATTTGGGACTGTACATTCTGACCAGGGCAGCAGGAGGTGAACTTGGGTCTGGCAGTGGGTGGAGGTCAGTCATTGTGTCAGGTGGTGGGAGGGAAAGGATGAAAGGGGGATGTCAGGTCCAGTTGCTGTGGAGAGGGAGATGTCAGGTCCAGTAGCTATAGAAAGGGGGAACATCAGGTTCAGTAATTTCAGAAAGGAGGATCTCAGGTCCACCAATGGGTTGAGGGCATGGCTGTTAGCCCTCGGTAGGAGCGGTTTGTGGTGTCAAGTCTGATAGCAGGGGTTTGGGAGTTTGGGAACTGGAGAGAGAAGGTGAATTCAGTTGAGATGGATGGGCGTTTCAGGTCTTGGGGAGTGGGTGTCATGTCCTGAGGTTAGATGGTGGTGTTGGGAGTTGGGGTAGATGGAGGGTGGCATGATCCAAGAACAGAGGGGGTTACTGGGGGTTTGGAGGCTGTAAAGGTCCATGGGAGGTGTAATTGTGAATGAGTGTGGTAACTTGGATGGGTGTCTATTATAGTTAACCAAAAGTTAGACAAAGTTTCTAATTGTAGAACTTTTCCTGAGTAACTATTTATTTAACACCTTCTAAATTTTTGGATTCAAATGTATGCTTGAAATGTAAGGAGACTTCGGGTAGAGAATTGCTCATCGAAATCCTCAATTTCTTGGGTAAATCTCTTGGAGCCTGATATGTCAGGAATTCCACAGTGTTCCAACGCAAATCTCATTTATGCTTCAGAAATGACTGTTTGGCTAGTGGAAAATCTGGACCATTTACACCCACCTCTCCCTTCAACTATGATCAAGTATGTGTTGAATTGAGGTTGTTTTGGCTGTTGATCTTGTAGTAGAATTGATTGTGACTGATTTGGCATTGTTCATTAGGTTGTAGTAATGAGAGGTTAGGTTTTCTAAGGGAGACAGGGTAAAAGGAAAAGTCGATATTATAGATGATAGGAGAGTCTGAAAGTGGAAAAAACAGTGTATATTTACTAGTAATTACAAAGTACGTGTTAACCATTCGAGATTTGAACACACGATGAGTTGATTGGATGATACAGTTATGTGTACTTAGAACTATGTAAATACGAGTGAGTGGAGATTGTATTGAGTATAGTTTAACCTGTGATTGGAATCTTATTTTCTTTATTCTTGTAAGAAAATTTGATCTGTGCGCCATCTTCTTGAAATGCACAACTTCCATGAATGCATGAATGAATGTTTAAACAAAGAAACCTGAGTCTCATCTGGTCTAACAGAAAACAAAGAGTTAAACACACCCTTTCACAGGGTGTCTGCAATTCCGTGTTCACTTCTTTCTGAGAAGCAGCAGCTTTCCTGCTCCTCTGATGCTGCTTGGCCTGCTGTATTCTAGTTAGTGACTTGTTGTTGTTGAAATTTCTGCTATTTCTGACAAATGCTTTTTTAAAAATTCCTCGGGATCAATTTGAGGAGTCAATTGATTTGTAAGGATATGGAGTTGAAGGTTTCATTTAATCCCCATTTCTTTTTCCAATGGTGAATAAACACATTGGAAAGCAGGTGAGTGGAGATTCAGTGAAGCTGTGAAGAAGTGTGTTCTTCAGAGATTTTAAATGCTTGGCCATTGTCCAGTTTTACTATTTGATTGAAGATACTTTAGTGAACCAGTGATGTATTGGAACTCTGAAATGGTCACAAAGTACCTAAATGTCTCATTGTCAAATTGTGTTCCATTATTGATATAACCACATCTGGAATTTCATGGTTGACAAATATTTCAAATGTGGCTTTGATGGCTATAACCATAGAGGCGGAATATAACTTCTTTATGTTGACATATCTTAAGAAATACTTGACCACCATTAGGCAAGAATGACTTTCAAACTTGAATTAGTCAGTCTACACGTTCTGCAGTCTGGTGGGAAACATGGCAGAGACTAACACTTTTCTTTTATCATGGCTATGTATGGCACGTGTGACAATAAGTCTTAAGATTTTCTATTCATTTAATAATTCCTTACATACTGAAGCTCACCATCTTGCTCTACATTTGGTATTGCTCAGATGGCCTTAATAGAACTTGTCAAGGATATTAGTTTATACTGATAGAGGGTAAATAAGTTTGTTGTTGAAAACTAATAAGACATCTTCAATTGTAAAATATTGTCTGTGTTTTAAATAGGATTTTCATAATTAAATCATTACCTTTCTTTTCTGGCTGGCCTTCTATATAAGATTGATTCATGGTGAACATTTCAAGACCCTTTTTTGTTCCTCTGATGAAATTACACTTCATATTGCTGGCCACTATTGTTTTGTTGCTTGAGTGTATGAATTGTGTTTGACAGCCAATTGTCTATCTGCTGGTATAAGGTTGTCAAAATGGCCCTGCAGAGGTTATCTGTTGACATTTGTAATTATCCTTGATTTTGCACAAATCGCATGAGCTGAAGACAAACTTGTTGTATTCAGGGAACATTTTTGCCAATTCTTTTTCATCTAACAGTGATACCTACGGTTTATGATCAGTCTCTTTAAGAACCATAAGACCCAACGTGTAATTTAAAAATCTCTTACAGGCCCATTTAGCTAGAGAGAATCCCTTTCAATAACTGCATATTGAGTTTGTGTCTCGGATGATTCTCAGGACGTATATGATACAGATTTTCAGTATCCTTCTAGCGATTCTTCAAAAAGAACTGCCCGATACCTGTGGCCAAAGCATCAGCAACAATAATAGTTAGAAATGATGAATTGTAGCAGGCAAAGAAATCTGTGGAAGATCATGACTCTGAACTCCTGAAAGGCCTCTTCTCGATGTACATCCTAACACCATTGTATGAGACTTTTTGAATAAGTAACTCAAAGGTTTTGATAATGGTTGTCAGGTTGCGTAAACATTTTGTCAACTGATTTACCATTCTCAGAAAACTTTGAACATCATGTACTTTGGAACTGGAAACTCTTTCTCTGCTCTTTTTTGGGACTCTATATTTATACTACTTTTGTTGATGATATGTTCCAGAAATTGAATAAAGTCCTTGGAGAACTACATTTCTCATTGAAGGTAAGCACTGATACTTACAGTTGTTTCAAGACTGTACGTAATCTTTTGTCATGAATTTCTGTCATTTCTGCAAGAATCAAGATATCATCTATAGACACACTGTGCCCTCCAACTTTTGCAGGATATTGTACACAAAACATCAGAGGATCTCTACAGCCAAGAGAATTCTAAAAGTCAATCTGTTGAAAATAGATTTCTCAAATGGGAGGCTGAATGTGGTAAGCAGTCTGGACATTTCATTCAATGGAATTGGTCTGAGACCACTGTGGTATTAAGCTGAGTGAAGAACTTGCTTCTAGAGAGATTTGATAAACTCCTACCCACATGTCTGGAGGTGAATTTCTCTAACCACTGCCTTATTGAGTTGTGTAAAGATTAACATATATCCTGATGGAACCATTAGGTTTTGGTGCATTGACCATGCCCAAACACCATCTTGAAGGCCTTGTCGCCTGAAAGATGATGCCTGTGTTGGTCATATCCTGTAACTATTTTCTTATTTGCTCAAATAAAGGACAAGGGATTGTCCTAAGGGTGCACAGACACAATGGTTTAGCATCTTTTCTTACTGTGACACTATATTCTATGTTAGGTTTACCTAAACCCATGAATAATTTAAGATATTCTTTCTCAAAAATACTCCTCCCTCATTTTGGAAGTTCTTGGTGGCAAAGGTTCAGAGCTAAACATGCATCCTTGCTCTATAGTGAACTCAATTGATAATGAATGATATATACTTTGTCTGCATAGAAAAAAAAAATCATGCCTCAAATGCAACTTCTTTCCTTTCATTTTGGGGGTAGTTCCACTCAAAGGATTGTAAGACATTTTGTATTGCTATATCATGTGATGCTTTACCTAACCTGAAAAATTTGACAAAGCATGAACATCTTGAGCTGGATTGGCTTTCCATTCTCATCATTCTGTTGTGCTGTTTTCAGGCTTTAGCTTCCAACACTATGTGGATAGATTTTTCCAAAGTGAGACCCTCTTTTAATTGCAACATATCTGCAAGGGATTTGACAGAAATTCTGACACCAACAATTCTGTCTCAAATTAGTTCTGGTTTTGATTCAAAACAATAATCACAAAATTCTACTAATTTGTAAAAATCATGAATAAGATGCCAACAGAAACTGCATTCCTCTATTAAATTTTGTTCTCTCCATTATATGATTACTACTTAATGTAATGTCATTATTGAATAACCTTAAAGTATTGTCAAAGGTATATGTCCTTTCTTTTACATTCTGTCATTTCAAAACATGATATGCCATCAGACTACAGAATGAAGAAGTATATTTGGTTGGTTTTTTCTGGGCTTATTCTGTAATCTTGACACAATTTGATATTTCAGGAGCTGTTTGTTCTGTACAATCCAGTTAAGTGTTCTATATGAAAGATTTGGGAATTCGGTCTTCTTGGAGATGTGATATTATTCTCCACTGTTATTATATATAGCTGCTGTTGATTCTCCTATTTAAATGTTTTTTTTAAAGCTGTTTCAGAATTGTTTAACTTTTCTTTGTGAATGCAAATGATTTCACTGTTTAATGTTTTAAGTTGTATAATCAATTCAATTGTACTGAATCTTCTCTTTTTCTTTAGCGAATTTTGTTAACTACTATAATTATTTTCTTTAGTTACTGGATAACACTTTGAACTTTAATGAAAAAAAACTTCATTAACTTAGTTTCTTTTCCAGAAATTTTCTGTACTTTCTGTTAATTAAAATTGGAAAGCTTCAAAATGTTTGAGAATTATGCTCCAATTCGTGCTGCAAAAAATGTTGAAACATTTAAAAGAATTTAAATGCTTTAAAATGAAGAAATACCATATTTTTACTTTCTCCCAAGACTAATGTCATACCAGTCCCCTTCATTCTCCATGGTTTTCATAGCCTTTTCAACAATATGGATGATTTATGTCCTTTCTGCATCTACTTCATATCATGCATGCTATTTTAGATTTTAAAAAGTGGTGTCATACTGTTCATTAAGAACATTTTTGTTTAATCCATAAAGATTAGTGTCTTTTTTCACAAAACTTTAATTCTTAATAAACTGCCATTTGTGTTCTTACTTCCATTATTTGAATAACACGACTGCTTTAAAAATTTTCCAATGTGATTCCTTTTGTCCAAAAGATTTTTTCTGCAGTTCTTCCAAGTAGCTTTAAATGATTTTTAATAAAATTCACTTATTTAAAAATTGATGTAAATCTCCTTTTAGCTTCTCAGTGTAGAATTTCTCCTTAGATGTGAAAATGTTCACTCTTTGACTCTCTTCAGGAATCTGATATTTACCCATGTTCCCGGGTTTATGACCATATTTATTTCCCCTTGTAACCCAGCAAAAAGTCTCTGTTATCCATTCATGATTTTTCTTCCAATATTTTCACTTGTTTTAGCTGTGTTAAGCTTTTACAGGTAGGCCTAGTAATGCTATCAGAGATACTGGCTTTTTAACTTGTAAGGAACATGTCTTTTTGTGTTGTGCTTTCTTAAAAAAAATCTGGCAACTGAAATGAGAAAAAACTGTTTTAGGAACTAGTGTTTGAAGGGAATTGGCTGGAGTTTTGAAAAACAAGTAACCTGATACCAATGGCAAGCTTCATAAACAACAGTTTGAACTAACAGTAATTGAAGTTTGAGTTGCAGATGAATTGGAGCCAAGGGAGTGTACAGATCCAGATTCTGTTGGCAACAAGAAGTTGATTGATCTGTGGACTATCAACCAATTATCAGTGACAGATATCTTTATGTCTGCCGACAGCTGTGGCTATGGCTCTCAGCTAAGTGGACATTTTGGAAACAAAAACAGAAATTGCTGGGAAAGCTCAGCAGGTTTTGTAGTATCTGTGGAGAGAAATCAGAGTTAACATTTTGGGTTGAGTGACCCTTCCTCAGAACAACAAAGAGAGTAACGTTTTCAGTTTTTCTCTTTGTTCTCTGCAGTCAAAACTCTGTGTAAACCTGAAGAAAAATAGTTTATCTTTCCTGCAACGGTTGTTTAATGCTGTGAAACATTTTATGAATGGACCAGCTACCTTGTGTCTCTTACTAACCAACGGAAGCATCTAGGGAAAAATGACTGAATCAGTGTGCTGGCCAGCAGAACATGTCAAGAACAAAATTTGGAAACAAAGACTATTGAATTGACTTTCCACTTTATTCCTCTCTGTAAACTATTTTACCTATCTGTTTTTCTGTCTTTGAGTGTACAAGAGAGAGGTTTGGTTATTAGAGGATTAGAGTTTTATTTAGTAGTGTTGTATTCAAATGGTTTATAACTGTTTACCTGCGGCTAGAGTCCAATTACTTGTACAAATAAGAAATCTCATTCAGCTCAGAAGCCTGGCATATGCTGTCTATCAATCAGACTCTGAAAATCAAGTACATTGGGGAACTTAGTGTACTTGTTAAAATATTTCATGTTTGTGATGACTGTACGAATAACAAGGCTTGGTTTGTGGTGCGCTACTCCAGTGAGCAACAGCAAACTGTTGTTTGTTGCGTTCACAGAAACAGGCAGGTTCTGTGTGCATTTGAGCTGCTGAATATTTATACATAAACTTACAATTTTCTGACAGAATTTTTTTATGCTTTCTTCTTCCCAGATGGCTGTGGCTTTTGAAGAATGTATGAACATCTGAATAAGGAGCAGGAAAAGGTCACTCAATCCCTTGAAACTGTTCCACCATTTCATAAGATCATGGGTGATCTGACTGAAACCTCAAATCACATTCCCATCTACACTGGTGACATGTCACCTTCTTGTTTAACAAGAGTCTATCCAGTTTTGTCTTAAAAAATTTTCAAAGACATTGTCACCACCACTTTACAGAAAGATTTCCAAGTTTGATTAGCAAGTTTGCAGATGACACTAAGATTGGTGGAGTAGCAGATAGTGAAGAGGACTGTCGGAGAATGCAGCAGAATATAGATAGATTGGAGAGTTGGGCGGAGAAATGGCAGATAGAGTTCAATCCAGGCAAATGCGAGGTGATGCATTTTGGAAGATCCAATTCAAGAGCGAACTATCTGGAAAATGGAAAAGCCCTGGGGAAAATTGATGCACAGAGAGATCTGGGTGTTCAGGTCCATTGTATCCTGAAGGTGGCAACGCAGGTCGATAGAGTGGTCAAGAAGGCATATGGCATGCTTTCATTCATCGGACGAGGTATTGAGTACAAAAGTTGGCAGTTGTATAGGACTTTGATTCGACCACATTTGGAATACTGCATACAGTTCTGGATGTGGATGCTTTGGAGAGGGTGCAGAGGAGGTTCACCAGGATGTTGCCTGGTCTGGAGGGCGCTAGCTATGAAGAGAGGTTGAGTAGATTAGGATTATTTACATTAGAAAGACGGAGGTTGAGGGGGGACCTGATTGAGGTCTACAAAATCATGAGAGGTATAGACAGGGTTGATAGCAAGAAGCTTTTTCCCAGAGTGGGGGACTCAATTACTAGGGGTCACAATTTCAAGGTGAGAGGGGAAAAGTTTAAGGGAGATATGCATGAAAGTTCTTTATGCAGAGGGTGTGGGTGCCTGGAACACGTTGCCAGCGGAAGTGGTAGAGGTGGGCACGATAGCGTCATTTAAGATGTATCTAGACAGATACATGAATGGGCAGGGAGCAGAGGGATACAGATCCTTGGAAAATAGGCAACAAGTTTAGATAGAGGATCTGGATCGGCGCAGGCTTGGAGGGCCAAAGGGCCTGTTCCTGTGCTGTAATTTTCTTTGTTCTTTGTTCTTTGTTCTCATGGCGGTCTGAGAGAAAAAGAAGGTCTCAATTCTGTTTTAAATGAGTGACTGCTCATTTTAAACAAATCCTTTCTTATGCCTTGTAAATGGTGGACAGGTTTTGAAATGTCAGGAGGTGATGCATGTGTCACAGAATTTGCAGCAATGGCCTTTCCAAGGCTGCTCCATTTAAGTTTCTGCTCACTGGTAACCTCCATGCAAATGTTGCTAAACACTACATAATCAACAGCTGATTTCCCCTTCTCTGAGGGGAGGAAACACCACTGAAGAAGCAGCTGAAAATGGTTGGGTCAAGGGCACTATCTTTTGGAACTTCTGCAATATTCTCCTGTGACAAGAGATACCTGACTTCCAACAACCTTTGCACAATGGATGATTCCAACCAATAGAAGCTTTTCCACAATTCCCATTGACTTCTGTTTTGATAGGGCTTTGCACCACAAAGTCAGATGCACCCTTGATTTCAAGAGCAGTAATTCTCAACTCACCATTGAATGAGTGAAAATTTCTCCAATTAAATATTGGGATAACTGAAGCAATTATTTGGTCCTGGCACCATAATTCATTCTCTGGTTACTGACTACATTCCCTTTCTTGTCAATACTTTGAAATTACGTCAGTCTGTTTGCAATCTTGGCATCATATTTGACCTTTAGATGAGCTTCTGATCATATACGTTAGCCATTACAAGGACTGCCTACTTCTAGCTCCTTGACATCAACCAGTTTCTGAGGAAGTTCTGAGGAAGGGTCACCGGACCCGAAACGTTAACTCTGTTTTCTCCTCCACAGATGCTGCCAGACCTGCTGAGCTTTTCCAGCAACTTTGTTTTTGTTCCTGATTTACAGCATCTGCAGTTCTTTTGGTTATTATTCAACCAGTTTCATTCTTCTCTCAGCTCATTTGCTGCTGAAACCACAAATCATACCTTTGTTACCTCTGACTTGATTACACCCCTGTACGTCTGGCTGACCACCAATATTCTAGCCTCAATATTTCAGATCATCAAAGTTTTATGTAATTGAAGATCCTATGTAAATGCAAGTTGTGGATGGACAACACACTGGGCAATTATCAACCAAAATCCATGAAAATCAGCAAGGAGAAATCTCCAAACTTATATTTCCACAGCAAACATATCTGCCCCTTACCCACATGCCTCCTTTCAGAAGCATTTTAAGATCTAGCTTTTGACCAGGTTGTTGGTCATCTGTTCTACCACTTTCCTTTTGGGCTTGCTGTCAAATTTTATTTGTTAGTATTTCCCTGAAGGGGTTTGGGAATTTTAAAATGTTTTAGAGATTCAGCATAAGTGCAAGCTGTTGATTTAGTTGCTTGTTATTCATTGCATCATTAGAACTGAGTTAAGACTTCTCTCAACCTCCTTGTGATTGACCCTTGATATAAATCTGAGATGTAGTGTAACCAGTCCCAGCCTGGTTTCCAGCCATTTTGACAGACACTTGACGAAAATGCAACAGGAACATCAGTGGTTTTATGGGATCCTTGTGTTCAAGTCTTGAATCTACAACCTGTTGACTCAGAAGTTAGGATGCTAATAATTCAGTGACGCTGACGCAAGAGAAGACACACTTGTGAAACACTAGACTAGGTTTTATTATCATAAAAACTCAAAGGAAGGTAAAAGAAAAAGGTGAGAAAAGGACTGAATATTAGGTGTCCGACTTGCTTAATTTTCTGCCTAAAAGAAGTCAAAATGCTAGGAAAGCCTACTCTTTTGGGCCATGTACAGAAGTACATGCTTTAGCACAAAATAAATGACAAAGTTCCTACTATCTCATGTAACAGAGATGTTTGCATAGCATTGACTATGAATTTGTTTGGCCTTTTTATTAATGGACATCAATCATAAAATGAGATGTTTTGCATCATTTGGGAAGATTTCTTATGTTTGAATATTTAAGCCAGCTTCTGCAGGCTGTCTCCTAAGTAAATGCTTCATTCACAATGAATAACATAACATATGGTTATGAATGTTGTCGACAGACAAAACAGTTGTTGCTATAGCAGGCGATCTTTCTTACAAATCAACTTTGCAATATGCAATATAAAGCAGAGAGGTGTGAAGGGGTGACAGTTACCAATATCAGCTTGACACTGTGCCACAGCCATCTGTCTCAATGCAACAAATCACTTGTGTCTCAAAATGATGGTGAAAAATTACACACTGCAAAAATTCAGCATGCCCTTTGTCAAACATAATGCTCAGATCAGACCAAACCTTACTTCTTTTTAATTTTTTTTGATGAAATTTGAATTTTGCGCCCACCAAGAAGCTGCAAAAATAGAACTTTGTTGCATTTCAAGTACCAAGTGTCAAGCAGCGGATACACTATGGTTATATTTATACAAAGGCTCATCTTACAACCCTCAGGAAACAGTTCCAAAAGCAACATGGAATAAATCTCTGCCTTCTGCCTCAAAAATATTCCTCAAAGCAAACCTCAGAAGAGCATATAAACTGTATTTTTCATTCCAATGTGTACCAATCTGTGAACTTTGCCAAATTGCAATTTAATGACAAATTAGGGTAGTTGTGTACCATGATTCCATGTGACTAGGGATTGGATTAAGTCTGCTGAAACCAGTTTGAAATCATGAAGCTCACATGTACTACTAACGACAGTGCCTGATTTTCTGATTTGAATTTTGAATAGCTCTGACAATGCTCAGAGTAAGAATGGATGACATGTTTGAGTACTGGTCCTAGTGCTCGGTGTTACTATAGTGCAAATGATGGAAAGTGTGCCAGATGATACATTATAGTCAAGCAAAGAAAACATCAAACAATAAGCCAAGATCCTGCCTTGAACCTCCTCTGGTATTTTTTTAATTTCTACAAATTTTGAATGGTACAGGTTGATGATTCTACTAACATACTAAATCAAATTGAGGTGATAGTTTATATTATGTTAGGTTCATTTTCATGCTGAATACAATTTGCTTAAAAATAAATTGGTCCCCTCTGAAAATTATCATAGAATAGCTACAGTGCAGAAAAAGGCCATTTGGCCCACCAAGTCTGCACCAACCTCTGAAGATCAGCCCATCTAGACCAGTATCATATCCCCGCAACCCAGCATTTACCATCGCCAATCCACCTAGCCTGCACATCTTTGGACTGAGGGAGGAAACTGGAGCACCCAGAGGAAATTCACGCAAACACAAGGAGAACATGCAAACTCCATACAGTCACCTGAGGCTGCAATCAAACCTGGGTCCCTGACACTGTGAGGCTGCAGTGCTAACCACTGTGCCACCATGCCAAACTATCCAATAGTCTTGTCCTTTCTATGGGCAGAATTTGTTATATGGTTTCAAGAACTTTATATCCCAGTGGATTACTGGCACATTTGGAAGTGGTTGGAAGGTATGATTTTACATAAAAAAATGATACAGAATGTATTTGCACTTTAAAATGAGTCAGGTGTGCTGTGTGTGCCGTTGTTTACAACATCATCTTCAAACATGTCCTACTAGCTCACAAGACTCTATAAATACTTCCTGGGGGAGCATTTTTTGCGGTTCCTACAAGTAAACGCATTTTTTTTTAATGTGTGTGTTGTCACTGCACATATCAACAAGATGGATTCATCTTCCTGTGTCAATCATTTTGCTGAATGCATCTGTTACAAGATGAAACAAATCTGTCACACAATACAGAATGGATCTGTCATGTACTGTAGAATGCAATTACAAAGAGGATCTATCAGAAATTATGAACAAAGTTTACTATTAAATCATAGAATCCCTACAGTGTGGAAGCAGGTCATTTGGCCCATTGAGTCCTCACCAACCAACCTGCAACCCATCCCCTTTAACGCTGCATTTCCCATGGCTAATCCACCTAGCATGCGCATTCCTAGACCCTACAAGGCAATTTAGCACGGCCAGTCCACTTTACCTGCATACCTTTGGACTGTGGGAAGAAACCCATGCAGACACCAGGACTATATGCAAACTCCACACTGGCAGTGAGCTGAGGGTGGAATTGAACCCAGGTTCCTGGTGCTGCAAGGTAGCAGTGCTAACCACTGTGCCATCATGCCACCCTCTGGATCAAAAATAAGGTCAGGAATAGAGCCTCTAACAAAATGTAAAGCAAAGACAGAAAATATTAAAGACCTGAGGTAGGAATATAACATGCTGAAAATTTTCAGCAGGTTGGTCAGTATCTAGAATGGAAATAAAAAGCAAATTTGAAATTTGAATGACAATCTATGATGTGATTTTGCCTGATGTGGCAAGGTTAACATTATCTCTCATAACATAATATTGAAGAACTCAACAAGTATTTATTACAACAAACTATTATGTACAAACATTGCATTTCTGAGACAGCTTTGTGTAGTGATTTGCAACTATTAAGTTACATAGAGCAAGAAGCTTCTTTTAGTATATTATGTTTCTAGTGATCCAAGTAAGTGTAGTTTGAGATCTTTATACCCTCAGATGGCATGCTACAATGCAGTAATGATAACATCAGTATCTCTCTTAAATATACACTGATATATTGACCATAAGACATAAAATGAAATCGGTCTTTATCCAAAGATAGAAACATTACCCCCAGCAGATATGTATGGTTGTACCTAGACCATGTGTTGTCAATTCAATAATTATAAAAAGCTTAACAGATCAAATCATTTCAATGTGTCACTTTGTAGGCCTGACAACTCGTCCTGATCTGGTGAGTGTATATCCATATAGTGATGTATGTGTTGCTCATCATTGCACTTGTCTTTACTGTCTTGCTGCTGTTTGCTATCACTCAACGTCACTGCACAATCATCATCTTTGGAGTGCTGTTCCTCAATCTCTTCAAGTATGATTGGTGAGCTGTGCATTGGTCTGAGCTGGCTTCTGTTCCATCATAATGGAGCACCATGTTTAGTAATAACACCATATGATCTGGGTTGGTTAAATATTTTAGAAAATTTTCACTTTCAAGTACTTGTATTGGGACTCCTAACTCATGTTCTCTGTCCACGCTCACTTGTGGTTGTTCTCTACCCATTCATTTTGCATCTCTTTCATTCTCCTGCCTTTGAAGAAAGATGTCCTGTGTCTCGGAGTTGTTTGAAAATTGGTTGTCGGTCAAAGTTGTTTGACTTGCCTACTCAGCATAAATTGTACTGAGGATCGTAATGCCTTCTCCATTGGTATAACATGAAAATGTAGAATGAACTGCGAAACTCATGCTTTTTTACTCAGCATCCAAAGGTCATTTATTTCATGGTACAGACTGTATGGTCCACAAGTTTGTTTGAACATAAATAATGGGTGATGTTGTGACATAGGTCATTCCCCACTTAGTGTACCTGTCTCTAAACGCCACAAATGTAAAACATACAGTAGTCCATTGTCAGACACTATCTGATCCAGAACTACATTAACTCAACATACTATTCATTGCATCAGCAAAAGTTGCATTCATTCTGTCATTGATCAATGGGAAGTTTGAAGAAGCAATCTACAGAAGAATGTAATCTTCACTGTGCACTCTGAATAGGTGTGTTGCTACTTTTGTGCAGAGCATGGATGGAATTTTATGTAGACATAGAGGCTCCCTGTACTGCTGGGATTGATGTGTTTGGTATGCCTTACATACACTCACAAGTTTTTGAATATCTTGATTCATCGCTGTCTAATACACAAATTCATGCGCTAGCCTTCTTGTGCATTCACTGCCCACGTATTGCTGTGTAGTGTAACGCAGAGTAACATAGACATGATTTCTTGATGCAATAGTTTTGGAATTAGGATGTGTTTGCAGTTGAATATGATTTGTCGTGATTCACTAAGTTTATCTCTGTACGGACAAAACAAGCGAATCTTCTCAGGTATTTCCTTAGACGATCAAAACATTCCCATATAATGAACTTCTGCAACTCTTGTCGTTGCTTATCTGAGGCAATTACTGAATGCAACTTTCCACACTGCCTTTGGACATGGTGTAACAAATCAACATTGGGAGCATTTTCAACTTCATAGACGAGAACATAAATGTATAAACCTAAAGGAATATCTTGGTCTTCATTTGGGTTGAATAATCTGCTCAGCATCTAAAGTGCAATCATCCTTTTACACAGCTTATATCCCACTTCAAATTAATATTCTTGAAGATCATTAACTGACTCGATTTCATCATGTATGGTGTGTTCTGCCACAATGGTTGTGTTTTAAATTGCACAAATTGTAACTGTACTGAGATGTGTACATACTGTTAATCCTGCCACTGCTGGGCTATTGGTATCTTCTAGATAAAACATTTCAGCGTGCCATGATGCACTTGTTTATTGAAACTGCAGTTTGACTTTGCCACTTTATGGAATTGGTGATTCCTTAGTCTCGCATAGGCTGTACCATGGAGTATCACTTGCTGAAATAATATATTTCAGGATGCCTCATGGTAGTATGTTGGCACGAGCGCTTGTGTCTGGTAGTGTGTGTCATCTCTCCTTTTTAGGACATGTAACATTAATGGTTGTAAAAAGGCTTTTGGTTACCTTATACCACCAATAGTGTGTAATGTTAACAATACGGAAAATTGGTCATCTTCTGAAATTTGTTTTTTGCTTGGTTAGCTCTGAACCTCATTTATGTGTTTTGCACTCATGTATCTGCTTAACCCCTTTGTTGCTGCTAGCACTGTGGTGTTGTACCATCTTGTTGGACACCTGTGTTTTGTTTAAAGTTTTGGCAAAGATCTGCAGCTCGGGTTGTGGATGAGGTTGTTGAATTGCTTGCCAAGCTGGCTTGGTTTTGTTCAGACATTTCATCACCATGCTAGATGACATCATCGGTGGAGCCTCCGATGAAGGATGTTATTCTACTCCGCTTGGAACTTATACTGTCTAGTCCATTATAGTGAGTACTGTCATTTCCGATTTTGATTTGTAAGGGTTTGTATATGGGGTCCAATTCTATATGTTTGTTGATTGCATTACAGGTGGAGAACCATGCCTCTAGGAATTCCTGTGCATGTCTATGTTTGGCTTGGGCTACTATGGTTACCTTGTCCCAGTTAAACTGATGGCCTTCATTGTCTGAGCGTATCGATATTAAGGAGAGTTCATCATGCCGTTTTGCTGCTGGTTGATGTTCATGTATTCTGATAGCTAGTTTCCTTCCTGTCTGTCCAATGTAATGTTTGTGGCAGTTGTTGCATGGTATTTTGTAAACCACATTTGTTCTGCATGTTGTGGGAATGGTGTCTTTAATCTTTGTAAGTATTTGTCATAGAGTGGCTGTGGGCTTGTTGGCCATGATGATTCCTAGTGGTCTTAGGAGTCTTGTTGTCAGTTCCATTGTGTTCTTGATGTAGGGCAGTGTGGTCAGTGTTTTAGTAAGTAAAACAGTGTTTTACTGTGTCCTCCTGTTGTTGGCTGTTTTGTAGGCATCTGTGGATGAAGTTGCGGGGATATCCGTTTAAAGCAAGGATCTTGTATAAGTGTTCATCCTCTTTCCTGCGTAGTTCTGGAGTGTTGCAGTGTGCCCTGGCTTATTTAAATAGTGTCCTAATGCAGCTTTGTTTGTGGATGTTGGGGTGGTTGCTGTGGAAGTTGAGGGTTTGATCTGTATGGGTTACTTTTCTGTATATTGAGGTTTGGAACTCCCCGTTTGTCAATTGCTCTACTTTAATATCCAGAAACAGAAGTTGATTGTTGTTTTCTTCTTCCCTTGTGAATTTAATTCCTGTGAATACACTGTTGATGAGGTGCTGGGTCACTTCTGATTTGTTGCATTGTATAAATTCCAAGCAAAGTATAATAACATTGCTTTATCGGAGACTCCACTGATGAAGTTACCTAGCATGGTGACAAAACGTCTGAACAAAAACAAGTCAGCTTGGCAAGCAAGTCAACAACCCCACCTGTGTTTTGTTTTGTGTTCACATTTAGACTTTGGAATGAGATTTCCTGCACATGACTTTGAGACACTTGCTTTATAGGTATCAGGAAAAGCTGGACACTTCTGAATTGGTGTGCCAAACCATACCTGTTGCAGATTTTCTTGGTTTAGTGCATTCTGCTGACCACAACAATATAGTTGAGTGCATCTAAAGCATGTCAGTCCTGCTACAATGATTTCATACTCACATCCATCCTAAACTATTTTCTTGCCTTTATGATTCTTTCTGAAGTCTTTTGTTGGTGTCGAGATGATGACTCGCTCAATGAGCTTCTCTGACAGTTCTTCTTTGGAAAAGTCTCACTAGTGTTCTTTGCTGTGGAATCTTCTGACAAATTAGTCAATATACTCTTGATGTTGCTATCTATGTGACATAAGTTGGAGTCTGTTAATCCTGAAGTTAATTCTTACTTTGAGCAAGACTTGCAAAGATCTTTTCTTGCAACCATCTATCACTTGGTCTACATAGTAGAACTGTATACATTGTTTGAATTGGTGTAATTCAGTAAAAAATGTCACTGGATGCCCATTTCCTAATGAGGTTTCAGACATTCATGATTCAACCCTAAAATATTGTGTGTTTTTTTTCTCCCAGTGTAGGCAGCTTAATCTTAAGTGATAACTTAAGATCTGCTATTGTTCCAATCTACTAACTATGATTCAACCTTTAACCTTTAAATCCTGTGCTCTGACTTTATGTTGGTCTAAGTTAAAAATGCTCCTTCCTTACCCCAGAAAATTCTGAAATGCTTGTTCTGTGAATGATGGTTACTTGATATCACTGTCAGAAACAAAGATTACTGGGCTTACATCTCTCTATTTCAGTTCAATAGTGGACTGCAGTGTTTTTGTTTATCGTTGAGGCAATTTTCCAATTTCTTCATGTTGTAAATGCTTATATTCCAATCAAAAGAAATTGGTTCTGGCTTCTAAAAAAAAATCTGAAAGAACTGCAGATGCTGTAAATCAGAAACAAAAATAGAAGTTGCTGGGAAAGCTCAACAGGTCTGGCAGCATCTATGGAGAGAAATCAGAGATTCTGATTTCTGAGGAAAGGTCACTCGATCCGAACCATTAACGCTGATTTAACTCCACTGATGCTTCCAGACCTGCTGAACTCTTCCAGCAATTTCTATTTCAGTTCTGTCTTCTTGCTGGTCACTGCCCAATCTAAGATCTTTACAGCTGTCTGCACTCACAGAAATGGGTGCTGCTGATGTCCAGTTCATCATCAATTAATTTGCCAAATATCTGAAAATTACATCATAGTGTTTGTCTTTAGTAGAACGCCACTGCTGTTCACCATGATCTGATGTTGCCTCCAGCAGCGTATTCTATCTGATGCAGCAACACTTATGTTATCCCTCATAACGTAAGAAACTGGATGTGGATATTGTGGTATTGAAGAATCAAATACGCATTTGTAATAACCAGCTATTATATACAAGCATTACCTTGCTCAGAAAGCTAAGTATCTGGCTGATATTGAGTTATTAGCTTACACAGAGTAGCGTACCTTTTGTGGCGTGCAGCACTTTAAGGGATCCAAGTTAACTTGACCTCTGACCTCTTTATACCTTCAGGTCATGTGCCACAATGCCCTGATGATGTCATGAGCATATATCTTAAGGGTAATACTGACACACCTCTGTCATTTAAAGCTTGTTGGCATACTGACCATGTGATACAACATAACACCCAAAATCAGGACAGAGTTTCAATGAGGAATCCTGATGAAACAGTTACTGCACTTCTCCATTTAGTTACTGGCTGATCTCCTGTCCGGGTCTTTAATTTTGTGGGGTTTTTTTGGTCTATCACAAAACATAGAATAAATCTGTTGCAATATATGGAATATGACAGCAATACATTGCAATAATCCACATTCGTCCCCTTCTTAGATTAGCACCCCTTCTTCACTTTGCTGTTAAGGATATTGTCCCTCCCCGTTATTCCAAAAAGCTGAGTTTTCTCGAATTTAAACCGTACATTGCCATGACAGACAATTTCACTGCTCAGTGTCCTTATTGTATATGTCACTGGAGTTAGTTTCAGGGACCCCAGGAACCAATGGCTACAGTGAATTCCAGCTGTTTGGTGGGCTTCCAGCCAATTGGTAACTACTGACATAAAGAGGCTTTTGTAAAATCCATCTGGTTGATTGACAATTTATTTTCACTGTAAGGATTTATAGCTGTGTAGGTGGGACCTGGATAAAGCAAGCTGGGAGAGACCAACGAGAAAAGAGTCTGTTGATGTTAGGATCAGAAACACCACAGAGTCCCATCGCTACACATTAGACATTGTTAATCTCCGTGCTGAATGAACACATCGGTAGATACACTGGGCTGGAGTTTGTTGGAGACTGGCTGATTTAACAAAGATGTTTAGATTGGAATAGTAAAAGATCTTAAATTACCATTGAAAATTAAAATATGTGTGTGCGGAAAGAAAGCCACAAATTGTATTAAATTACTACTGAGTTTTACTTGGTGAGATGTCCCTTTAAGTATCCCTTTAAGGTCCTCTCTTTAATTTCTCCTGTCTCTAGCCTAGCACTTTGTCCATTCTTATAGAGTATTCTGGGGCATTCATGTAAATGTAGAGCTGGCATATCAAATTAAGTTGTGTAGGGTGTGCAGGCAGGTTCTGGTAATGTAGAAATGGAGTCTTGTGGTGTGTTGGTCTTACTGGTTATATTTTCCTACCTGCCACATAATAAATGTGTGTGGATTGAATTGGCTGCATTAATTTGGGGGAGTTTTGAGGAGGGTTTTTCTCTGTGAGCTCTAATGAGTTTTCTCATGCGATTTTATGCTGTTCGTCTCATTATCAATGCACTACACCGCAGAGTGCCACTCTCACACTATTTTACAATCACCAGCAGCAAACGTGATTGGTACCTGCTGCTGGGGACCTTTCAGGCTTCTCAATGCTGGCTCCATATTTAAAATCCAGCTGTGCACTTGGTTAAATGCTGCAAGCCATACATGGCCTTTCTAAGTTCCAGTTCGACAGAGGAGACGACAACACTAGACCTTGCCAACCTGGTCCAAATTGCCACCTGAGTCAGTTCATTTTCATTGTGCAGAGAAATGTGCATCAATTCTACAAGGGGGCTACTATTTATAATCTATATAAACGATCTGTCAGCAGGGATAGAATGTAACAATGCAACGCTCACAGATTATACTAATGTAAATGGGAAAGCAGGCAATTATGAGGAGATAAAAAGTTAACAGATTGATACTGATAGGCTAGGAGAATGGGCTACAATCTGACAGATGGAGTTTAATGTGGATAAGTATGAGGTTGTTCAATTTAGCTGGAAAAATAAAAGGGCGAATTATTACTTAAATGGGGAGCAGATTCAAAGTGCATCAGTGCAGAGGGATCTTGGCATCTTTGTATATGAATCACAGAGGTGCAGCATATAATAAGAAAGACAGATGGAATCTTGGCACTTATTGCAAAGGGACTGAATTATAAAAGTAAAGATGTGCTGTTACAATTATATAAACTATTAGTGAAACCACATCTGGAATATTGTTTCCCGTTTTGGTCTCTTTACTTGAGGAAAATTGTGGTGACATTGGGGGTAGTTCAGAGGACGTTCACCAATTTGATTCCAGGAATAAGAGGGCTGTCATATGAAGAGCAATTGAATGACTTGGACTTTTACTCACTGCAGTTCATAAAAATGAGGGGAGATCTGTTTGAGGTATATGTAATGCTAAAGGGGATTGATAAGGTAGATGTTGAACAGATGTTCTCCCTTATGGGACAGTATCAAACAAGATGATATAGAAATAGAGTCAGAGGAGATGGATTCAAAACTGAGATGAGAAGAAATGACTTCTCTCAGAGGGTTGTGAATCTGTGGAACTCACTGCCATAGAGTGTGGTGGAGGCAGAATCAATTAACAGATTCAAGAAAGAAATAGATAGGTTTCTGATGTAAAGTGGGATAATGGGCAATGGGGAGCAGGCAGGAAAGTGGAGTTGGGACCAGGATAAGATCAGCCAAGATCACGTTAAAAGGCAGAGTGGGCTTGAAGGGCTGAATTGACTATTCCTGCTGCTGATTCCTATGCTCCTATGTTCCTAACGACCTTCTGCATTCCACAAGAGTAGGTGACCCTCCAACAGTGCGGACCTCCCTCTTGTGTGGAGTTTACACATTGTCCCCGAGGCTGCATGAGATTGCCCTGGGTGCTCCAGTTTCCTCCCACAGTCCAAAAATGTGTAGGTTAGGTGGATTGGCCATGCTAAATTGTCCCATAGTGTCCAGGGACGTATAGGTTAGGTGCATTAGCATGGGAAATGCAGGATTATAGGGTAGGGAGGTGATTCTGAGTGAGATGCTCTTTGGCGAGTGAATGTGGACTTGTTGGGCCAAATGGCCTGTTTCCACACTATAGAGAGTCTATGGAAGTGCCACCATATCTTTGCTACCTCACACTCACTCTAACCTTTCTGTACTTTTCCAGCCAGGCTCATTTTCTCTCTATATCACATGCAGCATGTTCCCTCAATCACTCCTGCCTACTCCAATGCCCCACAACTATTAACCCTGCATGTCCTTTGTACTTCTTACTGACTCACCTGGGACACTTCACCACCTTTCCAGCACCTGCACTAACACAAACAGCTATGCCAGCCACTTTCATCTCATTCAATACCTGCACATGTCTCATTGTAGGTGAGGTGGTGTTGCTGTGACTCCCATCTCCTGGCAAACGAGTAAGACTCATTGTCAAGCGCTATGTTGCTCTCCCATTTTCACCACTGCATAAGCTTCCACCTCTGTTTCACAACTCATTCCCTCGCTTGTCTTCTGCAGGCAGCAGTAGCATCCACACAGCCTCCACCCTGAGGACAGCCCCTCTAATGAACACCTCCCCCTCCACCTCAGAGGCAGAAGAGGGAGAGCCGTTAGAGGAAGGACCAGCAATGCTGTTTTCTACATCCTCCACCAGCTTAGATACTGTCACCTCAGTGGGTACTTTAGCCAGAATCATTTCAGGAGCCTATTCTGCTCAGTATGTCTTCACAGCTGGCCAAGGAAGAAATGCCGCAAATCACTGGCACTTAGATGACTGCAGGTAACTGCTTAGGCCCAGGCAAGAAGAGGATCCTGTGGGATTGGCCAATAATAATTTTGCCAAAATGCACAGACATAGGAGCAACAGATATGTTTGTCAGGCACACTCAGGAACTTGATTGGAGGAGTCCACCAACACCATCTGTAATGTGCTGGCTCTGGCAGGCCTGAGTCTGGCTGTCTCCATGGAGAGGTTGGTGGCTAACATGGACAGCTAGGTCCAGTGCACTCAGTGTTTGCTGGATGTACACACAGATTTCCACTCCATCAGTCAAGATGGCAGGAGAAAAGGTAACTTGACCTCAATCCAGGTGCCCTTTTCTCACAAGGTGGTGCCAGTAGGCACCCAACAGTGAAAGAACTACATGCAGGCCTCCCAGAAGTTTCCTCTCAGGGCAGAGTCCAAGTCCCCAGCCTTTCCATCTCAACCCAGCCTGTGGCCTTCACCCTGTGGAGCATACACCTACATCTGGCCAGGACACTCACAGCATCCCTGGATCATCTAGCCACTAGTATTCTCAGGGTCATCTGAACAAAACTCTGAGCCCAACAGGTTCCAGTATAGGACAGGCTCCTAGCAGTGGACCCTGCTACTTCTCTTAGATGTAGTGGGGAGAGAAAGAATAAAGAAAAGCTTCTGAGTCACAAAGATGGCATGGTTGATACTTCAACGTAAGTAGAATCTTACATTTGTAAATATATGTTCACTTTTCATCATCAGCTGTTTGATTAACTGTCACTTTTAGCTGCAATGACTAGAATGAAGGTAGAGAAGCTAGTCATCCTTAGTGCCACTCAGGGTCAAGGGTTCCATATCCTTACAGTCCAAAGAATGGGCCATTGGTCGTCCTCAAGGTCCAGAAGGTCCAGTGCAACCAGCCCAAAACTTCCAGCCCTGTGTGAAGGATAGCTAATCTTTCCATACTGTCCACACTGTCGTGGAGATTTGTCGATGCTGCCCTGTAGGATGGCGAAGATGGTAGGATGCTCCATATGATAAATATCTACATTTTCCTGCTTTGGATAATGTTGTACCTCTTACAGCTCATTATCATCTGCCTCATACCCTCACATGCAAAGGTTAAGTGGTGCTGTCTGTTCTATATGAATGCCCCACCTGAGCAAGCATGAGAACCTCATGTTCAGAAGATATTTTATGGCCCACATATACCTCATAGAGTCACAGAGATCGACAGTATTGAGAAAAGCCCTTTGGTCCATCACATTCACACCAGTCAAAAACTGCCACAGACCCTGAGTTCCAGACTCACACCTTAGTAATGTCAAACATTGTTATGCACTGTTATTCCTTTAAAGTGGTGACCATCCAAGGCTGCCCCTCCTGCAATAACCTGTGGCCTCCTATGGAGTACTGCTTCCAACACCTTATATATTGAGAAAGTCCCCTTCAGAATTATTTTTCCTCTGCATGCTAGCGCGCTGCCTTCAACCCCCATAATAGGCACCCCCACATCCTTCCCACCACCATCAACCCCCCAAATGACTTGGAACACCAAGTGACTGACCAAACCCATCACTGATCACTGTGTTATTTGCTGACTGACATTCTGCTAATTCTTGGGCTGGTTGCACTGGACCTTCTGGACCTTGAGGACGACCAATGGCCCATTCTTTGGACTGTAAGGATATGGAACCCTTGACCCTGAAAGACCTAATGGACTGATTGATCATGTCCAAGCCCTGGACTGAAATTGGATGATACCTTTGACTTACTGGGCTGGTACCCCCAGCAGAACGCAAGCCTCCTCAATTTTACTGATAACTATTCCCCTAGACTTTGAAACATGTCCATTTAATTGAAGCACATTCTGTATGCTTACCATGAAAATTGATGGCACATGCTGCAGGTGTGACATTGATGCAGTATTGTGCAATAACACACTCACCACCTTCATGGATTGTTATTGGCAAACATGATAAGCTGCCTGGCTTTGTAACTGTGCAAAAAGGCAAGGCAAGACAGGACTACAGTAAGCCTTCATGTCTCATTGATGCATAAATACACATCAGAGGCAAGGCAGAGATACTGCGAGCATTCAAGCAGGCACAAAGTGTGTGAGAACTAAGAATGTAAGCTAAAAGGCCAGAGATACACCCGTTCACCTGATATGCAAGATTGGTGCTTGTCCCTGTGTACAAAGGAGCCTGGTAGTATCCTTCCAATGAAGGGTCTCATTGACTCCAAAGCACAATACTGAAGTGGTAAAACAACAATAGGTTGAAACTATGATGAGGCTGGTTTTTGACTGATGCAAGATTCAGTTGTGAGATTCTCATCTACCTGCTAAACCTGTTTGCTCAAAATCAGACAATTTTTTAATCTTGATGTCAAGAATCTGATTTTTAAGTACTCATTGTCTTCTCCTAAACTTATAGTGATTGCCTCATAACTCAGAGCCTGGGAAAATTTAGTACTATCTTAATGGTCTTTCAAACATTTCATGACTCAGGGAGAATGTATTTTGCACTGTCTGTTGTAGGGCCATAGATGTGCCATGGCATATCGGCAGTGCATGAGATCTCATTGTTTTAAAAGCACTGGACAGGTCAAGAATGATTGTGCTTTTATAGCTCTTCTCCTGGCCACTTAACTATGTCTTTTCTGGTCTTTCTATAAATACATTGATCCCCTATTGTATTCACCCTTCATCATCATTAACATTAACGTGAGTGTACTGGACATTTCTATTGCCTTTTGCTAAATGTTGTATTTTATCATTCCATTGTTATATAAAATTTAATTAACAGCTTTATGTTGCTCTTGCCTTCTACCATTACACAACGGGACTGGAGAAGTAGGGTAGGTGTTGAGAGATCCTTCCCAACTACCAGACCAAAAGTGTGTTGGATGGACACTTGTCATTTTCTGGTCTTGGTTTTTAAGTTTATCTTTGGGGTTGGAATTATGTGCCAAGGTACTGAATAAGTGTCCAGGCACCTTCTTGTCGGCATCAGGACAGATGGACAGGAATATGGATGTGTGCTTATGTAACCAGCAGTGGTCAGTATTTCATCTGTTCACAAGAACTGGGTAGAGGTGTGGGTGCAGGACTGAACATTTTGATTGTCGATCTATTACCTTGAGGTTTAGGAGAATGTTCAGTGAGATATGTACGTTGAAGGCTTTAAACTACTTCACAAAACATATTATATTTTCAATCTAATCCAAAACAACAACCAAGTTTGTTGTAGGAGCTTTTGTTATGATTCTGGATGAGCTTTTTTTTAAAAAAATGACAAAAATGTGAGATCCACATACTTAATAAAAGAAAACACAGAATTCCAAGGTTTGGAATGAATAATGATAGACTGTACGAAACAAAGCTCAGAGAGTGTGATATAATCTACAATATATTGTTATGATTCAAGATGAACCCCAAAATTATGTTATAATCTCAGACCACCAACTTTATATTACGATTCTGGGCAAGATCACCAAATCATGCTGTGATATAATGAAAGACCTGTCCTTTTATTGTTAAAGTAGACAAAAGGTGATATCCAAGGTACATACTAAGAACCACAAGATTCTATGGCTTTGAACAAACACAATACCTTACTATACAACACAACAGCAGTAATATATGCAATTTATTTTCAACACCCTGATTAATGCATACTAAACATGGGTAATACACTATAATCAAACACTGAACAATGAACATCAAAAACAAATGCACTGAAGATGGATCCCACAGATTTCTAAGCAACTTCCTTCAGTCATTAGTGACACGATGGGTAATCAAATCCCATTAAAGTTATGTTCTGCACTATTGCTTCCTTCAAACTGCTGTAATCGTTGTTCTTCTCAAAAAATTCTAATTTCTCCAATTATCATCTCACTTTAACCTATCTTTTTCCTTATTTTTATGAACACTATTGCTAATCAGCTGTCCATTTATTAAACTCTTCAGCCAATTTCCTCCTTTTCTACTTCTCTTCCTTACCAAATCACCGTGGTTAATGTCAATTACAATATCTTGCGTGGCCACAATAATAACATACTCTTTATACTCAAACTCTCATGTCCCACTATTCAATATTCCTGCTACTTTTTCATGTTTGAAATCATATTTACTCCATCTCCTAAAACACTTCTGTTTCTCAGCTACATAATCAGTGCAAAATTATTCTCAAGGTTTTGCCCTTGGTCTCTTCCTATTTTTCGCTTGCCTACTACTTCCTTATGTGTAGTTTTATGGTCAACTTACTCTCTGCCTCCACTTTCGACTTCGCAATGTATACTTTACAGAGTACCAGTCTCTGATAGAGATATCCGAGTGAAGCCAAACCTTGTCAAGATCTAAACTATTATTTCCTTTCTCAACTGCTCACTGAAGCTGCACTGGATATTGGGTATTTTTGAGTATCAAATCAGACATGCAATCAATCACCTCAGTCAGTAAAAAATATAATGAGTTAGATTTTGATCTGGCTCAATATTTGGTGAATGGAGGCCACAGGATTGAAGGAGTTTGGTTTTTTGTGATATTTGATGCAGAGTTATTGCCACTGGTCATGTTTCCCCAGGCAGCACACTCAAGTGAAGCAATTGATGTTGAAATAGTTCTCATATTTTAACTCTTTTAAGTTAAAATATTACAACGGGTTACTCCCAGGGAGGCAATCCTGCTGTGTCTCTAACCTACTTGTCTTCTGGCTGGTAACTGTATTTTTCTTACGGTTACACTATCTTCCACTGAGTCCTCAACAAAATAAAATGTCAGTGCGGGGAATGCCATTTAGAATAACCATCAACTCAGCACAGTGCAACAAATCCTATTCAGAGGTGGCTTTGGGGTCATGCATTAGTGATAGATCAATCGCCTTTGTTCTTCTACAAGGTTCGAGCAAGGAACCAGTTGGAGGGGTGGAGAGGAACCAGCTGGATAGGGGGGCCCTGTGACCCTGCTGGAGGCCTTGACAATCCAAAGGACAGTTCCAGATGTTATAGTGACCTAGCAAAATAGAAGCACACAGTGTAGTGGCTGTAGTACTACAACGGAACAGAGAAGGAAAAGGAGAATGTAACAAGGAGACTGATTTCTCCATGTGGGTTAAGTACCCATTAAGTTAATGTTGTAATTACAATTAAAAATGTTTCTACATTACCTCATCGCAAAGACATTCATTACATACTCTGCAAAATGAATAAGCAGCTCCACCATCAGGATATCTTTAAAAGAGGAAATTTCTCCACCGGACGTCCGACAAAAATGAAATGTTGACAAAGAATTGTAATTAATCCAACCATTTTTTAATATTTTCTATTGACACATTTTATGACTCTGCTAATTCCATAATTATGATGTAATTCTTAAGTTTATCAGTGGAAATTTCATGCCTTTTCAGTCAACTAGACAGAACACTAGTTGTTTGCATCTTATGCCATCACAAGATTGTGCCATCAAAGATTATAACAGCTTGTACTCAAGATGTGAGTGGATTTTTATAGAAACACATCACTTTTTTGTGGACTGAATGAATGAAGAGGGACGAAAAATGATTGATTAGACTTGTCTATTCTCATATGTTCCAAGTTTCAGTAGATGGCCAGGTTAAAAAGAAAACAGCACTTACTAAAAAGAAAGTAAGGTAAAAGGAAAATAAGTAGAACTTCTCAATGATTATCAAGGGTTAAACCTCAATGGCTAAGCACCAGGCTAAGTAGAAAACTTAACAGGCACTTTGGGGGAGAAAGAGAGAAACTCTTCCTTTTCTTTATAGTGTTTACAAGACCAAGATAAAGTGCATTGAAATCTTTGTGTGGTACAAGGGAGATTGTTTCAGCTGCAATTTTCTGCTTAAAAGCTTTCCCAGCTGAAGTCAGTGCCAGGACGGAAACAAACTGGGAGTGTAAACAGAAAGCCAACTGTGCAGACTGGTACCCATGCACATTCTTGAAAAATACAATTCCAGTTTTCTTTTTATCCCAGAACTGGAATTATTTACAAGGAAAACAAGCTGAGTAAAAATTAAAATATTTTGATATCATTCTATATGCTGGATTTTCTCTTAAAAAGGGTAAGAAGTTCTATGCTCATCAAATGAAGAATTTGGGAAAGGAATGTTTTTCCAACTTTTGCACATGGTTTCCGAACCCAAAATTTCCAAGACAGATTCAGCACAGGTTAGACTTAGAGTAAAACTTTCTGTGTACTCTCTGATAAAACAGTCCGAACTCACATTCTATGCACAGTAAATCTCACTCTATTTTACCCTGACTACATATTATATCCTACCTGAGTCGTGTAATAGTTGCACACCTGACACTTGTGACTTTTCTATGTGAGACTGCCAAGTAATGTCAATTTAATAACTTGGTGCTAATTTAGAGTTAAATTATGAGCAATTTTGCACTGTGGACTACTCCCAATAAAAACACACTTGGAATCAGCTCATTTTACTTTAGATCCTATCATCCAGAAGAAAGTGAGGAGACTTTTATCCCATCATTTTGAGCTGCTTTCAAAGTCAACATCCAATGGTGAAAGGTCAATACGCTAAATGAACACAGTTTCTAAATTCTTTCGAAAATTTGAAATTACATTGCTGAGTAAACATTTCTATGATTTTTACATTATCTGAAAAGAGAAATGGCTTGCGTATATCTTGTGGAAGGGAAACCAAAGAATCACAGGAATTTACAACATACCCAAAACACTTTGACCCATCATGTCCGTGCTAGATCTTTGTGAAAACAATCTAATTCCAATGTCATTGTTTTGCTCTTTACCAATCACCCAGCATCCTGCTTTGTTTCAACTATTCAACTTTTCTTTTCATTTTACTTTTACTTCCTCCTTTGTTCTTTTTTGTTTTCTTTTCTTTCCCTTTAAAAGCCTTTTCGGCATCTTTGGCAGAGGGAGAGCAAGCCTGGCTTCCCGAGCATGTGCGGCAGTGGAAGCAAGAGTCAGCTCCTCGGGGAGAAGGAACCTTCAGGGAGATCATGACGGCAGCGAGTATGGGTCCAATGACGAGAGATCGCACCAGAATGTGGTGATTTTGGCGTCAGTGGCCCCACCAGCAGAACTCCAGGCGACGGCAGAATCGGGATATTGGGCATCAACTGTGGCAATGCGGTAGGCTGAATCGGTACTCCTGGTGGATCGACATGAGCGGCAGCTACATCAGCGGCTGTGTTGTAGGCCTGGTGTGACACTCCTGGAATGTAGTAGCGGCGATGGTGACCCCAGAGTGCGACTCATGGAACGGACTGCGATGTTGGGGGGCATTGGTGGACCTGGAGCCCTCTGTGGAGTTCCCCCACCCCCAAACCTGAAGTCAAGTGGAGGTCAGGAAGGAAGGAAGAACTCTAATTTTAGTTATATTTTGGCTTTATCTTAATATCTTCTTTAATTCAAAATGGTGCCAGAGCATAGTGACATATTACACTTTTCACTTGATTTATTTGTTAAATACAAGTGACAATAAGTCATTCAATTCAAGTTTCTCCTGTAAAAGATTGAAAAGCTGAGGTCTCTGCCTCAACCAAAGCAAGAGGAGGACTGAATGCTGCAAGTTGATAGGTAAGAGAATCTTAATCCTTATGCACAAATCTAATTTTAATTGAAGTTAACACAGAATCAAGATGTACAGCTTAAATTCTAAAGCTGCCAGCTATTAGCAGCATTTTAGTTGGGTTTTATGCAAGTTTCCAGTGCAAGAGCATTTGGGCTTTGTTAATCAAAGGGGCAGTTAAACTGGTTCCTCTGTAACTGGGACAGCTGGGGTTTTTTTGTTAGGAACATATGAAACCAAACAACATAGTGCAACACAGCATTTACGTGTGACTTACAATAGAGTGCATGAAGCCATGTGAGCAAGGGAAAGCAGTGCTCCTTTGTTTTTGTTTTGGCTTTTTCTAACTGCTTCAGCCTCCAAGAATTGGTTCCCACTCTGCTGCTGGAGAAAAAGATTGTGTTTTGGTGAGTTTCTGGTAAGTGACAAAATTTTATTTCATTTGTGACATACAAAATAATGCAACAATGGGTGGCAATGTTAATAAAATAATTTTTAAAATCATCCAATAAAATAATCAAGTAGTTACTGTGAGCACATTATGAAAAGCAGGACAGGTGATATATCACAGAGGAGATATTTGAAAACTCCTGGATGTCAGTGTGATCCAGGGCAAACACATCTGCAATTTAAGCAACTCTGATTCAGAGTTTATGTATTGCAAGGTGAAATACAGAGACTGCGTTGCTTCAAGGAGGGGAAAAAGCTACCTGTACTTTTTTTTTGTATCAAATGGCATTCTCACCTCTTAGGAAAGAGTCTAATGATGACCATGAATCCATTGTGGGAAAAACCCATTGGTTCACTAACCCTCTTTAGGGAAGGAAACTGTCATCCTTAACTGGTCTGGTATACGTGTGACTTCAGACCCATAGCAACGTGTTTGACTCTTAACTGCCCTCTGTCCAATAAATGCTGGCCTAGCCAATAACACTCTCATTCCGTGATTTAATCAAAAAACAATTCCAGCCAGCAAAAGTGAATACAAACAGCAACATTTGAAACTATAGATCCCCCAACCAAATTTTGGCATTATTACCAAAGGGTATTTGACATTCTACAACATCCGCTGTACCCAGCTCCCATCTACTGGAGCTGAGTGTCAGTCAGATCTTGTCTGGCTTGTTGTGACTAATGCAGCAGAGCTCTGTCATGCAAAGAGACAGCTTCTTCCTCCATGTTCTCATCTTCATCCTCTCCAGAGCTCTGGTCCTCTTTCTTGGAAGACTTTTCCTGTTTCCTCAATTCTTCAGCATCTATCACATCAGGTCATCTCCTACTCCAATTGTGCAGAGCGCAAGCATGCCAGGATGATGCTGCTGGACTATACTGGGAGGGTACGCCTCACTGGTCAAAGCAATCAAACTGCATCTTCAACTGTCTCTACCATTTGTTCCACTATGGCCCTGGTCACAGAATGTGCACTGACTTGGCGAAAGTGCCGTGCTGGCTGAGTGAGCAATGCAGTACATTGAAAGGGAGTGCCAGTTACATTCCAACGCCATTCCCATCCCAGACCCACATCAGCGATGAAGCTTATCATTGAGATTAGTGGAGTCTGTCCTCATGCTTAAATGCCAATGATAGAGTGATGTTCCCTCATCGTCCCCTCATTCTACTGCACCTTGGAAGTTACACAAGTAATGAGATAGTTTTGGGCAGCATCTCACATCTAAACATTGCATGCAACATAAATATGTGAAGAATTGATTGCAAATTAAATAAAGCCACAGTTTCCAGATACCTGCTTCACAGATTTGTCACTTCAATGCTTCTTAGCATCCAACAAATGTCAATCCCACACTTGCTCCCACCAAACTGACTAACTTTGCCAAACCTGGGCATTGTCTCAGCCATTTTCTAGTTGTATTCCACATCCAGAGTACAGCAGGCTACAGCAGGGAATTCAGCTCATGATGCACACTGTTAGTACCAGCCTCTGCCTGGTCACAAGTACCTTCCAGTGTCCACTTTACCTTGTACTATCCTGACAGCCCATTTCTTTCTATTCCCTCATGTAGAGACTCACCACATTGAACTTTCCATCCTCTGCCATCACTGCCCTGTGAGCCCCAGCATTATACCTTAAGGATACATTCTGCTCCTCTACATTCCCTGGTCATGGGTCACTGCCAATATCAGACCCCCAACTCATAACATGTCCCTCCAATGCTCTTCCACTTACCCCACATTCACATTGAGAGACCCTGTCATCATGTTTGTCCCCACTCCTACAAATCCCTCTACCTTCTTTCCCAGCATTGACTAGTCCCCCACTTTTGCAGTGAACACCTTAGCCCTACTTCACCAATGCCCCTTCAGGTATCCTCCTTAGCAATCAACAGACAGACCCACCAGGACCATTTTTGCCCTAAACCTGTGACTGAATTAAATGCCCCTAGACATGGCTGACCAGATCCTTGACACTGTGCTTGTAGTTCCCTGACTGATGAGACATGATTCCCTCACTGCTGTTGTCCCTACAAGGTGGACCATTGCCCATTGTCCGGAGTGAACTCAAACAGATCCCCTGACCATTACTGGCCCAAGCAGAATGCTGGCCATGGCCAAGCCTCTGGTTTGCATACACACTGTACCAGTAGCTGACCATAATTGTACTCTCTGACAGAGAGTGCCTTCATCACCCTCCAGACTGGACTGAGGACTAGCTCCATACATTTTCTAGCTTGAACTTTTGGTTGAATGATCATGCAGTGTGTTTGCAACTGGTACATACTGTAAGTGTTAGATTGCCATCTTGGTGTGCCATTCATAAAGACAAGGCTCTCACCTCAACAGATCCATACTGACAAACATGACAAGCAGTCCATCTGTGTATCTGCTCTAAAGAACATATCAATATGGCAGGGCTGATATCCTATAGCTCTGACTGAAGGGCTAACATGCTAGCAAGCACAGTAAGGCAAGGCACGGATGCTGCAAGTGTGCAGGCAGCTGTTAAGTTAGTGAGTGCTAAGAGAGCAAATGAACAGCCTTGTGATGCAGCCTGGTGCAACCCATGAGCTCAGTGCCCATTTCTGCATGCAAAGAGTCCTCGCAGTGGCCTTACAATGTTAGTTGTGATGTACTCTGCAATGCAGCAACAGAGCAAATCCTGTACTTCCAATGTGGATCAGAGAGGTGCCATGGTTGTGAATAGGGGGTATTTGTGGCTAGTGCTCATTGGCCGTACCCTGAGATGCTGTTTGGTTCTGGGCAATGTGGAGACTCCTTGGGTCCAGTGACAAGATATGTCATCAGGTACCCACTCTGACTTGCTGTCGCAAACTCTCAATATATAATATGTTCAGTGCATTTTGTAAGATAGGAATTTGAATGAGGTGAATTGTTGTGTTAAGGCATTTGGCAACCTGTAGTCTCCCCTTAAACTGGCAGCTCACCGCTGCCACTTAGCAAATGCATAAAAGATGCAAAGTGTAGTACCTGATGTTGAGATAGGCCTTGCCGGACTTCTCATGCATTCTGCCACAAATCACGCCATAGCTCACGTCTCTCAGCCTCTTATAAGATTCTACTCTCTGTATCTGCACATAGCATTTGAAACAAATCTGATTAGCTGTTAGTGCAAATAGAAGTAAGCACAATGCAGTAGCCATTACAGAGATGTGGCTACAGGATTGCATGGAGCAGGAATTGCATATTGAAGGATATAGAACAATTTAGAAGGACAGGAAAGTAGGAAAAGCATGGCTCTGGTACTTAATAATGGTATTAGCACTATAGAGAGGGATGATCAAAGTTCGGGAAACCAGGATGTGGAAACATTTTGGTAGTGACAAGACAAGATGAAAGTAAGAAGATATTTGTGGCAGTTACAGTAAACACATAGTAGCATAGTTACAAAGGAAAAACTAATGGAAGTTGACAGGAATGTGCAAAAATGATCATGAAAGATTTTAATCTGCATATGGAATTAAAAAAATCAAATGGGCAAATACAACCTAAACAAGGTGACCATGGAATGTTTCCAAGATAGTTTCTTAGAATAGTATGTCTGGAATCAAACAGTGAGCTAGCTATGCTGGACCTGGCATTGTGCCCTGAGATAGGATTAAATAATGATCTCATAGTGAAGACACACCTAGTTTACGTTGACTATAATATGATTAAATTTTATATTCAGTTAGAGGGAGAGAGTTGGGTGTTTGAGTCACTTTTTTTCAAAACAAACTTAAACAAGGGCAATTGTGAGAGCATAAAAGCAGAGCTGGGTAAAGTGAATTGACAAATTATGTTTGAAGGATAGTTCAATAAAGTGGCAGACATTTAATAGGATATTTCAGAACATACAAAATAGACACATCTCAATAAGTAGGAAAAGTTTCAAGAGATCGACACCATATCTGTCACTTATTAAAAGGGTTAAATAAAGGCAGTGTCAACCTTAAAGAAAAAGCATATAATTTTGCAAGGACAGGTGGTAGAGCAGAAGATGGTAACCATATATAATAACAGCAAAAAATTACCAATAAGTAATAAGGAAAAATATACTGTATGAGAGAAGGGTTCCCAGAAATATAAAAACATATAGTAATTGTTTCTATGCATATTAAAAAAAACTACCAACATGAGCATTGATCCTTCAGGAAGTGGATGTGGAGAGTTGATAATGAAAAATAAAGAGACAGCAGATGATCGAGCAGGTATTTCGGATCAATTTTCACTCAGAAAATGCAAGTTATATCCCAGAAACAGCTATAAATTGGGAAATGGCAGTTATGGAGAAACAAAGGAAAATTTCAATTACTGAATAAATTGTCGAAAGTGAGGATTAAAAATGTTTGTGTCCTGATGGACTCCATCCTAGGTTCTTAACAAAAGCGTGACCAGTTGATGCATTCTTTTGAGTTTCCAAATGTCCCTTGAGCTGGGGAAGATGGGAAGATTGGAAGATTGGAAGTTTTTAGATTGGAAGATAGCAAAGTTAACTTATGTATTTAGAAAGAGAGGGATTTGGAAACCAGGAAACCACAAGCCAGTTAGTTTAAGGCTTGTCATAGGGAAACGTTAAAAGCTCTTATTAAACAAGTTATAGTTGGGCAATTAGATGAGTTCAGATTTATCAGACAGAGTCAATATGATTTTGTAAAAAGGAAATCATTTTAACCATCCCATTGAAGTTCTCTGAGGAAGTAACAATCGTTGTGGATAAAGAGCACATAAATACTGGATATACTATGCTTGGATTTCCCATTGACATTTGGTAAAGTGTCACATCTAATGTTATTGCAGTGAGTCAATATTCATAGTGTAGGGGCAATATGCTGACATGAAAGAAGACTGTCTAACTAACACAAATCACAGAGTAACATACTAGAACTTTTTCAGGTTAGAAAGATGTAGAGAGTGGTGTGCCACAGGGATTGGTCTTGGTACCTGAACTGAGCACAATTTGTATAAATGACTTGTATGAAGGAATGGAAAGTTCAGGAGTGAAATTTTCTCATGACACAAAGATAACTATGAAATAATTTGTGAAGAGGACAGAAGGAGGTTACAAAAACAGCATTGATAAGTTAAGTGAATGGGCAAATGGAGTATAATGTGAGTAAATGCAGAATTGTTCATTTTGCAGGAAGAATAAAAAAGAAGCCTATTATCTAAATGCTGAGACATTGTAGAGCTCTGAGGTGTAGTGGGATCGGTCTCCCAAAGCTTGAATTACAGAAGTCTAATATGAAGAGGCAGCAAGTATGTCGTTTATTGAATGATAGTGATCAGGTATGAATTACATTTATAACATAACATTATTACTAAAATCAAGGAGACCTGTGGATATATGTCTGCATGCAACAGGATCAGAAGATGCTCTGCTTTATCCTCACCCAGGCCAGTGTGACATCATCAGATTGGGTGGACTTACTGTAATCTTCAATATTAACCCTTTCAGAATCAGTACTTTATAAAATATTACCTTCTGAAGATGCAAAGTGCTCATCATCTTCCTCCTCTTGCAGTTCCAGTCCACTCTATTGTGTTAAGGTGTTGAAAGCACAGCAATTGATTTGTGGACCCCTTGTTGGGAAAACTGTAGGGCACCCTCAAATCTATCTATCAATCTAAATCTCAATGACTTGTTGAATGGCTAATTCTTGTGTTCATGCGGCAACTGTTTTATTTTTCTTGGATGTCAACGGTGGAACTCCATGTGGACATCATCAGCCACATCCTGAGAGTGTAGTCCTTGTTTCAAGTGAGCCACCGGCAGCTTCTCCTCAAAGATGTGAATATCTGTGGAAGACTTGACTGATGCAAAATGAAGGCAGTTCCCTGGGAATCTTGCAGAAGCATGGATGGAAATTTTTTGATGCTTATAATTAAGTTTAACATTAATAGAATAGCATCCCTTCCATTTGATGAATATGGCAGATTGATGTTGGGGCATTTTTGATTGTAAAATGCGTGCAGTCTATGATTCCCTGTACCCATGGTAATCAGACAAAGCAGTAAATTCAGAGCTCTGCCATGCTGACTGGCTTCCCTCATATGGAAGCTAAAGAAAGTCAAGGCTATTCTGACTGACGGGTAATGGGAATAGATACCTATATGGTCTGCTTGGCAGGAAGTGTTCTTCCAGGTGGCGGTAAACACCAGGACCCACCTGTTGTAAAAGCTTCAGTCTCCTGAGGCACTGGTATTCAGTCATATCTAGAAAACCCACCTTCTCTGCCTGTCCATCCTGTGTGGTGGATATCATTTCCTGTGAGATGGAGTCCTGCATTTAGTCCCTGTGTTTGTACAGAGCCTAGGGAGAAAGCTGCTACTAATCTAATTGTTACTCATGCTGCAATTGCAGCTGCTACTTCAAGTGTTGCTGTTATTGTTGCCAATATTGCTCATCTTCTTGCTCATCTAAAGTCCAGGGTAGAGCTGCATAAACGGTTATTCTTTCAGTGATAAAGCTGACAGCTGGAAAGTGTAGCTGAAAGTTAAAAAACTCCAGGGTGGTAGAAATAACTACCAAGGCAGTAAAACCCCACTGTCTTAAAATGTTCTTGGAACAAAAATCTGACAAAGAAGCAGCTGCTGTATCTCTGTATTTAAAGATTTTTCAGCTTGTCAATTGCTCAGCCCTGTCAATTCCTGCTGCCCGTTGTTTTGTTCAGCAAGGTGAGTTCAATGAAATGCATGAAACACTTGCTCTGAAAACTTCAGTCAGAATCCATGGCTAGAAATGCAGCCAATTGACTTTTAGCGTATGTTAATTACTTGTTCCAAAGGAGTTTCTGCATGTTCACCAATTCCAATTAGCAGTCAGTGGATTCCTGTTGATTTTCCAACACACTGGAATTCCTGGCATGTTTTCATGTTTTAACATTTCATATGCATTTCCAGGTTAAAACTCTATTCTTCCCCACAAGTCTCTCCAATCCACTTTTAAATTATTAATGGTATTTTCCTATACTTTCTCTTAAGATGTATCGATATATTTTATCCAAATATCTAACTCCTCAATCTATTCATTTGTCCATCCTGAAGCCAATCTTCTCCAGTGTACTATGTTTCCTTTTATTGAGCCTTACAAAAAATTTATACTTTGTCCCTACACCTAAATTCAAATAATTTATATCTCAGAAACAGCAAGAATTCCAAAACTAAAACTTATTTGGGATGCTACTGCTTTATTTTGGGTGTCCATGTGCATAAATCATGCAAAACTATTAAACAAGTTCAGCAGATAATAGGGAAGTTAAATGGAATATTGCCTTTTAAAGAGAGTTTCAAAGAGAATTGAGTATGACAATAGGGAAAACAAACCCAAAAGAACCAGTTCTGAGGAAGGGTCACCGGACCCGAAACGTTAACTCTGTTTTCTCCTTCACAGATCCTGCCAGACCTCATGACAAGAGGGAAGACTTGCAAAACCTATACAAGGTGCTAGTTAGACTTCACCTAGAATACTGTGAGCAGTTCTGGTCTTCTTATAATCATAGAATCACGGATTCATACAGTATAGAAGAGGCACTTCAGCCAATCAACTCAGTACCATTAAAAATATACTTACTTACATTAGCCCCACTTTCCCACGCTAGACCCATAACATTGAACGTTATGATATTTCGAGTACTCTTTTAAAGGTTGTAAGGTTTTGTGCCTCAACTACCCTTCCAGGTACTGCATTCCAGACCGTCACCACACTCTAGGTGAAAAAATATTTTCTCAAGTCCCCTCTAAACCTTTTACGTTAAAATTATGCCCTCTTGTTATTGACCTTTTGACTAAGGGGAACAGCTGCTTTCTATTCACTCTGTCTTTGTCCCTCAATCCTATATACCTCTATCAGGTTACCACTCAAATCTTTGCTGCTCCAAAGAAAACAAGCCAAACTTATCCAGTTTCTCTTCATAGCTGAAATGTCCTATCCCAGATGACGTGCTGGTGTATCTAAGAAAAGATCTACTGGCTTTGGAGGCAGAGAAGTTTCAATCAGTTAATCTTGAGTATGGAGGGACTGTCTTATGAGGAAAGGTTGTATAGATTGGACTTGTACTCACTGGAGTATAAAAAAATGAGGGATGACCTTATTGAAACACACAAGATTCTTAGGGAATTTGACAGGGCAAATGTGGAAGTGTTGACAAGGTAGATGTGGGAGAGTCTCGGATCAGAAGGTCTAATCTCTAAGTAAGGACTTGACCATTTAAGATAAAGATTGGAAGGAATTTCTTCTCTCAGAAGATATCAAATCTGTGGAATTCTCAGAGGGTTACAAGGCTGGGCTATATAGCCACACTCAAGGCTAATAGACACATTTTTAACCAGTAGGGGAATCAAGGATTATGGGGAAAAGACATGATATTCATCTTCTGCTGAACATGAATCAAAAGTTATGAGGTAAAAATAGGAAAATTCACCTTCTACTGAATTAGGGCACATATATCGTGATCTGAGTCAAGAATCCAAGGAAAGTGAGTTGAGAATTATCACATCATCTGTGATCCCATTCAATGGCAGAGAAGATTCAATGTGCTGAAGATTCTACGTCTACTCCTACATCTTATGGTTTCATGGTATGAGGTCAAGGCAACACATCCTAAATTGTGGTGCAAATGATACAGGGGGGATTTTACTTTATGCAGCATATGGTAATCTCCTAGAACTCACTGCCTATAAGATGGCAGGAGTAAAGGCAGTAAAAGATTGCAAAAGGGATATAAAATGCAGGGCTACAGCTTTGTTTGAGATTAATTTAATTATTGCAAAGGCAGCCAGCATATATTGAACAGGGTGAATGGTCACTTCCCGTGAACTAGCCTCTATGATCAGGATTTTAATTTCTAGGGGAGTCAGAAATGGAGATGGGTGCAATTTGGAAATCTGAAACATGTTGTGCTTTTTGAAAAACATGGCAGGGAAGTGAGGGGAGCTGGGAACCTATTTGCATCCAATTAATGAGCCACTAAATTCTTTGAGGAGCTTGTTAATATTTGGAGATGGTGTGGATACAACTTTCAAAACTGAAATCAGTATGGTGCAAATTAGTGGACGGCTGTGGGGATTAAAGGAATCAAAAGTGAAGTTACTTCTTGATGCTAAAATTTGAGGAGTTGGTCAATTTTGCCTCAGATAATGTCCTTCACCTGTCATTTGGCAGTTTGGCCACTTGTGCTCATTGAGCTAGCCGGCCTTGTGACATGCTGCCTCCTTTCATCTGTGAGGCAATGTCAGGCTCCATGGTGGCTGCTCTCTGCTTTTGCCATTTGTGTTCTGCAAGGGACTCCTGTCTCCTTATGGAGCTCAGCACTGCTAAACAGCCTCAGTATCAAGCTCACCTTCTACTTGAATCAGGGCGTATGTATTGTGGTTTGGGGTCAAGACCTAGAAATTATCCAAGCATTGGATTCCCAACTCCAAGTTGAAAACTCAGCCTAATCATTTAATCTGGTGGATAAGATGAGTAGTGATGGGTCTGACAATCTTTTCCCACTCAATTTTTGTATGTTTGTAAGAGCCATACATTCCATACCATTTGTTTGTCATTCATGTTTTTTGTTTAATTTGCAATTCTGCTTGTTACAACTCAGCAATGGAAACAGGACTAAGGTAATCAGCGGTAGTTATATTTTGTGAACATTCCAGGTTCTAGCTTTCTTAAGAAAAAATCTTGTTTGCGAAAAGGATTCAAATGAGCTTAAGAGAAACATAAGTTTAATTGGGAACAAGGAAGGAAGCAATCTCAACCAAGAAGACAACTTTAGAATAAATGCCTTATAAACCTAACAAAGCAAGGCCGGTACTTTTGCTAAGAATACTCAGAACAATGGCTTGGGGTGCGGCACTCAAAGATGACTAATGAATATTGCCTTCTTCCTTTGTAGTTGCTTTTTATATATGAATCGACACTGACTTATAGTTGTTCATTGTCGACTGTTTCAATTATTTATGATAAAAATTCAATGACCAGTAAATTGACTATTCATAACTGAGATTTGACAAGGTTTTATTTGTTATTAATAGGCCGAGCAATGTTTTCTCATTGATTTACCGAATGATTGCACATTTTGAAACAATGGCCTTTACTTTTGTTGTTTGTTATTGTGATTTTAAAAAAGTTCAGAGGATATTAGTATCCCAGGCAAGGCCAGCATTATTTGTCCATCCCTAATTGTTTTTGGGAAGGTAGTCATGTCACCTTCCCACTATGATAGGACTTGAATTTTTGTTTTTCAATCACTTATCCAGTAACAAAACCATTATGCTGCCTTATGTCTGTTACAAGAATTCTTTCTGTTTGGAAAGTGTATTTACGATCAGAGACTATAATAGAACTTGCAAATTGTTGTGTTTTTTTTGATGAATTTTACTTTTCGGTCTTTGTTTAATATGTGGTCAGCAAGCTGGGATTGGAATACTTTTTATTTTAGGGAACCAAAAGATTAGGAAAATTTTAATTCCAACACTCTAGGCTGCCCTTCAAACCATGTGACATATCTAACCAGTTAATGCTCTGTAACCCAAATGTTACTTGCTGCTTATTATCACAAGCCTGAATGTTGTCCAGGTCTTTAGCATACTGACATGGACTATTAAGCATCCAAGGAGATGCAAATGGTACTAAACATTATGCAATCATCAATGGACATTCCCACTCCCAACCTTATAATGGAAGAAAGTTCAATAATGAAGCAACTGGATATATTTGAACCTAGGATACTAGCCTAAGGACCTTAGGGATCTTATGGCACAGTGGTAGTATTCCTGCCTCTGAGCCAGTAGGCCTAGGTTCAAGTCCTGCCTGCTCTAGAGCTGTGTAATAATTATTGTTGGATTGATTTGAAAATATCTAGCCTGAGGAACTTCAGCAGCAATTCTTTTAGACCTATGATGATTGACCTCTAACAAAATTGGTACTTCTCCAAACAGCAGAGATATTTCCTCCTGATTCCCATTGGCTTCAGTTTTGTGGTTCTATGAAGCCCCAATGTGTGAAAAACTGTTTTGATATGAATGGCAGTCACTGTCTTCACTTCACCTCTTAAGGAACAGGAGTAGGCTCAATTAACCAAATGAACTTGCTGTACCATTCAATGAGACATCTTTACTCCTGGAATCAAACCCTTGCAATGAAGGCCAAAATATCATTTGCTTTCCCAATTGGTCATTGCACGTGCATGTTAACTTTAAGTGAGTCTTGAATACAAACACCCAGGTTCCTTTGGACACCTATGCTTCCCAACATCTTGTCATTTAAGAAATATTCTGTCTGTACATTTTTGCCTACCAAAGCAAGTAACTTCACACTCATTTGCATTATATTGCATCTTCCATATTCTAGCCCATTTACTTAGGCTGTCCAAATGCTCTTGAAAGGATCTGGGAAAAGTGGATTGGGCAGCAGCTACTTTTGGAAAAAATCTACATAGAACAGTGGGGAGTCATTTAAAAAATGAAATAGCGAGAGTGTAGAATCAACATGTTCCTGTAACGGTGAAAGGTTGTTGGGAGGAGAGACATTTCTGGGGAGATCTGGATGTTGAGGATTGAATAGAATTGGGTAAGGAATAAAAGGGGAAGCTTATTGTATAATAATGTGGATTAAAAATAGGATAAAAGTATAGGAAATGCAGACAGTTACTTAAGAGAAAAACTAGGAGAGTGAGGAGGGGACCTGAGAGAATACTGATGGGTAAAATAAATGATAATTCAAATGTGTTTCTTAAGTAAATTACTGTATTGGAGATAAGAGAAGAACCAGGGAAAGAGTAAGGCCCGTTAGCGAATAACGTGGTAATCTGTATGTGGAGTTAGAACACATTTATGAAGTTTTAAGTTATAACTTTGGATATGTATTCACTTTTCAGAAGAACAGGGTAAGTATACAAATCAGAGAGGGCAGCTGTGATAAATCTGAAGATATTAACGTTGAGAGGGAAGAGGTATTAATGGTTCTTGTAGGTTTAAAATTGCACAAATTACTAGGCCTGGATATAATGTATCCTAGATTGCTGTAGGAGGCAAGTGAGGTGATTACAGGGGCTTTGACATTAAATTTCAAGTCCTCACGGACACAGGATAGGACAGCTGATAGGTTACCTTTAGTCAAGAAGGTTGTTAGGGATAAACTAGGGAATTATAGGCCAATGAGTATAACATCAGTGTTAGGGAAGAATTTGAAAAAAAATTCTGAGGGATGGAATTATCTTCATTTGTAAAGACAAGGATTAATCAAGGATAATCAGCATGGCTTTATCAGGAGGAGATAATGTCTGACAAATCTGTTTGAAGTTTTTGTGAGGTGACCAGAAGTTAAGATAAGGGTAGTGCAGTTGATGCAGTTTATATTAACTTCAGTAAGGCTTTTGACAAGGTCTAGCATAGCAAACAAGTTAAGAAGGCAACAGCCCATGAGATTCAGGGCATTTTGATAAATTGGATCCAAAATTGTCGTAGGGGCAGGAAGCAGAGGGTGCTGGTTTAAGGTTGTTTTTGTGAGTGGAAGCCTTGTCCAGTGGTGGTACAAGGTTCAATGTTGGATCCTCTGTCGTTAGTTGTGTACATTAATGATTTATACATGAATATAGGATGTTTTATCAGTAAGTTCATTAATGACATGATAATTTGAGTGGTAAATAGAAAGGAGGAAAGGCAGTGCAGATGCATTTTGGGGAGGACTAACAAGTATACAATAAGTAGCAGGACCCTGTGTAGTACTGAGAATCGTCAGGATATTCAGATATGGTGGTTAAGAAATCATATGGGGCTCATGACTTTATTTGTTAAAGCATTGAATACAAGAACTGAGAGGTTATGATGGAGCAATATTTAACATTAGTTGGGCCACAGCTGGAGTATTATGTGCAGTACTGGTCACCACACTTTAGGAAGGATACGATTGCACTTGTGAGGGTGCAGAGGAAATTCACCAGGATGTTACCTGCTCTGGAGCTTTTCAGCTATGAAGAAAGATTATATAATGAGGGTTGTTTTCCTTGAAGGCTGATTGGGGAATTATATGGGGCAGGATTTTGTTTTTTTTTGCCTTAGGAAACGAATCAATAACCAGGGAGCACATTTTTAGGTTTAGAGCTTTAGGGGTGATTTAAGGAGATTGTTCAACCAGGGGGTGATGGGTATCTGGAACTCACTGTTTGTAAGGGCACGAAGCAGGAACCATTACAATATTAAAGAAGTATTTAGATGAGCACTCGAAACACCACAGCATAAAAGACTTTAGGCCTAATGCTGGGAAATGGGATTAAATTAGATAGGTATTGACAACCAGCTAAGAAACACTGGGCCAAAGGTCCTCTTTCTATGCTGTAATACTCGATGATTCTATGGCTTTTTTTTTGTCCATGTTTAGACCAAGGCTGTAGTGAGGTCAGGAGCTGAGTAGCCCTAGTTGAGCATCAATGAGAAGATTATTGCTGAGTAAGTGTTACTTGGTAATATTGTCCTTCCACCATTTGCTGGTAATCCAGACTAGACTGATAGAGTTGGATTGGATTGTCCAGTCTTTTTTTTGTGATCAGGACATGCCTGGGCAATTTAATGCAGGGTAGATGCCAGTGTTGTAGCTGTACTGGAACAGCTAGGGCATGTGGTTAGATTTGGATCAATACAGCAAAGGAAACAAATACTGGGACAAAATCCAGATCCAGTGTGTTTCCAATAAAAGAATAAACTGTAAGTATCAGTAGAGATCCCTAATTGGACTTCCTTTTGGGGGTTAAGTCTGTGAATAATGCCAGGGTCACCTGAATACTTTATCAGACACTTGTACTGTATTGCCTAATGGCACAATGCTTACAAGGGCAGACATAGGTGCCCAATCAATAATCAGTAACCATATAGATCCTATAAAGCTAAGTTCCAAAACAAATCAATAGCTAATTAAATTGGAGGCCAAACATCAACACAACCAAACTGAATAGCTGACTAATCCTGGGCTGCTTCTTTGGGAATAGCCACTTGGTGATCTTGAATTATGCCAATTTCTTTGGTTGTATACCACTTGTAATTTGCTTCAGGCTTGGAAAACCTCGAATATGGAAATTACCTATTTCCTGAATTTTTGAATCTGCCCTCAGAGCATATGTGATAGGAAAGCTACATTTATTGCCATCCTAGTGGCCTGAGAAAATGGTGGTAAGCCTTCTGCACAAAGTGCTACAGTCTTTGTTCTGATGATGCTTGCATAATAGTGCTGGATAAGGAACTCCAGATCTTTGATTAGGTGAAGATAAAGGAACAATGATGTATGTCCAAGTCAGGATGCTGCGTGACATACAATGGGAATTTGGAGGTGATTCCCATGATCTTGTGCTTTTGCTTTTTGGCAGTAGACATCACAAAGCTCGGAAATGCTGTCAAACTATACTTGGTGAGTTACTGTGCAGTACATCCTGTAGATAAATAATTTGCAGAGACTGCATAAAAACATGGGAGGGAACAGATATTGAATTCATTGGTGGGTGCTTATCATGCAGACTGACCTGGATGTGTCATGTTTCTTGAGAGTTGTTCTGGTTGTATCATTCAAGCAAGCAGTGAGTTTTCCATTATACTGTCAGCCTAAGATTTGTAGGTGTCAAAAGGTGTTCAGGGATTAGGAGGCAAGGCACTTGTCCCAAGCACCCAGGCTCTACTCTTTCCTTGTAGACATTATAGGCCCAGATATTCTGAGGACCAAATAGTTGTTGGAGCACTGAAGACTGGGGTTATGCCTTGGAATCTTACACAATTCCACACCCAGTAGAGTCCTATGCTGAGAAAGTGGAAATTCTGATGGGCAGTTCCCTTATGTCTGGAACATCTGAAATAACTTATTAAAATCAGAAAATGTGGGGGGCTGTGCTTCAGTTAAACCAATAGTTATTCAGGAAGAACGTTACAGAATTAAAAGCTTAGTCCATTTCCTGGGTAACTATTAAATTGACCTCACTCATCATTTGCACCTCCAACTAGACCTTCTCCGAACCCATACCCACTGGATCCCCTGACAACCATCCCCCCATCAGATCCCCCAGCTTGGCACAATTCCATCACCCCAACCCTGGGACCTGGCGTGATCCTTGCTGTACCTGACCCTCATTCTTCATGACGGATCACAACACTCCCCATCCAACTCCAACCACTGCATCTGACAACCCCCCCTCCCAGAACTGATATCCTCCCTCCCTGCTAGACCCACTAATCCACCTCGTTGGACACAACACGCACGCCTTGCCTGACCCAACAAACCCGACTCCCCTCACTGGACCTATTATCTCAACTTCCAGACTCAATAACACTTCCTCTCCCACCTGGAGCCCTGCATTCCCTCTCAAACCTGACACCATCCTTACAACCTGACTTCACACTCATGCCCCCATCCCCCTACCACCTCCCCTGATTGGACCCACTACACTTACCCTACCCAACCTGCCATACCCACTTCCCTGCCATCTGATACATTTCCCATCACCATTCCCCCACTGTCTGAACACCATCCCAGATGAGAATGTCACTACCCTGGTGACAACCCCTTCTCCATGATACTGGATCTGACACCCTCCCACATCCCTAGTCCTGACACCTCTCAGCTGTCAGTAGTCTGACATGAGCCCAGATGACAGCCATCTCGATGACAATCCATCCCCCCAATCCCGCAATTGATTCTGACCACCTCCCCTGCTGCCAGATCCGATATGCCACCCAACCTGATCTACCATAAGCACTATATCACTTACCTGGCATCCTACCCACCAGGCTCTCTACGCACACGTTACCCTGGGATCCTATCAATTGCAACCTTTCCCAACCAACACCCAACTCACCTGGCACCTTGGCTTCCCAGCAGCTTACCCAGGTGGCACCCTGCTGCGTTATCCAAGAGCCAATATAACCCCATACTTACCTATGACGTACCTTTTTACAGGAGTTGTCAGAGTGTTTGGATGTTTAAATCACAGAACACGACGCACTGACTGATGCAACAGATGGTTTGGTTTCATTTTGTCTGACTTACTTGTGCTACAAGGCAACTGTATTGATTTTAAATTTTTGAGGGAATTGGGTTTGTAATTGCTGGCTGGGCATGCAGAGTTCAGTCCTAATGAAAAAGAAGGAACGGAATGGTAACCTGACTGTGATTGCCACTCCTTGGCATATCGACCCCATTATACATTTACAGCATTCTTGAATGATGCAATGTTGCTCCCTTCCAGGCAATCATCTTGGACTTGGTCTTGCACATACATTGAAATATCAGGATGTAAGTCACTCATCTTATATTCCGCTTGGAGTTTGGAGTTATGGTCTTAATATGAAATAAAAACTGAAAGAACCACGGATGCTATAAATTAGAAACAAAAACAGAAATTGCAGGGAAAGCTCAGCAGGTCTGGCAGCATCTGGAGAGAAATCAGAGTTAACGTTTCAGGTCTAGTGACCCTTCCTCAGAACTGAGGAAAAGTCACTGGACCCAAAATGTTAACTCTGATTTCTGTTTATGGAGGCTGCCAGACCTGCTGAGCTTTTCCAGCAACTTCTGCTTTTGTTTATGGTCTTAGTACGGTTGGTCCAGTTAATTTTCAGTTCAATAATGATCTCTAAGATATTTATGGCAAGAATTTCAGTCGTGATGTTTTTGAAAGTCATGTACAGGAATGGTGGGTTTGGAAAGGAATTGACCTTTATTCTTTGAACATAGAAATTTCCTAACATTAATGGACTATTTGCCAGTCCAGGGATGGATATATTCAAGTACTGCTGTAGGCGTTCACAGGCTGTTTCTTCATCCACTGTGTTACAAACGGATGTGAATACTGCTGAATTTTCAGCCAATCATTCATTGAAGCAGAGTTTTTTTTTGTTATTCCTCATGGACTGTTGCTGTTATTGAGAAAGCCAGCATTTGTTGCCCTTCCCTAATTGCCCTTGAACTGCCTGGTCAGCCATTTTAGAGGGCACTTATGAGTCTACCACAACGCTGTGGGTCTGGAGTCACCTGTTAGGCAGATCAAGTAAAGATAGCAGATTTCCTTCTTCAAAATACATCAATAAACACGATGGGTTTTTACAATTAATGATAAATTCATGGCACTAGGACTGAGAGTAGATATCAATTCCATACATTATATCAATCAATTGAATATTAATCTTACCAGCTCTCATGGTGGGAATTGAACACAACTATTATCCAGGTGTCTGGATTATGTTAACATTAGCATTCTATCATAATTTCCACCTTACAAGGCCATCAATTATGTCAATTTTACCAGAATGTTGTGAGTCAGAATGAGCAGGTACTCGACATTCTGACTCTGGCTGGATTCCTACATATGCAAGACACCATTGACTGTACACATATGCCAATATTGCGGCCCCCAGAACAATGAAGAGTGTGAACTACAAGGATTTCCACTCTATCAGTTTATTGCTGATGTACAACACAAAAGACAATGTTTATTGCGAGCCTATGCAAGATTTTTGGCCATCTGCCATGATGCTTCTGACTTCTGCAATCCAAGCTCTCAGGTAATTTTCCAGCTGGAAGAAGGTTTAAAAGGTCACTGCTCAAAACTATGGATAACTAACTCTAATCTGGCTCTTTATTATCATCAGAAACACTAACACTGAAACCCAATAGCACGACCATGAATATCAACATCAAGTGTGTGATTAAACAGACCAATGATATAACGTAGATGTGCTTCAGGTCCCTGAACAGATTTGGAAGGGTCCTTTGGTACACACTAACCGGTGACCCGGTGTAATCTGCTAACCACATGTTTCCATTTTTTCATTCAATATAAATTAATACAATTTCCTCTTAATCTAATTAATATTATCCCTCTCACTGTCTGTTTTCAGTCATTTGTACCGCAATTATGGATGAAATTGTTGCTCCTGAATTCTTTATCTTGATTTTTTAAAAGGACCTCCTTTTAGATTTCAACGACCTGCCCTTGTGAACAACTTGTTTGAATTAGTCTGCTGCCCATTATAAACGGCACCAACACTCAGCTTCAGTTCAGAGAGAAAAACCATGTCAAATAGATTAATGTCAAGCAATGGATTCTCATCCTCATTAGGGTGGAAATTAAGAGTGATTACTTTGCAATTCTGGTCTGTGGTTAAGATGAAATAAATGTATAGGAAAATAATCTATTAAAAGAGTAGCATTGTGATCCAGTGTTGGGATCTACCTCAGGGTGTTAACTGGCAGAGTCCTTACAGACTTGAATTCACCCACAACAAATTCAATTAGCTCTGTTGAGAGTAATTTCAGTTAACATCCTTTGCAGTCTTTAGAAAGGGTTGCCAGCTAAACCAATGAGTTCATGATGACCCAGAGGAACAAGTGCAACACTGGACACTGACATGATTATTCAATATAGGTTGAATAAAATAAACATTGTTCCTTCAACAAGAAAGGAAAACCCCCCAGCTCCACTGGAACTACTAATGTATGTCAATTAACAGGGGTGCCAGTACCTATAGTTCTTTGACACAGTCAGTCTCAGCAAATAATGATGATGCACATACGAATATAGTGAAACCATTGCAATGTGAGGAAAGCACCTGTGTCACTTTGTGCTCTTGAGTATTAAGTTATTGGCGATATAGTTGAGGAGGAAAGTTGTGGCGATGATGCAGTGTCTCCCTGTATGACCAGAAGCATCTTTTAGAGCTCCCCCAGGTACTGCTGCATGATCAGCTTATGGTGAGTTCCAACACTGAAAAGCTTCCCCTGCAGCAAAACCATGTGTCTCATGTTCACTGATGGCAATTTAAATTTTAATTGTAATGTGTGGGAATCAGCAAAAAGCAAGGGAGCAGAAATGGTGTCTTCTTCTGGCTATTCTGTCGGGAATGGTGTTCCACAGTTAAAATCCATATTAATTCAACAGAATTGAATGCCCTACAATACGTACATGGCTCAATGATGTCACCAGGCAGCTGGATGCTCCTAATTCCCATTGCTGACAGTCAGGGGCACCATAACTCTAATTATTTCCGTTACCTTTGTCTCTGTAGTTGTGAACTGCATGAACCATGGAGGAGCCCAGCCAGTTCTCTTTTTCCCTGGTGCTCAATGGATTCTAGCCTTTAGAAAAGGAAGGACATTATGAATTAGCATAATGATATGTTTTCATCTGATGAATGGAATGTATTTGGTGACGGTGGCTTTGAGTGAGAGACATTAACATTGCAGAAGGGTGAGGATGAGTAGGAGAAGCGAATTGTTATTTGAGTACATGAGAAACGGAAGAGGTAGAAATTTGGGTGGAACTACAAGACAAGTATAGGTGAACAGATTAAGCTCGAGAAAGAAGGGTGACAGGGTGGCGTACAACAGGATGTAGGCAAATTTGCCATTGTGCTCACCTTTCCCTACCTTCCTAGATCATGCACTTAATCCAAGACCGTGTAACAAGACTTCTGTGCTGAACTGATCTCCCACCCCCAGTCATGCTTTCTTTCACTCAGTAACAAATTTCTTCCTGTACTTGCTAAGAGTGAGTATTTTTCTGCCACTTTTTACAGGCCACAGCAGCACCTTCATGCCAGAGTGACTGAGATGATGCACAGTGTTTGTCCTCTTGGATTTAATTCTGACATTTTCAGTTCTGTGACATCCATTTCTCACTCCTTCAACTTGCACATTTGGAATGTACTTTAAATGTTTGCAGGCATCACCTATTTTATATCACTAACATTTTCTTCAGAGATTATAAAGCTGTTCCATAAGTTCAAATAGTAATCAATGTTAACATTCTTCATTATGTTGTATCATACAAGAATCAATTCATCCCATTCTGCTTTAGTCCATTGATGAGTCTAAGTTCAAGATTTAATCAGCTTATTTGATGCTTTTTTCACTGATCCAAATTGAACTACTTCTGCTGAATTAGGAATTGATCCAATTCCTTTTGAGCCATTTTTCACTGGACCAATTAAAGTCATAGGCTCACAATCAAGAAGACCTTTTTTCTTTTCAGCTTGCTGCTGCTTCAATGTATAATTACGTGCTCTGTTTTCATTGTTCGTGTTGTTCACCAAAATAAATTCTTGGCATCTTTCTTGTCATTTCTCATCTTTTTTGGTCATTTCAGGTTCTATCCTTCCACTTTCTAAAATTACAGTATGGCTCCATTTTCATCAGAACCATAATGGTGGCATGTGTAAATATTTCATCCAAGGGGAACAGGAATATTTGGTGGTTATGTTACTACTATAAGAGCTGAATACGATTTTGAGCCAAGGACTAAATGACACCACATAACCAGCAATCATGAGGACTCTAAGCAGCATGCTAACCTAAGAATGTATATGCAAGTTGTTTTAAAACTGCAAGTTATCAGTTTGCCTGTATGTAAATTTGGTTGAGATTTTTAAATAAATTGAACCTACACAATTTACAAGCTAGTGTGAGAGTGTAATTTTGAGTTTAGCAAAACAACGTAAGAGTATGACATGGTGATCAGCAGTGACTTTTCAAAGACAGTGATGTGAACTTGAAAACCCCAGGAAAAAAGTATCAGGCAAGATTTGGAGCAATGCAGAAGTTATTTATGCCAGAAACCCAGAAGGAAATCATTACATAAATAGTGCTGGTGAAGCAGTAAGTACTTGATCTTGAGCTGACCAAATTGGTGGTTTATGTAAGTGGCAACTTGGTTCTGGTTTAGGTTGCAGAAAGTACAGATCATTTAATAAAACTTCTAATGCATCTAATGCACAAACAGAAAAGAAAATGCAGAAGAACTTGGCAGAGAATGAAGTAAGATTGATTAGTTAAACTGCCTTTACTTCAATGCAACAGGCCTGACCAGGCCTAAGCCAGGTGTATTTAGGGCATGGTAAGGAACATGGTACTGGATCTGATGACCTGTTCTAGCTGAAACTTGGCTCTGGGATGGACAGGACTGGCAGCTAAATGTTCCGGGGTATAGATGTTATAAGAAGGATAGAAAGGGAGGCACGAGATGAAGGGAAGTGGTTTTTCTGGCTAGGGATAACATTACAGCTGTACTTAGGGAGGATATTTCTGGGAGATCGTCCAGTGAAGTTATATGGGTGGAACTGACAAATAGGAAAGGGATGATCGCCTTGTTGGGATTGTATAATAGGCCCCAAATAGTCAGCAGGAGATTGAGAAACAAATATGTAAGGAGATCTCAGATATCTGTGAGAATAAAGGGTTGTAATGGTAGGGGATTTTAACTTTCCAAACATAGACTGGAACTGTCAAAGTGTTAAGGGCTATGTAGGGGAGGAATTTATTAAGTATGTACAAGAAAAACTTCTTATTCAATGTGGATGTGGATGCACCTACTAGAGAAGGAGGAATACTTGCCTTTCTGTTGCGAAATAAGGCAGGGCAAGTCACAGAGGTGTCGGGGGAGAACTTTGGAGCAAGTGATCATAATTCTATTCATTTTAAATAGTTATTGAAAAGGATAGAACCGTTCAAAAATTAAGGTTGTAAATTGGAATAAAGCCTATGTTGACAGTTTTAAAGGAACTTTTAAAAATTGATTGGGGGAGGCTATTCATAGATAAAGGGACCGTTGGAAGTGAGAGGCCTCTAAAAATGAGATAATGAGAGTTCAGAGACAGTATGTTCCTGTTAGTGTGAAGAGCATGGCTGTAGGTGTAGGGAATGTTGGATGATGTGCAAAATTGAGGCTCTGATCAAGGGAAAGAAGATGACATATATCAGGTATAGACAGTTGGGTTTGAGTGACTCCATAGAGAAGTATAAAAAACAGTAGGAGTATACTTAAGAGTGAAATCAGGAGGGCACAAAGGGAACATGAGATAGCTTTGGCAAATAGAGTTAAGGAAAATCCAAAGATATTCTATAAATACATCAAGGGCAAAAGAGTAATTAGGGAGAAAATAGGATCCCTTAAAGATAAATGTGGCCATCTACATGTGGACCCACAGGAGATGGGTGAGAGATTAAATAAATATTTTGTGTCAGTATTACTGTGGAGAAGGACATGGAATCTAGTGAACTTAGGGAAATAAATAGTGATGTCTTGAAAAGCGTCCAGATTACAGAAGTGGAGGTGCTGAAGGTCTTAAAATGCATAAAGGTAGATTAGTCCCCAAGACCTGATTAGGTTTTCCCAAAGCTTTGTGGGAAGCCAGAGGAGAGATTGCTGGGCCTTTTGCTGAGATATTCGTATTATCGACAGCCATGGGTGAGGTGCCAGAAGACTGAATGTTGGCTAATATGGTGCCATTATTTTAAAAAGACTGTAAGAAAAAGCCAAACAATTATAGGCTAGTGACCCTGACATCAGTGTTGGGTAAGTTGTTGGAGGGGATTCTGAAGAACACAATTTACATGCATTTGGAAAGGCAAGGACTGATTAGGGAGTTTCTTGAAAGTGGAGTTGCAGATAGACAGGGTGGTGAGACAACATAGCTTTGTGTGTTGGAAATCATGTCTCACTAACTTATTTAAGTTTTGTTTTGAAGAGGGGGCAAAGAAGATTAACAAGGTAGCATGGTAGACATTAACTGTATGGACTTCAGCAAAGCATTCAACAAAGTTCTGACCTCTGCATAGTAGACTAGTTAGTAAGTTCAGATCACATGGGATCCAGAGGGAGCTAGCCAATTGGACACAAATTTGGGTTGAAGGTAGGAAACAGAGAATGGTAGTAAAGGGTTACTTTACAGACTGGAGACCTGTGACCAGCAGTGTGCCACAAGGATCAGTGCTGGGTCCACTGCTTTTCATCATTTATATAAATGATTTGGATATCGATAGAAAAAGCATGGTTGGTAAGTTTGCAAATGACACTAAAATAGGTGGTACAGTGGACAATGAAGAAGATTGCCTCAGAGTACAACAGGACCTTGATCAGATGGGCCAATGGGCCAAGGAATGGTAGATGGAGTTTAATTTAGATTAGCGTGAGGTGTTGCACTTTGGTAAGACAAAAAAGGGCAGGGCTCATACAGTTAATGGTAGGGCCCTGGGGAGTGTGTCGAACAAAGAGACCTTGAGGTACAGGTTCCTAGTTTCTTGAAAGTGGAATTGCAGATAGACAGGGTGGTGAGGAAGGCTTTTGGCACACTTGCCTTTATTGATCAGAACATTGAGTACAGGAGTTGGAATGTCATGTTGTGGCTGTACAGGAAATTGGTGAAGCCACTTTTAAAATACTATGTACAATTCTGGTCGACCATCTATAGGAAGGATGCTGTTAAACTTCAGAGGGTGCAGGAAATATTTACAAGGGTGTTGTTGGGACTAGAGGATTTGAGTTATAGGGAGAGGCTGAATAGATTGGAATTTGTTTCTCTGGAGAATCAAGAGGCTGAGAGGTGGCCTTAGATAGGTTTATAAATTCATGAAGAGCATGGATAGGATGAATAGCCAAGGTCTTTAGGGAGAGCGAACCTAAAACTGGAGGACATAGGTTTAAGGTGAGAGGGGAAAGATTTAAAAAGGACCTGAGGGGAAATATTCTCATGCAGAGGGTGGTGAATGTATGGAAAAAGCTGCCAGAGGAAGTGGTGGAGACAGTTAAAATTATAACATTTAAAAGGCATCTGGATGGGTGTATAAATAGGAAATATATAGAAAGATGTGGGCCAAATGCTGGCAAATGGGACTAGGTCAAATGGGAATATCTGGTCAGCATGGACGAGTTGGGCCGGAAAGTCTGTTTCAGTGTTAAATGACTGTATGACTATAACAGAGTTGCGAAGTTGGGTAGAATATTTGTGGATTGGGAGAAAAGACATTAGAATTTGGCACTTGTAAAATATTGGTGTTTGTAAAATGCTAGGGGGGAAAGCAGTAGGTGGTCCCATTAAAAGATTATGTGCTTTTTTGATGCTTAGAGATTCAAAAAGGATGTCTGTGGGCAGCAACTCATGGGTTTGCAGGTGCACAGAAAGTACCTGATCTGAAACATTTGTATCAAAAGTCCATAGAGTTAGCAGGTCAAGCAGCAGTTTTGTTTTGTTACCAAGGCACAAGTTTTGAACTTAGCCAATTAGTTTGAACTAGGCACTTAGATACCAAAAACCAACTAAATTTAAACCTGATGTTTTTGACAACATAGGACCGAGCCTATTGTAAGAAATTGATATGTGATCAAGGGTACAAAAAGATAGTTGGACAAAGACAGGAAAGTGAACTGCCATCTGCCAGAGTTAATAGCTTTCAGCTCTCAAGATGAATCGCTAGTGCTCACAGTCTTATCTAAGTTTTAAAGGTAGCAACATCTAAATCAAAGGTACGTATGGCATAACTAATTAATATTCCTGACAGAAGAATCGAAGGAGAAGGCATTCCTGACAAAACATTCAATGGAGAATGCACACAACATTCCAGAAGACAAGTAACCTGGCTGAAATTTCAAGAGACTAAATTTTTAAAAAAATTTATTTTATATAAGTGGGACTTGTATTTATTGGAACAGCATACTATTAGAATCTTGTTTTATTTGGGAATAGTTAGTAGTTAGAAGAGATTCATTCAACTTGTTAACAATTTAGTTAATTTGTTCACTGTTAAAGTTAGATAAATAAATTGTTACTTGTTCATTGTAAAGTGAGTACCAGGAATTTTTTTTTATTTAACCACTAGAAGTCGCTCAAAGGCAGTTTACACCACTTTTCACACTCCTTTTACAGATTATGGGGCGAGGTGCTCCTCTTTGGGTGCTTTAGTTTTAGTTCTCGGGGGTGGGGGGGGCTTTATAACAGACATAAAAACTTCAGGCACAGCCAAGAACAGCACAAGGAAGGAAGGATGAAAAGAAAAACAAAAAAAAATGGCAGAATCTCCATAGGGAATAGGCTTATCGTCTTGCTCCTGTAAATCTCCAAAACATTGATAATATTTGCAGAAGACAGGAACACCGGATGCATGACAACCAAATTCTCTGGCATAAATTGCAAGTCCACAGATACCCTGTGTGAATTCAAGCTTTTTAAGCAAAGAATGGAGCTATACTTTTCAGGTTTGGAAATTGCAGAACTAAATAAGCGAGCAGTGAAAATAAAGATAGTATTATGACCAGGTGAGGAGGGGGTGTCTGCTCAGTCTTCGTAACTTGCTCTCAGTCAATCACAACAAATATTTTTATTTCTGTATATTCTGAAGAAGGATCACTGGATCTGAAACATTAACTCTGCCTTCTCTTCACAAATGCTGCCAGACCTTTTGAGGTTTTGCAGCAATTTTGATTTTCAGGTCTGATTTCCAGCATCTGCATTCTCGGGGTGTTTTGGGGCTCAAATCATGCTTTGGAGGAACATCTAAATTTGCTCCCTGTTTTTAGCCTGCACTTATCATTTCTCTAATCAATATAATGTGTTCAGACTTATGTTTTTACAAATTTGATTGCCAGGAGTTTTGGGGAATGTGCTGGATCTAAGGTGAGCCTACTGTAGAATTGCATGACCTGCATCCCGCACTTTAGTTTCATTTGACTTTACATCAAGCTGACAGACTATTTGAGATTTGAAACTGGTTGCCTTCCTTGGATGTCCCGATAGACAGCTTTTTTTTTAACCTCGTTGGTATGCCCCTGGCCTCGTCCACCTTTTGTCTGCTGTGGGATATATTTTCTTCCATTTTATCTTTGTTTTGGGAATAGATTCTTCTCTAACCTGTTCCACATTGTTAGAAACACTGCTGTAATCAGGTTCAGCTTCTACTACACACCTTACAGCTCTTCCATTAAGTGAGTCTACACCTTCACCTTCTCCTAGCCTGTCTATGAACTTAACTGGTCCCACTATAATTTTACCATCAACGCATCTGCATCCAGATCTCTGCTTTAGTTTGTCATCTTACTGTCACCTTTCCCGGCCTTTTCTTGCCTTCATTTCTGAATAATAGTCTCACTCCAATCCTGACCTATTCTAATATGGCTCACCTGCCCTCAGCTCACTTAATTCAAACGGCTTTTACTGGGACATCCCAAATCTCACAGATTTTACTATGTGCTATGGAGCTTCTGAGCCTCTTTCAGTATCCAGCATTTTTGCCACTTTCTGCTGGTTTCTCCAGTCTTTCTGGATTGTCCTTTTCTGTTTGAATGGTATGCCTTGATACCAGTGAGTCCAAAAATGGATAAAAACTGAAAGATATGTGTATAATTCTCTTGGGAAGGCTTGTGAAAAGTAGATAGTGGAATGTTGATAATTGAACAATTGATTTTGGGATTGTTAGCTTTTGCAGGCAAGTTAAAACTTTATTGTCCTTTTTACACCTGGAAGCATTAATATGATGGTTTTGTTGAAAGCACTAAGGGAGAGAGCCCTCCTGTTGTCCTTTCTCCTTCTTACTGGCTTGTTAGCTGGCTAGATTATAGCACGCAGTTAGTGATAGAATTGCCTGACACTGTATGATGCGAAAGGTTGCCATTTGTTAGCCCAAACCTGGATATTGTCCAAATCTTGTTGCAATTTCACCGCCAAAAACCAATACAGATCATAGATGTGCAAATAATTTAAATATGTAGGTAGGTTTGATTTTCTTTTAAATTTGCTCGTGGGACATGGTGATTGCTGGCTGGCCAGCATTCATTGTCCATCCTGATTACCCTTCAGAAGTGGTGGTGAGCTGCCTTCTTGAACTACTGCAGTCCAGGTGCTGTAGGTTGACCCACAATGCTCTTAGGGAGGGAATTTCAGGCTTTTGACTCAGTGACGTTGAAGAAACAGCAATATATCCACAAGTCAGAATGATGAGTGGCTTGGAGGTGGTGGTATTCCCCTGATAATGGCATTACCAACAGCACAAACAGTCCTGTCAACTCTGTAAAGTCCTCTTTACTAACATCTTGTGCCAAAATTGGAAGACCTTTCTCACATACTTGTCAAGCAACAGCCTGACATAGTCATACTCACAGAATCATACCTTTACAGATAATGTCCTAGACACCATCATCATCATCATCCCCAGGCATGTCCTGTCCAACTGGCAGGACAGACCCAGCAGAGGTGAAGGCACAGTCATATGCAGTCGGGAAGGAGTTCCCCTGGGAGTGCTCAACATTGTCTCAGGGCCTTATGGTGTCTCATGGCATCAGGTTAAACATGGGCAAGGAAGCATCCAATGTTGCTGGCTTAAAATCCTGGAACTCCCTCCTTATCAGCATAGTAGGTGTACCTGCATCAAATTGACTACAGCACTTGAAGAAGACAGCTCACTTTCCTGAGAATAACTAGGGATAGGAACAAAATACTGGCCCAATGAAAGAAACCCAGACTCCCAGAACAACATTTTTTTACATCTGAAAGAAAAGGAGAGAATGAAGATGACAGATGATAGACATGCCAATGCAGAGCTGCTTAATTAATTTGTAGGGTAAAAGGCAAGAGTCATACAATCTGGTTATCCATAGAGCTATACAGAGTGTGCAGCAAGTCTAAATCACATGGACCCACAACAGTTAATAAAGCAACATTGAGGAGAAACAAAAACTCAGAGAACTGTAAAGTAGTCCAGCTGTGCCCAGATAACATATAGAAGATATGCTTAGATAATGAAGGTGTGGAAGATCATCATGGCAACAACCAGCAATATCACTCAAGAGAAGAGCACAAATTCAAGTTAAAAACAAAAGTGAAGTCTGAATCTCAGTAAATTATACCATCACGGGACCAGGAAAGATTATCAATCACCTCTTCATTTTTCTGTATATAGTTTGGCAACTAACTAATGTTTAAATATTTTCACTCGATGCATACAAATTTTATCTTCAAAGAAGAGGATGATGCGTCACTGCTTTAACAGCTGCATATGTTAATAAACAAGGAAGAGGATGGCATCACATGACCAGCAACCATGAGCCAAACAGCAGCATAACAGATCAGGGATGTTTATATAGTTTGTTCCGTAACAGTGGTTACCAGGTTTTTTTCAAGTAAATTTGCTTGAGACTTCCAAGTAAATTGAACCAATGCTACTTACCAATCCAGCATAAAACTGAAATTTGTGTTAATGAACACAATACAAGAATATTACAATTGGTAGTGCACGGGAAACCCAGAAACCTGTTTCTCCTTAATCATTTGTCGTTTTAACTCCACAAGTTCCCTATCCACAGGTCAGCCTTCCTGAAAAAGTTTGCTTCCAGTTTGGGGGGAAATCACAGGAGAAAGTGACACAGGACCAGAAAGCTGCAAATGCTAACTACAAATAGGAGTTCCAACCCAAAGGTGGCAAAGTTCTTATTTTGAGTGGTGTCTGATCCATTTGTGGTGTACAATCTTGGGATGGGGATGACGAATCTTTGTAAAGGGATTCAGTCTATGACCCTGGGGTGAGGTGGTTCGAGTGTCTGATTCCCGACTGCAGTGCAGCAGACTTCTCCAGAGAAAGGGTGTGACCCCAGAGGGAAATCTAATTCAATGCCCTGTTGAAGATGAGCTGGTAGAGAAGGGAGAAGTCAGTCCATTGAAAATTGGAGGTCTAAGGGATTGGAAATTAGAGGTAAATATGTTTGGATGCCTTCAGGGGGAAATTTGAAGCCTGGATAGTAGTGATGTCAGAGGTTTTAGAGTAGATTTGGACACTTCAGGGTAAAGGTTCAAGGTTATTGGGGGATCAGAAGAGTGGACAAAAGTTTCTGATCATGGGAGATTGACAAGGCAGGTACATTGGATCCATAGGGCAAGTGGAAATACACTTTCCTTTGGGATCCAACACTCCCTTAACCATCCATTTCTCTGAGCCCTTGAAAACCTAATGGTCAGAGTTAAATTTGAAATAGTACACAAATGCCAGGCACACTGTCTCAGTGTAATAGTTTAATTGCTAATCTACCTCTAGATGAAAGTTGTTTCCCCTCCTCTGCCCCAGCTCCCCTTCCAGTTCAGACTTTGATAGACTTGAGAGTGACTGGGCAAGATGTAGGCTGTGTTAGAAATCAGATTTTTAACTCTAATACTCCCACATAATTCATACTTTTTTTTTGGGACAATCTCCCAAAAATACTTCCAAAGCTAGAACCTTCAGCAAATGTTGTCCAGTTGTGGAATTATGTCTAATGTTGGACAATGTGTTATACATTTTGCAAATGTGAGCTGGGAGGGTGCAGTCAGTACCTTATTGGTTGCAAATGGTTGAAGAAATATTCACCAGTCTTTTCTGTGTAAAGTCTGTATAATTTGACAACACATCGCAATCTCTTCTCATGCAGTGTAAGTTGGTTTTCCCCTTAAACTGATACTGTCATAAATTGTTCTTATGAGTACAAGGCAAAACGTTTTAGAGTCATAGAGTCCCTTCAATCCAATCAGTCCTAGCTGTCCATAATCCCAAACTAAACTAGTCCATGAACTTGGCCCATATCCCTCCAAACATTTCTTATCCATGTACTTATCAGAATGTCTTTTAAACATTGTTACTGTACCCGCATCCATCACTTCCTCTGGAAGTTCATTCCACACACAATGCATTCTCTGTGTAAAAAAATTGCCCCTCGTGTCTTTTAAATCTTTTTCTCCTCACTTTAAAAATATGCCTCCTAGTCTTGAAATCCCCCATCCTAGGGAAAAATACACCTGCCATTCACCCTTTCTATACCCCTCATAATTTTATAAACTTCTATAAGGTCACCTCTCAACCTCCTACGTTCCAGTGAAGAAAGTGCTGAACTATCCAGCCTCTTTTCATTTCTCAAACCCTCTATTCCTGGCAACATCCTAGTAAATCTCTTCTGAATCCTCTCTAGCTTAATAATATCCTTCCTATAACAGGGAGACCAGGACTGGACACAATAATCCAAGAGAAGCCTCACCAACTTCTCAACTCCTACACTTAAAGGCCTGGGTTCGAATCCACCCTCTGGTGACTTGTCTTTGTGGAGTTTGAATGTTCTTGCTGTGTCTCTGTGGGTTTCCTCTGGCTTCTCTGGTTTCCTCCCAAAGTCCAAAGATGTGCAGGTTAGGTAGATTGGCCATGCTAAAAATTTCCTATAGTGCAGGTTAGATGGATTAGCAATGGGAAATGCAGTGTGAAAGGGATAGGGTAGGATGATGGGACTGGGTGTGATGCTTTTTGGAGGGTTGGTGTGGACTCGATGGGTTGAATGGCCTGCTTCCACACTGTAGGGATCTAAACTAAAGGCAAATGTGCTCAATACATTCTTAACACCCTAACTATGTGTGGTGTAAACTTCAAAGAATTATCTACCTGAATTCCTGGGTCTCTCTGTTTTACAACATTACCCAAGGCTCTACTTTTAATTGTATAAATCTTGCCTTTGTTTGTTTTATCAAAATACAATACCTTGCATTTATCTAAATTAAACTCCATCTGACGCTCTTCAGCCCATTGACCCAATTGATCAAGATCTCTCTGTAATCTTTGAGAACATTCTTCATTGTCCACTATATCACCAATCTTGGTATTATCTGCAAACTTACTAACCATGCTTTCTATATTCTCATCTAAATCATTTCTCCAAACGACAAACAAAAGATGACCCAGCACTGATCCCTGTGCAACACCACTGGTAACAGGCCTTCAGTCCGAAAAACAACCCTCCACCATCACAGAGATAGTAGGAACTGCTGATGCTGGAGAATCTGAGATAACAAGATGTAGAGCTGGATGAACACAGCAGGCCAGGCAGCATCAGAGGAGCAGGAAAGCTGACATTTTGGGTCTGGACCTTTCTTCAGAAATGAAGAAGGTCCTCCACCATCACTCTCTGTTTCCCGCCGTTAAGCAAATTTAGTATCCAATTGGCAAGCTGTCCCTGAATCCCATGTGATCTAACTTTACTAATTAGTCTACCATACAGAGCTTTGACAAAAGTCTGGGTCTTTCTTCAGCAAAATAAAAAAAAGTGTAAGAAATTAGCTAACACTCTACTTACCTCCCCACATGCCACGTCTCCTGCTTGCCACCTCTCCCATTCCTGACACCTGTCCACACCAACTTTCCTGCTCACTGCATTTGCCACTACCAGTTGCCAGTACTCACAAACATTGGCCCACCAACTCACAGCTTCTCCCACTCCCATAACCTCCTTTCATCACATCTCTTACTCACTAACCCTGACACTCGCCACACCTCTAGTACAATCCATCTGCCACTCATCAACACTCCCACTCACCACCTCTTCCCACTCACCAACATCTGACTCACCGTCTTTTCCTCTCACTCATTCCCACTCCCATTCATCAGCCCTCGTGCCCTCTGATCACCAATTGTCTCTCACCAATTTTCCCAATCACCAAACCTTCTGCTCACTAACATTGTCACTTGCTGACTCTTCTGTTTGCTACCTCTCCCACTTGCCAACCTACTCACACACTGACTCTCTCAGTCATTGCCTTTCCTGCTCATTGACTTCCTTCCTCTGACTGCCTCAACTGCTCATTGACCCTGTTGGAACCAAATGCCAAGATGCACACAGCACTGTCTATGGCTATGAGGGTAACCTTAACTATTATAATGATTCATTCCATGAGGAAACAGCTGCTAGCGACAGTACCACTCAGCCTTCAGTTCATACCACCGTAGGCAAGTATAACTATCATTCTTGGAGAGATTAACACAGGTGGTTACCAATATGAACTCCTGGATCTGCATAGATTATTACATTTCTCCAATGTTATAACTGACCGTAAGAATATTGTTCAATATTCTGCCCAGTATGTCTCAGCCAAGATTTATGACAGGAAGAGCTTCCACTTTCAGAATGTACAACTTTTGTCAGATCACAAGCAGGATAATGAAGATGGGTGCTATGATAAATAAATGTGGCAATCCCTAATCCCACTGTATTCCACACAGTCCAACCAGTGTTCAGCTATTCCTACGCACTAGTACTTTGTGAGTCCTTCAGTGCACGAACATTCCAATTTATCTTGTTAGCAACATAACTGCCAGTCTCTGAAATAATGTCACTAGGACAAAGTCTAGTAATGCTGTGTTTTCTTGAATTTAGCTCTGTTCCAATTTCCCAATATCTGGTACTCCACATTTGCTTTACCTTAAGCCAAGGATGAATAAAGACACATGATTAGTATCCTTTGTCATGTATTGTATGAGAGTAAGATTGCAATGAGAAATGAAAGAGTGTAAGATGGTCAAAAAGATTGCAGCCTTGACATTCACCAAACAGTGATGCTATTGCAAATTCCTTCTCCTTTTGTCCTCAAGACCTGTCCTTCAAAAAATTAATGCAAAATGTTTTTGCTTTGTTCATATGTACATCAAGGTGGAATAGTGTTTGCAGTTTGAGAAAAGAGGAAGGGGAAGAAGAAGTCAAGGGTTTTAGCAATGAGAGAAGTACGGTATGTGGTATTAGGGCTAGTGGGGTGTCGAATGAAATGTGCTTCTGTAATTGGAATAAATTACTTGCAATTGAAGGAGTGAAGATTCATGAGTGCTAGAACTACCAGAACTAAGCAGACAGTAACATAAGATTTGGGTTTAAGAGTCATACCATAGCAACATTCATCAGTTCATTGCAGTCATTGCTGCAGGCACTGCTCACTACTACCAAACAGTTTGTCTGAAGACCTTCCTGTCACTTAATTGCTAAGAAACGAAAGTGCTTCCTTGTGCCAACCTGCACTGTCAATATCTTCAACATGGTATCTAAGAGCTAGGCAATCCTTGCAAGTTGCCTTTTATCTGTAATTATGAAAATCCTCTATGACAGGGGCTTACAGTCCAAGTGTGCCTCCAGTTTAGGAAATGCAAGCTGCCTTTAAATAGCATCAGGGTTGTTAAGGATATTCATACCCTCCATTAGGAATGCTGCCAATGATTAGAGCTAGTAGTGTTGGCAGCATGCCAATTTAATGAATATAAAGGGTCCTGACCAATTTTGCTTCAGATTATGCCCGTTTGATTGGTCAAATGCTGTCTAATTTTGCTGTACTAATTTGTACCCCAATTGCTTTTTGTGTTACACATATTTGCCAAGCAAAAGTTACCTTCTATGAAATCTTTATTATTTGGTGAAAATAGTGTAAAAGAATTGGATTTTACACAGGAAGTGGCTGTTCTTAATTATGTCAGTCACCTAGCAAGATAGTATGGGAACTTATATGCTAACAGTCAATGCCTGCACACTCTGGTTAATGTCTGCTGGAATGTGGAAACAAGTAGAAGAAGCTGACAATACTGGAAGGGACACTGATACTTAATTCAATCAACTTTTATGATGGTAAATAAATGGACTGCAAGAAAAGATTACCACTTGTTAGTCTTCAGAGAGTTTGAAAATAATTAAAGGTTTTCCTGTTACAAATTCTCAACTGAAATGAAAGGTTGTAATTTAGTCTAACACTTGTCATAGAGAAACTTATTTCCATCCATTTGACCTAATCACTTGAGTTGACCTCCTACTAAATGGTTGGCCTTTCCCACTGAATTAGAAATGCTCTAAAATTAGATTGTAAACATTAATGCACTGAAAAAAATGTAGCCTTAGAAAAGAGTAAGACTTGATATTTTTGGCAACTTTCCAGTGCCTGAGCAATCTGTTTGACTTACTGAAAGCTTTTGTCTTCACATTCCTGCATCAGACTTGTTATTGGAAATGACCTCAGCCTCCACCCTCATTTCCTAAATCTTGGGCTCTGCAGCTGCAGGAAGAGGTCCAAAAGCAAACATTTTGTGCTGTAATTAAAACAAAGCAGCCAGGATTCAAGAAAACTACCAGGTCTCTAATAGCAATAATGGTCTTGTCCCTTGTTTTAAATCTTGAATGTCCTGTAGAAGATGAATTGATGTTAGTTCTTAACCAGGAGAAAATTATATTAAAGTTTGTACAGAATGTCTCCCAAGTAGTCATTACCCTACTTATTTAAAAAAGCTTTACTGTTACATGGTGCTGGAGTTCTTGAGGTTTTTTTTGCCGCATCTGAATGCAATTTTGTGAATAATGCACAGACCATGTCTCATTCAGCAGTACCACGAAGAAAGTTAAATTTCCTTTTCATCTCTTCCTAGTGCTCAACTTCATTCTTTTCCGGGGCTGTTAGATTATGGAATCTTTTACTTTCCTCAATCTTCCCTGTTTTTATAAACCAAAGACTTTTAAAATCTAGGCTTGGTGCTATCTCTTGGCTTTGTTACAAATCCAGGTCTGTTGTGGATAACTTCTCAGGTCTGAACGTTTCATTTTGATGATACTTTATAATACTCCATATATGTATTTGAATTATAGAATCTTAGAATGGTACAGCATGGGAAGAGGCTATTCAGCCTGTTGTATGCATGTTGGCTCTTTCAAGGAGAATTCAGCTACCTGGTTTATTTGTAAGTTAAGTTCTTAAAGGTACATCATTCGAGAGGTAAAAATACAATAGCCATAGCCTTGCAAATGTCTCCTTTTCAGGTAATTATCCAATTCCTTTTTAAAACCTCAATTGATACAGCCTCCATCACACATTCAGGCAGTGCATTCCAGATATTGCCCATTCACTGTCTTCATGTCAGCATTGCTTCATTTGTCAATTACTTTAAATTAGTCTCCTCTCTTTCACAATCCTTCTCCCAATGAGAAATGTTTTTCCCTATCTATCAAGACTTCTCATGATTTTGAATACTTCTTTCAAAAACTCCTTGCAAACTTTTTTTTACCAAACAGAACAATCCCAATTTCTACAATCAACCTATGTAACTAAAATTCTTTGGCCCTGGAATCATGCCCGTAAATCATTTTTAACTAACTCTAAGACCTGCATATCTTTCCTAAAAGGTCCTCCCATTGAGAGTAAATTATATCTGTTTCTGATATTTGGGAGACTTTTAGCTTGCAAACTAATCAAGTGGTTCTGGCCATTTAGAGTCAGAGTCATACAGCACAAAAACAGACCCTTCAGTCCAACTCCTCTATGCCAACCAAATTTCCCAAACAAAACTAGTCACGTTCGCCTGCATTTATCCTACATCCCTCTAAACCTTTCTTGTTCATGTACTTCTCCAAATGTCTTATAACTATCCCCGCATCTTCTACTTCCTCATTCCACATATGAACCACCCTCTGTGTGAAAAAGTTGCCCCTCGGGTCTCTATTAAATCGTTCCTCTCTCACCTTAGAAATATGCCCTCTAGTTTTGAACTTTCCTATCCTAGGGGGAAAAAAACCTTTGCTATTCACCTTATCTATGCCCTTCATGATTTTATAAACCTTCATAATGTCACCCCTCAACCTCCTACCCTCCAGTGAGAAAAGTCTCAGCCTTTCCTTATAACTCAAGTTTTGCTAACATCCTTGAAAATCTTTCCGTACCCTCTCTGATGTAATAATATCCTTCCTGTAGCATTTGTACAGAACTTAGTGCAAACCCATTATAGACCAAAATCTAAATGGGCAGTTTGAGGGGTTTGTGAAAAAGACATACATAGGAATAAGTTGCAGGCTGGAGTACAAGAAAAGAATTTGTGCTGTTAATACTGACAGTAATAAATTCCTAGCAGTGAGTTAGATGCTGCATTTAGTTTTATTAATAGAATAGCTCCCACCCTTGAGTGAGCGATAGCCTGGAATCTAATTGAGGAGTTCAAAGTGGAGTTGCACACAGAGTCATAGAGTCATAGAGTCATAGAGTCATTCAGCATGGAAACAGATCTTTCAGTCTAACTCATCCATGCTGACCAGACATCTCAATCTGACCTAATCCCATTTGCCAGCATTTAGTCCATATCCCTCTAAACCCTTCCTATTCATTTACCCATCCAGATGCTTTTAAATGTTGTAATTGTGCCAGTTTCCATCACTTCCTCTGGCAGCTCATTCCATACACACACCACCCGAGCAACACCAGGGAATTTCCCCACAAGGATATTGGTCCGCTTCCAATTTAGGCGAACCCATCCCTCTTATACAGGCCACTTCTACTCCTGAAGAGATCCAAATGATCCAAAAATGTGAATCCCTGCCCCTACACCAGCTCCTCAGTTATGTATTCATCTGCTTTATCCTCCTATTCCACTCTCACTAGCACATGGCATTGGTATTAGTCCAGATATTATTACCCTCGAGAATCTATCATTTAACCTCCTGCCTAGCTTCCTATATTCTCTCTGCAGAACCTCATCTCTTTCCTTAGCTATGTTATCAGTACCAATGTGCACAATGACCTCCTGCTAGTCACTCTTCCATTTCAGAATACTCTGCACCCTCTCTAAAACATCCTTGACCGTGGCACCAGGGAGGCAAAACACTATCCTAATGTCTTGCTGACACCCGCAGAAACATCTGTCTGTGCCCCACACAAGAGAGTCGCATATTACAATCGATTGCTTAGGACCTGAAATAACCCTCATCTCATAAAGCCAGTCATGACTCCAGAAACCTGGCTGTCGGTGCTATACTCCCCTGAGAGGCCATCCCCACTATAGTATCTAAAACGGCATATCTCTTTGAGATGGGTACAGCTGCAGGACCCTCCCGCACTACCGCTACCTCTCTACCATTCCCAGCAGTTGTAACGTAATATAGAATTATAGATACCTAGTTATGACATTGAAAGTGATTTACAGGCTGAGATTTATTTGAACGGTTCAGGTGTTTTAAAGATGCAATGGATACTTGGGGTTGAGTTACAGGCTAGAATCCAATTAGCAAGGTTTGGTCATTCTTATATATGGTAACATATTTCCAGGAGTGAATTACAGTCTGAAATCTAATTGAGGAATCAAGGGGTTAATGGGGCTTATAGATGACATTCAAAAAAAGATAATGAAGGATAACTGGCATGTTATTCAAGGTGACTCCAAGAAAGTTTTTTTTTATATACAGGTTTAATGTAACTTCCTTGCTTTTGTACTGCAAACCCCTATTAATAAAGCCCAAGATGACTTACACTTTATTAACCACGCAGTCATCCTGTTTTGCCGCATTCAAAAATTTATGCTTGTATCAAACAAGGTTCATTTCCTCCAGGGCCTCTTTAGAATTGTGCCCATTATTTTATAACTCCTTACTGTGTTTGTATCAAATTGCCACTTGCTGCCCATTCCCAGCCTATCAATGTACTTTTGATGCTCTATGCCATTCATAGTTAACAATACTGCCAAGTTTAGTTTATCTGCAAATTTTGAAATTGTACACCAGGGTCTTGATCATTAATATATATTAGGCAGAACAGGGGCCCTAACACTGACAGCTAGGTATCTCCACTATTAACTTTCCCCAGTTAAAAAAAAAATTCCCATCACTCTGATTCCTGTCACTCATCCAATTTCATATCTACACTGCTACTGTTCCTTTTATCCCATAGATTATAGCTTTTTTTTCACAAGTCAGTTACTCGGCAGTTACCAAATGCTTTTATCAAGTCCATGTGCACAACATCAGCAGCATTACTGTTGTTAACACTAACTGTTACCTCATCCAAACACTCACACAAGTTATCTAAACATGCTTTCTGTTTTAAAAATTGTAAGATGGCTTTTCCTAATTAACCCGAATTTGCCCAAGTGACTATTATTTTGCACCAGATTGTCATTTCTAAAATTTTTCTGACCACCAAGTTTAAACTGATTGGCCTTTAATTGTGAGCTGATTTTTACACCTATTTGTGAACAGGATTATAACATTTTTCATTTTTCCAGTTACCTGAAACCACCCTGAGTCTTAGGAAGATTGAAAAATTATGATTGTTTTGTCTATAACTTCTATTCTCACTCTCAACAGTTCCTTAGATAATCCTGATCAACTTCATATGCAAACAACCTAACCAATATTCCCTCCTTATTAATTTTAAATGTTGTAAATGTCTGAACTATTTCCTCTTCCACCAAAAGTTGGTTAGCATCCTGTTGTTTGGTAAAGACAGATACAAAATATTCATCTAATTTACTGCCCACTGTTTCTCTGTATAAATTCCCTTTGTGGATCTTAATTGGCCTCATTCATCTCTTTCTGTCCTTTTACTATGTCTAGGCCTATAGAAGACATTTGAATTCCTTTTTATGTTAGCTGCCAGTCTCTTTTCATACTTTATTTTTTCTGTTCTCATTTCCTTTTTCAATTCCCCTCTAATCCTCCTATATTCAGCCTGGCTCTTGGTTGCATTATCTACCTGACATCTGCTGCAGGCACATTTTTCTGTTTCAGCTAAATTCCTCCCTTTATTATCATGTACAGAACTCTAGATTTGTTTGCTGTATGCTTCCCTTTCATGGGAAAATAACTTGAACTCTTCTTTGAAGGCAACACATTGTTCAGCTACAATTTTGCTTGCCAATGCTTGATTTTGAATTATCTAGAACAGGACCATTTGTGCTCATTGAAGTTAGCTTTCCCCCAGTTGTTTATTCTTACTTTGAATTGCTCCATGTCCTTTTCCAGTGCCAACACAAACCTTAGGATGCAATAATCATACTCTCCTAAATATTCTCCTATAGACACTTGTTCAATTGGCATACCTTAGTCCCAAGAACCAGGTCAAGCACTACTCCCTTTCTTTGTTAGACTGGAAGTGTATTGCTATCGAAAATTCTTCTGAATACGCTCTAGGAAATCTTGCCCTGCCTGACACAATGATGTAAGATAAGGATTATTGATCTTTGGGCCCCATCAGCTCATTTAATACCTGGGAACTTCATGGACTGAAATGGTTTAAAAAGGGACCAATGCACTGTCATAAAATGGCCACAGGAATTACATGACCATTCAGCATGGACCACATTTTAAGAAGACGACCTGGATTAGCTGAAATTAAATTTTCCCCAAGGGGAAAACATAATCATTTAGTCATGTATCACCTCCCCTTCCCCACCCTTCCAAACCACGGGAAGTGTGAAATGGTCCTCACCCCTATTTGGTTTACACTGCTATTGGAATCTTCACATATCGGAGTGAATCATCACCTATAATTTTCAAGGTTAGTTACAATATGGGGTAGGGTGAACAGGCAATAGTTCTGTTCTACGTCAGTGCTAACAACACAGTTAGAAAGACTGAGGTGACGTGCATGTATCTATTCTATTCCCTCTAATTCTATGTACAATCAGCTGCTATTTCAAGGATAGTAGGAACTGCAGA
>NC_063345.1:34628956-34629726 GCF_021869965.1 Rhincodon typus
AGCTTTCCTGCTCCTCTGATGCTGTTTGACCTGCTGTGTTCATCCAGCTCTACACCTTGTTATCTCTGCTATTTCAAGGTTTTTTTTAACAGAAGAAAGATTTACAACTACAGAACTGAACGTAGAAGAGAAGGATCTCTCACTCTCAAGTTAAAGAAATTTGCCTATCTTGACAGCATTGATTAGAAAGGAACCTCTGAAAACCAAGACTTTAAAAGATAACATCAGTGGTCATAACTGCTGATGGTGTAAGAACACAAGCATAGCCTCAGATTAAAACCTAGTGTATCAAGGATAGTCAAAGTACTACAATCTGTGTATTTTTAAGATTTCCTTTTATATTGAATACTATCCACTCTTAACTTCTTCCCTGTGCGTGTGAGTGCCCAAGTGACTGCATGAAGGCTGCATACTTGCCGTGGTATTCTGTTATTGCTCATGGCTGTACCTGTACTTCATTGTCTTATATATCATACTCTGCACCTTCATATACGTAAACTGTAATCTTAAATTTTGAATTTTTTACTATCAATTTACTTTTAAATTGAACCTAACAAAGTCCTAACTATTTCCTGACTTAGTATGACCAAAACTCTTCTGATATTTCTGCACTTTTGTATCCTTCTCTTGTATTATCTCCTGGTTCTCATGGCCCAGATTATTTTATATCATCTCAACAACACTAATAAATCTCTCTGCAAAGATTTTTGTTTTGGCTCTATTAAGGTACAACCTCTTCTGCTTTTACAGGTTCTAGCTCCTCCATAATT
>NC_063345.1:34629736-34663182 GCF_021869965.1 Rhincodon typus
AAGGTACAACCTCTTCTGCTTTTACAGGTTCTAGCTCCTCCATAATTGATCCCAATGCCTCAAGAATCTAAACATCTCCTTCTGTACCATCTCTCCATTCATACGTCTACTCTGCTTCCTATTTTAATAGACAGTTGGTACTAGGAGTAATCCAGAGATTTATACTTTTGGGGTTGTGCTTGCTTAGTTCCTACCTAGCCTTTTAAATTCTAACTGCAGGACCACATCTGTCTTCCTAACTATATTGTTGGCAGCAATGTGGGCCAAAATTACTCTCAGTTCACTTTACCCTCTTCGGGTGCTCTGCAGCTGTTCAGTGACATTCTGGCACCAGGAAGACAACATACCATTCTGGACTCACAACTGTGGTTTGGTGAAATACCTGTCTGTTTGCTCAATGATTGTATCTTTTATCATCATCGTTCTTGCATTCTTTTTGTGCTCTGCCCCACTCACTCATCCTCCAACCCAAACCACCGCTCCCACCCAACATTCTCCATATAGCCGAGGCAGTCATGTTGCCCTGGACTTGGCTTTGACTGCATTCTCCAGATGAACCATCGCTTTCAAAATTCAGAACTGAATACTGGGTTAGAGAAGGAGATACACTTCAGGGGACTCCTGCACTAATTGCCTATTTTTTTTCTTGATTGCCTGGTGGTCACTCGTTCCCACCCTCTCTGCAGACTCTTAAGCTGTGGAGTGGTCACATCTACAAATGTGTTATCTATGAAGCTCTCAACATCACGAATGTACTGCAAGCTTGTGCCCAAGACCCTCAATTCAGTGTTTAAATTCCTGCAGCTGATGAAACTTCTTACACAGGTTTGTCCCATACACAGGGAATGTCCCAAACACAGGGAATGTCCATACAACCAGAAGATATAGGAGCAGAATTAGGCCATTCAGCCCATTGAGTGTTCCCCACCATTCTATCATGGCTGATATGTTTCACAACCTGTGATATCTTGGATTTCCTGTATGGAACAGGATGTATGTGCACCAGGGGTCATAGCTGCTTTGCCATTACTCAGTGTAACTCATAATAAAACCTATTATTTAAGAAAAAGATCCATCAGTTCCTGACTTTTCTTTTGTTAATGCTTAAATACAAAATGTTAACTGAAGTATTTTACTCAAGCTTATTATCACAAAATATTCAAAGCATTAATTATCCAAGTATTAGACTAATTTTCTTATTTTGGAGAAATAAGAAACAGAGCTAAAATAACCCTCAACCAATCAGCTCCTAGTCTCTTTGTGATTTTGCTTTCTCTCTCACAGGTCAGTGGTACAATAGCATAACCCAGGAATGTAACTATAGTAACCACTTTATGATCTAGGCTGGATGTTCTCATCTTTCATAGTGTATTTCATTTATCTATGTAGTGATTGGAACCAGGCGGACCTTGTTAACTACGAGGTTCCTGATGGGTGTTGTTAACCTGGGACAATTAGGAAAGCCCTGGCTGACCAATATACCCAGGAGATTAGAGTCTCCTCAGTTGAGGGCTGACTCCAAGCTGGCTGGCCACAGCCAGTGTACTGTGCACATGTAAATAAAGGGTGACTCGTTGACTCTGTGCAGTTATTTCAATCTGCCTAAAGATAAAAGGAAGTAACGTGATAAAGTGAGATTCAGCTGGAATTGTTAAATTACTTCATGCCAGTCAGGTGAGCGTACAGCACCATTTCTGTTTGGTTTATGCATTTATATCAATATAACTTAAACATGGTTAATAACTTATCTTTCTTTATTCTTCCATGGGGTGTGGGCAAGCTCTATATTAGATGCCTATCCTGAATTGACCTCGAGCTGCTTGGTTTGCTTAGCCAGTTCAGAGGACGGTAGAGACATGACCATATTGCTGCAGGTCTGGAGTCACATGTACACCAGACCAGACATCGTTCCTTAAAGGACATCAGTGAACCATCAACCAACCAGAATTTTGTGACAATTGATGTCAGTTTCATAGTCATCATGACTGAGAGAATAGCCTTCAATTCCAGATGTTTTAATTAATTGAATTTAAATTCCACTAGTTGTTGTATCAGGTTTTGAACTCACCCCAGCACATTAGTCTAGGCCTTTGGATTATTAATCCAGTGACATTATCACTACACTGCTATCTTCCTCCTCTAAAACATAATAGTAATGAACTGATTACAATACACTACTCTACTTCATTGAATCATCTTACTTGTGCAAAACAGACAAACTTCTCTGGATTCAGGTTGAGTGAGCATATATTTCCTGGGCCCTTTCTGCCTTAATAGTTTCATTATTACAAAAGCTAGGTTGCCTTTTGGTTATTTCTTTTTATTCTTAATTTTCACAGTCCGAAAACAATCAAATGTTTTAATAATAATAGACATGTGATATACATCAATTATAGAAGTCAGCTAGCAAAAATAAACTTGGAGTTTGTTTGAAAACTAGATTAAAACTGGCTTATTATCGCTGTAACTATTAACCAGCTGAGGCTTCTTTTTTAACTTGCAGTGACTCCAAAACTACAAAGTAGTTTTCATAGTCTCCTGCTGTAACTTTGGTTAGAGACCAGTACAGCCCCAGAGAGATGGCATAAATAGTCATTATGGCTGGACCCCAGAAGAACTCCCCACTCAATATCAGAGGGTCTGAACATTACATTTTATTTAGCTTTACTAGTGACAAATCCTTTCTGTGAAATAAAAACTAATATAAACCAAATTGTAGTAGACCCTTCCTAATTAGTCTTTGTCATCTATTCTCCCTGTTTAACTTTGACAAATAGCTTCTCAAAAATAATAAAATGTCTTTCTCACTGAACTGAGCTCTTTTTAGGCTATCTCAGCAAAAGATTTCCTGACTAAAGCATCCAGAATGCACCTAATTCTCGCTGCTAAATAACTGTTAAAGATAGTCTCAGAATAACCAGCAGTTACTATTGTTTTAGATGTTTTTAGAAAACCTTGACCCAGAGGTAATCAAATTACAGGCTCTTTAAAGTAGATGGATATTTTATATGCTAACCATGCAACAACACACAGCAAAGGTGTTATTTCCAACTAATGTATTAAAAATACTAGTGACAGGATCTGTCACTTCCTTCATTTCTCAGGATGTAATCACTTTAATTAGGTGTTGAGAACCAGTGCAAGTGGGAAGTGTGAACACCACCAAGCAAAGATTTATTTTCTGCACCATTAATGCACTATTTGCAACGATATATGTGTTCATTAAGACAGAGTCGCCAAAGGGTGTTTTTTCTTGCATCAAAGATTAGTCCATTTACCTTCTTGGAATTTTCAGCCCTCTATTTTACCATGCCTCTGTTCTATTAAGGGCACGAAAGAAACTTCATTGCAAATAAACTTGGGTAATTGATCACCAAAGAATGGTGTTACAATTATTTGCAGCAAAAGGCTGCATCCTTTTTAGACTCAGTATTTTCTTGTGTTTAATCAGTCATTTTATACATCATCAAGTTTTAGTTATCATCCTTTATTGGTACTTGTGTCTTCTGGCTTCAGTCTAATACATCATCAGGACATAAATCTGACTTTGATTGATATGATTTGAATTTGATTTGAAAAGTAATATTTACGCCAGGCAAGTCTCAAACAATGACCATCTTGAAGAAGAGAGAATCTAACCATTGCCCCTTGTAATTCAACAACAACACCATTGCTGAATCCCCCACTATCGACATCCTGGGATTTAGTATTGTGGCTACAAGAATAGATCTGAGACTAAGAGCGAGTGCGTAATTGGCCTCCTGTCTCCCCAGTGTCTGTCATGGAATACTCTCCACTTGCCTGGATGCATGCACCTCCAACAACATTCAAGAAGCTTGACTTCATGAGGTCACTTGACTGCCACTCCGTCCACCACCTTCAACACTCCTTTCACTACTCCAACGCAGAGGCAGCAGTGTGTACAGTCTACAAAGTGTATTACAGTAACTCACCAAGTCTCCTTAGACAGCACTTCTAAGCCCATGACCTCTATTATCGAGAAGAACAAGGGTAGTAGATGCATGAGAACACTGTCACCAGCAAATTTCCCTCCAAGTTGCACATAATTCTAACTTGAAACTAAATTGTCTCTTTTTCACTGTGGTTTTGGTAAAATCCTGAAAGTCCCATTCTAACTACACTGTGAGAGTCCCTACACCTCAAGGACTGCAGTAGTTCAAAACAGCAGCTCAGCCACCAATTAGGAAAGGGAAATAAATACTGCCTTGGCCAATGGCACACACATCCCATGAATGAATAAATAAAACCTCTACATTATGAATAAATATTGACATTTTGGCAGGGATAACAAGGGTCTCTGATTATCAGTTTGATTAATCGTCTTTCAAATTCTATCTTATTTATATCTAGCCATTCAACAGTGATAACTTTACATGGGCATCATGGTAACGACAGTATCTCTGTCACCCTGTTTATAATCCCAATCAATCTTTATTGACTTCCGAGTTGCAAACATTAATCCAGACATTCACACCCTGGATCTGCTGTAATCCACTGAGAGCACTGTGGCTTTGATAAGAATTCAGTGAAGAGGTTGAGAGAAAGCTTGCATAGGTGATCTGGGAGCATAGTTCTTTTGCCTCAGGGTTTCAACCCCATGCCAAAATCAGATGAAGTTCTCTTCTGTCTGTTGGTGGTAAGGAAATCTGTGTGAAGTGAATTTGAGGCACTCTCTTTCCAGGTTTTAATTGGTAACATTACAGAGAGAAGTCATATGGATGATTGACTTGGTACACAGCTGTGATTCAGTGAAGCTGTAAACACACTAAATGGCCTTTGAGACATTTTTCCCCCTTAAGATTTACTTAGTATGTTGTTCTCATACCGACATGAAATTACCCATTGTCTTACTGTGCAGAAATCATCCTATCTCAGAGAATTTCTCCAGAGTTTCAAAATTGGGGAATTTTATACTCCTCCTCCTCTGCTGCCTTACACATTCAAAGTCTGGTGTTAACAACACTGATTTTACTTCTCATCTTTCAATCTTGGAGCGTGTTGCTTTTCGCACTTTGGGTCTTTATCCCCCAAAATATTGGGTTTTGATTTTGTAATCAATATCAAAAGTACAAAACTACTTAGGGTTAAAAATTCCTACAATTGCAAAACTTAGACATAAGTGATGTTGCAAGATTTAAAGCCATCCAGTGACTTAATGGGACAAGCTCTTTGCTTTTTGAAATGTGGGACTCAATTAGCTTGGGTAATCAATTCTGGAAAGTGTCCTCAGTCTTGTCTTCTTTTGAGTGCAACAAAAAGATTCACTATCAATTAAGAAGAAACCCTCAAAATTCTAAGAAGGCAGCTTACAACTAAGTTGTTATAATCCCATATGATCTTAGGATTGCCCTCTCATTAGAAAGAGATGACTAGTGGTGAGTTTAACCTGACGGTCACCACATCTCAGGTGAGGGGAGAGGTTGAGAAGGTAGGACCTTCATGTGACCTCAACTGTTACAGGAATTGAATCCATGCGGTTGCTATCACTGCTTTGCAAACCAGCTGTCCAACCAACTGAGCTAACCAAAAAAATTGATCAATTTTGCTTCCAATAACCACTGTGCCCTCAACATCACCTGGTCCATCTCTGACTCCTCCTTTCCCTTCTTTGACATCTTTGTTTCCATTTCTGCGAATAGGTTGGCCACTAATAGTCATAACAAACACATTGACTTCCACAGTTACCTTGACTAAACATCCTCACACACTGCCTTTTGTAAGGACTCCCTTCCATCCTCCTTGTTTCTCTGACTACACCACATCTGTTTTTATGATTCGATGTTCTGCAGAGACGCCTTAGAAATGTCCATCTTTCTCATTGGTCAAGGATTCCCCAGAGCCCTTACCATTTCCTGCATTCCTGTTTTCACCCCTTTCCTCCCTTCCCTCACCAATAATAGTATCTTCCTTATCCTCACTTTCCATCCCACCAGCATCATATCTAAAGAATCATTAGCCACTATTTCCGCCATCTCCAGCAAGATGTCACCACCAGACTCATAGTCCTGTCCCCTTTCTTATCACCATTCTGCAGGGACCATTACCTCCAGGACACCAAAGCCTGCTGCTGCTCCACTGCCAACACTTCCCCACTTCCCCAAGGCACCTTCCCCTGCAATCGCAAAAGCTGCAACACTTACCCATTTATCTCCTCCCTCTTCATGATCCGAGGCCCCAGACCCACATTCCACGTGAAAGAGCAGTTTACCCGCACTTCATTCAATCTAGCCTACTACATTTGCTTCTCACAATGTGGCCTCCTGTACATTGGGAAAGCGAAATGCAGACTGTGTGATAACAAGATGTAGAGCTGGATGAACACAGCAGGCCAAGCAGCATCAGAGGAGCAGGAAAGCTGACGTTTTGGGCCTAGAACCTTCTTCAGAAAAAAGCAGACTGTGTAGCCACTTTGCAGAACACCTATAGTTTGTCTGTCAAAATGGCGCTGAGTTCCCACTTCAAAACACCACCATGTTCCCTGACCAACATTTCTGCCTTAGTCCTGCTGCAGATTTCCAGTGAGGCTGAACGCAAGCTGGAGGAACAACATCTTATCTCCTGCCTAGGTACCTTACAGGATTCAGGACTTAACACTGAGTTTAACAATTTCAGGTGTGAACATCCTTCTCCAAGTTTGTTACCCTCCCCCCTGCCTCCACCCACATGCCTAGGCTTTGTTTCGCATTGGTTGCTCCCAGCATAGACAACCTATTTACACGTCTTGTTAGCACGCTAACTACCATTCATCTCTCTCTTGTATTATCATCAGCAATCTTTGTGTTTGTCTATCCCTTTCTCTCTTTTTCTTTCTCTGGAGCTTGTCTCCAATGTACGCTACATGTCTCTATGTCTCCACTCTCCCCAATGCATCATCCCATTAATACTATCCTTTCCTAGCTGCGTTATACAAATGAAGAAAAGGAAAAGTCACCAGATGTGAAATGTCAACTATGCTTTTCTCTCGACAGATGCTGCCAGGCTTGCTGAATTTCTCCCACACTTTCTGTTTATGATTGTAGGTATTGCTTTTCATCTCCAATTTTTGTAACTTACCATATAGAAACAAATCAAAATATGATATGCGGGCCTTTTTACATCTGATGCGGTAAACTAGATTCAGTATCTTTAGGAAGAAAATATCGATTTCAGTTGAGATGGTTTTGAGTAGCTTAAATTGGTGTCATGAATATTTGGTTATCTGTGTGATCAGGTATTTGTTGTGGCCATTTTAAATCAGAGTTTTTAAATCAATTTCAATCCATGAAAGTCCCAGATATCAAAATCTAATGATGAAATTTGAAAAGCAATACACTGTAATTCATATTTTATATCTTCATTGCAAACAGAAAAGAGATCCAATTGATCAGTTTCTGTTTTGTACACCTGTATATTTTCATTACCTATGGCCTCTGCAGTGCTACTAGGTTCTTCCTACACAACACATTAACTAGTTACCATATCTCCAATTAAGCTATAATGTAATATTTTCAGTGGCTCTATTTCCACTTATCTTATATGTATCTGCTCCCCAGGTAGAACCTGTCTAAAGCACCAAATCAGACTGCCATGTACATAGATTATAAACTCTCAATCAAGACTCGTATTCATTAAAAACCTGCTGCTAAAAACGTTGACATGTGCAGAGAATTTCTGCCAAGTTTTGCCACTTGACTCATCAGGTATGAATGGAAGATTTGTGAGCTGTGTGAAAAATGTAAACTAGTGTAGCTGAAGGCAGATGCACAGGTATGGGAGGGCACTAACAGGACTGTTAGTACACTTTTACAGGCAAGGACATGAACTCTATGAAAGTTGGTGTTAGTTAAGTTCTGCATACTCTTGTTTTTGGCCTCACTGATGCATGTGGAACAATTTCTGCTCTGGGTTTACATGATTGTATTTCTTCAGAGCAAAGTTGTGAAAATGTACTACACAGCACAGCATGAGCCTTGAAATCTGAGCAGGATACTTCAAGCTCTATGCAGGCACCTGAAATTCTTCAGCATGCCACCAATGTCCTTGATGGCTACTCTGGTGAATGCAAATACCTGGTATAGATATCATATCTGATGACATAAGATACCTAACCATTGTCCTAAACCATGGCTGAGGAGCAGGTTAGATTGACAACTTAACCTTATTTTTGTGGGTCAAATATTGATGGGACAGAAGAATGCCCCAACAGGCATTATGATAATTAGGTGGTGAATGAGTATTCACATATATAGTTTAGTGCTGATGGCTGCAACTGAGGTGAGCATCAAGAATGTAGGATCCTTCTCTGTTCAAGTGAATGGGATATTACATAAGGGAGTGAGTAATTCACTTGATTGGAACTTAAAAACTCTTTACAAGATTTGGGAATCCTGCCATCTGTTGTCAATTGTCCACAGAAGAGATGAAATTGCTTTCTTGAAAAAAGAAGTACATTTCTTGCATTATATATTTTTCTGATTTCTCCAGTGATAGTCTGAAATGATCACAAAACATAAAGCACAGGATGTTTAAGAAATTGATAGCTGATTGAAGTGGCGTTACTGAAAAAAAGAGTTTGGCTATAGGTAATTTTGAGTACATGAGGTGACCTTTTCCCTTGTAAATCATTGCTTTCACAGACGGCACTCCTCTGATCAGTGTCAGTAATCTGTCAATAGAGTCTGATTTGGGAGTACCAGTTGGTGAATGTAGAACTCTAGTGCATACTAACCCGATTGATATCAGTCTGTTGGCATAGATTTTCTTTCTGTTTATGTCACAGAGTCTCAGAAGTGATGGTACAAGCCAGGTTGGGCCTATTTTCCTCATCTTTAATTATTTCATTCCTCCTCTGACTCTCATGGGATATTTAATCTATGGAACGATAAGTCAAATGTTTCCAAGAATTATTTTACTCTGTTTTCTACCTCAATATGGCCAGTAATTTGGATAAAGCTCCACGCTGTCACTAATCTTCAGAAAACCATACAATAATCAGCACCAGGTACCAAGAATTTCCAAAAAAGCAGGTGGTTCTTAACTAATATTGTGTAATTCTTTGAAGAAATAGCAAGTAGAAAACAAACAGTAAACTTGGCTTAATTTGATTTCATGTACCACATCAGAAAATAATGGTAAAGTGTAGAGCTGGATGAACACAGCAGGCCAAGCAGCATCAGAGGAGCATGAAGGCTGACGTTTCGGGCCTAGACCCTTCTTCAGAAATGGGGTAGGGGAAGGGGGTTCGGAAATAAATAGGGAGAGAGGGGGAGGCAGATAGAAGATGGATAGAGGAGAAGATAGGTGGAGAAAATAATGTTACATGGGATTTGGCTAGAGGGAAAACAATGCAATTTTTTTCGGCATGGAGAGCAGTGGCATACAGTCATCCACAGAGATGAGCCCTAGAGGCTGTGTTTATTTACAATATGAATAAATTATCTGGATTTAGGAACAGAATAAACCATATTGAAATTTATCCATAAGATTAAATTTCATGGAATAAGTATAGCGAATTCTAATGAGCATTGCGAATGACTTAAGTTAGAGATAGATAGGCAGATGACAAGCAGAAGTTGAATGCTGAAACATGTGAAGCAATCCATTTTGGTATAATGAAAGAAATGCACCTTAAATTGTAGGGTTTTAGATGGAGCTCAAGAGCATGAAGAACTTGATGCACATAGGTCATTAAACATTGGCACAGCAAGCAGCTAACTTTATAAAAATGCCAAATGGAATTGTATGTCGAGGAATTAACAAAAAAGATACTGTTGAACTTAAACACTACAGCTGTGTTTAATATAGAATCATAGAATCCCTACAGGGGAACAGGCCATTTGGGCCATCGAATCCACATCGACCCTCCCAAGAACATCCCACCCAAACCTATTCCTGTAACCCTATATTTCCCATGGTCAATCCACATAACCTTGTACATCTTCGGATTGTGGGAGGAAACAAGAGCAGCTGGAGGAAACCTCCATAGACACAGGGAGAATGTGCAAACTCCACACAGACAGTCGATATTCTGATCCCTTCAATGGAAGGATATAAAGACAATAGTAGAGATGTGGTGTAGACTCTGGCAAAACATTGGCAGGTGCTTGGCATTTCCATGCAAATTCCCTTGAAGGATATCAATGGAATCCTGAGTGAAATTATGTAAATTTCTAAAAACTGCCTTTTCTCCAAATTTTATATATTTAAGATGCTACATCATTTTTATTAAATGTAATCCACTTAGATACAGCCCCACTTGTGTGGATTAACAACCTTAGCTACACAATCAACAAAATGCTTCAAAGCATTTAATTACTAAATTCACTGTCAGATTCTCATTCTTCTCTTGTAGACCGGTAAAAGGTCCTCAAGTTTTGTTTTGGTGCAGGAATTATGTAGAACAAATGTTGTGCGAAATTCTGATCAAATCCCTACATGTGTTAATTTTTGATGACTGTGAAAACTGTAATATTGCAAAGCAAAGTCTCTATTTAAACAGTATGTTCAAGTACTACTCTGGAAGCTTTTGCCAGCAGACTGCATTTTGACTTTGGTGGTTTCAGTGTCTGCTCATTCCCACTGTTGACTATATGGAATGCCATTTCAATTAGGACATTAGAGTGGACATTGTAAGTGCTAACAAGAAGTATCCAGAGTAGACAACATGTGATTTCAGTCCAAATCTAACTCAGATTTAACAATGCCATTTTAATTTTGAGTTGCACCATTCTAATTACCCTCCTCTCTTTAACATGTTCAACGGTGTTTGCATTCAGCAGCATGAAAGACACCACCAGTGCAATTAAATTTAAATCAAGAATTTGTTGTTTAGATGCTTATTAATTTTTTACTGTATGTGAAAATTCTGAGTGTTTGGTGGAATTACTTTCAGTTGGTAAAGACTTCAGGAAATAATGCTCTGTAGGATGAAGGTGGCTTCAGTGATGGGGGTGAGCATGTGCAGCCCCCATATGCCTGCCCTTTGTGACTTATTGTCATTTTCTCTTGCAAGTGATAGCAAAGTGTATTGCTGAGTGTGATCCGGTGTGTTTGGTGGATGTGTCTAGTATATTTATATGTGCAAGCTGTGAGATGTGCTGTATGATTTTCAGCAGTGCTAAATGTGTATGATGGTGAAGTGACGTTAATTTGACGTTAGTTTGACTCATTATTGAAAGAGATTGAAAATAAGCAACTAAGTGCACTGTGTTGAATAGAGCCATGTATGAGATTAGTGATACGACAGACAGGATATAGCATATGAAAATATCATTCAGTGATCTTGCTCACTTACTCATACAGTTACTATAACTTGTTTTGGCACTGCTTCCAGGTACTTGGGGCTAGATTGCTGGCACTGACTATAACTAATTGCTTTCTTAATCTCTCAAGAGGATCTCCATGCCCCCTCAAGAAGCTTGGTTCATGCTCTCTGGCCTGTTGCAACATTCTCATAGGCTCTTCTTCCTCTTCAACTCTGCTTTAATCATTTCCAGCCCATGCTGAAGTCAAAATGCATTTGCTGTGGCCTGATGTTACAGTTGGCTTTCAGAGATACTAGTCTCATGCAAACTTTGGCTCCCTGTTGTGATGTGTAGTCGTTCAGCAGTGAATTTCAAACTGGGCTGCATGTCAGAGGCATTATAATTGTCAAGCAGTACAAAGCTCGAGTGCTGTCTGCATCATTGTGAAAAGTCGTTTACTAAGTGCGGATCACAATCCAGGTCCCCAGTTTTGGTGGCCTCTTTTGTTTTATCTCAGGCAGAACAAGTTGGTTGGATACTGTAGAGGATGGGCAAGAAATGCTGGCCAGCCAGTGACGCCCACATCCCACAAAATGAATAGAAAAAAAAATTAGATAAATTTTGGTATATCAGAATGCATAGTGATAACTCAGAAATCAGAGCAAACTTGCTGAGGCTTTTTAAAATTTGTTAGATATAACCTCTTGTCAGCAGCAGAAATTTCCTTTGTGTGCTTTTTCAGTCTTTTTTTTAAACTCTTTATTCTAGTTCCATGTTCTGCCCTATAGTGGCAAGGCATACAATGCAGTTTTCTGCTTAATTACTATGAAACTATTGAGAAATAGGAGTTTGTCCAAATATTAACAAGCTACCTCGTGACAGCTCTAATACCAGATTGGTGTAACATGATAATGTAACAGAGATGCATGTCTGCTGAAGTTAGCAACAGTCTGAAATAGCTAGTTACAAGCCTCAGGACTGCAACATGAAGAGAGATCATAAACAGTTCCAGTATACCTCAAGACAAATAATACAAAGAAAAATACAATTTCCTACAGCAGTTTTAATCCTACCACACATGTATGACTATATACACATGCCTTCCAACACACACAATTGTATACCCCATCATAAAGACAGGCATCATTTTTGCTGTTTTCAATAACGTAACCTTTTATGCTAGATAGCAAATGTCATTAGGATTTCAAACTGATAATGACAACTCAACTCAATGACATTCTTTGAATGGACAGTAGATATCTTCCGAAGAACTAATGCTGTTTCCTGAGACTACACCTAAGTACTGTCACAGCTTTACTTGAGAAAAGAATGCCAGAGTCGTTTAACTATTTGGAAGACCCTATCAATAATAGGATCTTAAACCAAGCTGGTAGCTGCATGAGTCTGTAGAAGTGTGAATAACTCAGGAAGCAGTCACTGCTACTGCAAGACATTCCATCAAGGCAGGGCTTGGAGTTAACCACCCACTGCAGTGACTGGGCAAAAAATTGATAGATAAGATATAATGTTGGAAGATGTGTGATTGTCCATTTTGTCAGGAAGAACAGAAGAATAAAATATTATTTAAATAGAGAGAGTCTACAGAATGTTGCACTGCAAAGATGTATGCATGGGTGTCTTTGGACATGTGTATGACTTGTGATTAGGAAGGGAAAGGGAATGCTGGCTTTTATTGCAAAGAAGGGATGGTGAGTCAAAGTATGGAAATCTTGCTATAAATGTAAGGGATGTTGGGTTGATTCCTGAGATGAGTGTTTTGTCTTGTGAGGAAAGGTTGAACAGTTTGGGCATATACTCACTGAAGTTTATAAGAATGAGTCTTTCCAAAACATATAAGATTGTGAGAGAATGTTTTCCTTCATGAAGGAATTTCAGACTAGTGTGACAAAGTTTAAAAACAGAGGGTCTTCCATTTAAAACATACATTTTGATTGACAAGGGACTGAAGGTTATTGGGATCAAGCAGAAAAGTAGAGTTGAGGCTACAATTAGATCAGTTATTGTCTTATTAGAGGGGGAAACAGGCTCAAGGGGCTGACTGTTCTATTAGTCTGAAGGGAGAGCAGAGAAACACGAGTAGTTCCTGAAAGCAAGAAAACTAACGATATTAAAGACTGACTTAGGAACATAAGAACATAAAAATCAGGAACAGGAATTGGCCATTCAGGTCCTCAAACCTTCCCACTGTTCAATCAAATCATGATTGATTTACCTCAGATCTTATCTACTCTTTCCAATGCCAATTTCCTCATAGCCCTCAAATCCTCAATATTCCAAAAATCAGTTTACTTCCTTCTTAAATATTTTAAGTGATCTAGCTTCCAAAACTCTATGGTAGAAAATTCCAGGTATTTACTACCCTTTGAGAGATGAAATTCCTTCACATCTCAGTTTTGAATGAGTGTTCCCTTATTTCCTAACAATGTCAAGAGATACCCCCACTAGAGGAAACACCTCAACATCTATTCTGTCAAGACCCTCAGTTCTAAAACATTCCAGAATCCAGAGTCAGAGCTTGTGCCGCCAGTTCACTTCCTATAGACATGTTTATCTGAGATACATGGTATGTCCATGACTTCACACATACTTTAGTATGTAACTCTACAAACATACAGAATAAATACAGAAATACAGAGTTACTATAGAAACTTACTACTGTAATAACTTGACATTACTTCACTTACATTATTATTATTTTCCTTTGGTTTTGTTTTGTTATTTTAGTTGACTTTCGCTTGATTTAATTTTACCTCCCTTTTGCTCCTCGCTGAAAACCAAATAACTGCTTCTTTTGTATAAATGATTTTTTTTTGTTATAAGCTATTTTAAACTCACTCCCTAACAGCAGATTCTCACCAATGAATAAACATATAGATTTCTTGTGACATTCGTCTTGGATTTTTTTCACGCTCTCTCAGTGCTGTGTTCACACTTCACTCTCCATGCAAGTTTTTGAACTTGTTGCCTACTTTTTCAGTGCTGTGTTTAAACAAAGTCACTCACTGCTGCCTGTGCTATTTTTAAACATTCTGCCTTTTCTGTCAGCACTGTGTTCAGAATATTTTGCAATATCTGTGTACCAATGTTTCTGCGATCTCTGCAGCCACTTTTTTTTAATCCTTAGTTGCAGGCCATCAGCTCATTGTCTGTCTTCAGTCCTGTTAGGTAGTCAAATACTTTGTCCCTCATGATATAAACTGTTATAAGATATTTCCTCCCATTAGCACCTTGCTTATCTGATATCTTTGCAATGTTTATAAGCTCCTCCACCATGAAGACTAATGTAAAATATAATGGTTTGAGTTATCTGCCATTTCCTTGTTCTCTGTTATCAATTCCTAAATAGTTATTCATCAACAGTGCCATACTTACTTTAGCTGCTGTCTTGCTGTTTGTTTCTATATTTCTTTTGAATTTACTTTTATAATCAATTTTCTAATTTTTTATTAGCTTTTTAGTTATTCATTGCTGGTTTCTTAAATAAATTCCCAATCATTTGGGCTACTATTAGTTTTCACTGCTTTGCATGCCTTAGTTTTTGTTTGGATACACTCTTTGACTGCCCTTGTTAATAATGGGTGGTTCATCCTACGCATTGAGTCCTTCTTTTTCACTAGAATACCTTTTTTTTTCGTGCATTTTGAAATATCTGCTTAAATGCCCGCCACTATTCATCCAAGGCCCTTCCCCATCATTTACTTTTCAATCCCAATTCAGACAACCCTTTCTTCATGCTACTGTAAATGCCCTTATTTAAGTGGATAAGACTCGAGTTGCTCTTACTCAAACTGAGTTTGAAATTCTACCATGTTGTGGTCATTTACCACGGAAAAATCCTTAACTACAAGATCTTTTATTGATTCTACCTCATTCCACAATATTGATCTAAAAAAGCCTTGTCCTGATAGATTGTGCAATATGCTGCTCTAAGAAACAATCTATGATGCACCCTACAATTTTGTTTTCCATGTTTGCCTTGCCATCTGGTTTGTCCAGTCAATATGCAGATGAAAATCACCTATAATAATTTCAGTGACCTTCCTACATTCCTGCATTATTTCTGATTTGTATTTTGTCCCACAGTGAGACAGTTCTTTGGGGACTTATGGATGACTCCCACCTATCACATTTTCCCTTGTTTTTCCTTATTTCGCCCTAAATCGATTCTACATTATAATTGTAATTATATCACTACTTACCACCATACTACATTCCTTTCTGAACAATTTTACCCCACATCCTTTGCCTTTTTACCGAGTTTTTCAGAAAGTAGAATATCCTTGGATATTTCGTTCTGAACCCTGATCACCCTGCAACTATGCCTCAAGGTTATGTAGTAGTTATCAAATCATGGTTATTTGTTTTTATGCTGTCAATTCATCTAACTTGTTACAGATGCTGCATACATTCAAGACATTTATGCTTTGACATTTTACAATTATTACTGATCAGTTTCTAATCTCTACTGCACTGATCTGTTTACGTTTTCTGCCTCTTCCTGCCATGCTTCAATTATTGCTCACCTCTCCACTATCTAGTGTCTTTGCTGTTTCATTTCTTTTGAATTTTCTTTTAAACTTCCTTCAATTGAACCCTCTAATTTACTTTAGCATTAACACTTATAATGAGTGGCAGGTAAATTGCTTTTAAAAAGTGCAGCAATCCTTCAACAATCCTTGACTTTGAAAACAGTTCTCTACCCATTTCAGTCCACAGTCAAAAATACAGAAATATAAAAAGAAACAATCTTCACACAATAGTCACAGCTCAGACTCCAACTCATCAACTCTGAGCCTGAGGTCCTTGAGTAGCTAACATTTGCTGACAATGTGGTCATCGCAGACTGTACTGGGTCCACCAGCTCACACATACTACAGCTGCAACATTTCATCTGCCTAACCATCTCTATTCTATTTAATTAGTTACTTTTGAATGTTCAGTATTCTAAAAGTGAATTTCCTAGCTGTACCCTTCAGCTGTAATAACATCTCCTGATTTAAACCACTTGGCTAATCAAAAGACACATAGAAGAAATACCCACAAACTGCTTACCTGTTTTCCTGTAACATCACATTTTGGCTCTGACAGATAGAACCAGATTGAAGGGATTTTCTGTTATTCGTGCAGAGCTGCTCTCATAATTCCCTGGACCTGAAGGTATGCATTCTAAAGGATTCTGAATGCAGTGGCTGCAGGAAAAGTGAATTAATTGGCTTTATTCTTCCAAAATTCCCTAGATTCTGGAAGAATCCATGCAGACTGGAAAGCCTCAAACCTGTAATGTCATTTCAATAAAGTAGGGAGACAGCAAGTAGGAAGCAATAAGCCAGTCACTTGAACGTTTGACTTTAGACAAATGTTGGAATCCATTATTATGGAGTTTGTAGAAGTATGTTTAGAAAATCATAATGATATTCAGGCAGATTAAACGTGGTAATGTGAAAGGTAAATTGATGTGATAAATTCATTATGGTTCTTTTGAGGATATAACAAGAGGTATGGATACTAGTCAGTGAAGTGTATTTAGATTTTTAAAAGGCATTTGATAAGGTTTTGCATAAAAGATTACTGCAGCAGTCAAGAATTTGTGATTTTGTGGGTGATATATTAGCTCAGATAAAGGACTGGCTAACTAACAAGAAATAGAGTATCAGGGTCATTTTCAGGTACACAAACTAAACTAGTGGAGTGCTACAGGGCTCAATGCTAAGGCCCCAACAATCTATGATCTGTCTTAATGACTCTGATAAAGGGCTGACATTATTGCTAGCTAGATTTACTGATGATATAAAGATAGATTACAAATGGTTATAGCACAGAAGGAGGCTGTGTCTTTGCTGGCCCTTTGCTGGCCCTTAGGAGAAGCAGTTCACCCAATGCCACCCATTCTGCCACCTTCTCCATACAACCCAGCACAATCTTCCTTTCCAGATTAGAATCTGATTCCGAATTAAATTCCTTGATATAACCTGCATCCTCCATCCTCTCAGGAAATGCAATCCTAACCACCTGCAGCATGAAAGTGATTTTTTTTTGTTGCCATTGTTTCTTTGGTCAATTAGCATCTTGTTCTTAAACGTTCCATAATGGGAATAGAGCAGTTTGTTCCAAATCTACTCCATCCCAGTCCTACATAACGTTGAATATCTCTATCATAGCTTCTTTAGACCCATTCTTCTAACAAGGTAAACAGTGCTAACTTCTCCACGACATCCCTGTAATTGAAGTTCCTTGCCTCTGATTTGCTTTCTGAGAATCATTCCTTCACACTCAGGTTGAAAACATGTTTTCCAGCCTATCTAAAATGTGGAAATGGACACAATACTCCAGTTCGGTCTGAGCAATTGTTCTATGCAAGTTAACATAACTTCCTTGCTTTTGTTGTTCACGTTCTTGTTAACAGAATTGAAGATGCAGTCTGTTCTATTAGTCGCATTCTCAACCTGTCTGGCAGCTTCATTGATTTATGCTATACTGAAGTCCCTCTGCTCCTGTACCCCATTTAGAATTGTACGTTTACTTTAAGTTTTCTGTCAGCTTTCTTCTTTACAAAATGAATTACTTCACACTTCTCTATATTAAATTCCATCTGCTGCTTGTCTGCTTTTTCCATTAGCCTGTCAATGTCCTATTGAAATTCCACATTATCCTCTTCACAATTTTAAATAATTCCAAGTTTTGTAGTGCTTGTAAATTTTGATATTGTGCCGTGTTTCACCTGCAATAGCTAATTAGAAACACATATAATGCTGGCAGTATGTTTATGATAATAGTGTTGCAACACACAAATTAGACAGTCTTTGCAGCAATGTGAACAAATATGTATAACGTGCACTCCAATCCCCATTTGTCCAATTTCAGGCATGATCAAGTCTATAGTCAACAACAAAAACAGAAATTGCTGGAGAAACTCAGCAGGTCTATCAGCATCTGTAGAGAGATAGCAGAGTTAATGTTTCATGTCTAGCGACCTTTCTTCATTCTACATTGCTGTAGGTTTGGAATTTCATGGAAGTCAGACTCGGTAAGGACAGCAGATTTCCTTCTCTATAGACATTAGTGAAGTGAATTGCTTTTCTAAAAATAGTTAACTATAGTTGTCATGGCTACTATTACTGAGACTTGCTTTATATTCCAGATTCATTAATTGAATTCAAATTCCACCAGCTGCCATGATGACTTTTTAATCCCTGTACCCAGACCATTAGCCTGGGCCTCTGGATTACTAACCCAGTGGCATATCCACAACACCACTATTTCCCCCATTTCCCCCATTTGGTTTAAACTTGCTCTTATTTCTTCTGTTCAACTGTTCTTGCAGAATTATTTTGACTGGTTTTTAATTTGACTTTATTGTAACACATCACTATCAACCAATAACACTGTAGAAATTCCCAGAATTTAATAAACATTATTGTAATGTTTACTAAGGCATAGACATTAACATGTTCGTGGCTGTACTTTATCAATTCCTTTGAACATCAAAGGGAAAAGCATCCATTAAAAAAACAAGGAATGTACCGGGCTAAAAATTAGCTTGTGCAGGTTTTCAGGTGCAAAGGTCGTTATTTGTGACCTGCTTATACATATTGAGAAGAAGTAGTGAGCATGCATTTTTGCCATTTTATTTCAGCTTATTGTAGCACAGGTACTGCTGATTGCCTAAGTAGACAGCCGAAAAGCTTGTGCTAAGACTGCTCTTCTGTTCTCAGTGGAAGTTTAACCCTCTTAAATGAAAACTGCCCTAAATTACAAAAGACTACTGCTCAACATTATTGCTGCAAAAAGACATAACATCAATGAAACACTAACAGAGAGAGCCCCAGGGTCTTGACAGGTAGTGGAAGCTTTAGTGTTGGAAGGAAAGTAGGAGAGATATCAGGGTGCTTAAGGGGTGCCAGATGACCCTCAAGGACCATTCTCAGAAAAGTGGTTTAGAGCAGGCAGCTAGGAAGATCAGTTTCCAATGTCTGGACCTGAGGACCTGGGAACCATGCCCCCAAAAAGTCTAATGTCCTGATGCAGGTGGTTAAGGTCAGTGAAGCATTCTTCACATTTCTCACCACTAACTGCTCATGTTGCTCAGCGCACAAACGCAATATTCACCCATCAGAAGACCCTGAGATTCAGGACTCAAGCCCAAGCCCACATACTTCACTTTACTCTCATATGCATTCCAGTTATTATCAGTTTCATTTGCAGCTTCTTCTAACTGTACACAGCTCCAGCTTTTCAGCTATGGCAGGTATATCACCAACCCAAGCACAGCACAACACAAATGCCAATATTCTGCCTTTGCTCTTGCAGGAAAAAGTGCCACAGAGGATTTACTCATATTTGGAAAAGAATGCACTTATTAGGGATACTTAGCATGGCTTTGTACAGGGAAGGTTTTGCCTCATAAATTTGATTATGTTTTTTGGGAAAATGACAAAATTGATTGATTAGGGTGGGGTAGTGGATGTTGTCTACATCGACTTTACCAAAGTATTTAACAAAGTTCCTCATGGTAGGCTCATCCAGAAGGTAAGGTCACATGGGATCCACTGTGAGTTGGTAAGTTGGATACAAAATTGGCTTGATCATAGAAGACAGAGAGTAATTGGGGAGGGGTGTTTTTCTGACTGGAAGTCTGTGACCAGTGGTGTTCCAAAAGGATCAGTGCTGGGATCTCTGTTGCTTTTAATATGTATATAAATGATTTGAATGAAGATGTAAGTGGCCTGATTAGTAAGTTTGCAGATGTCACGATAAGTGGTGGAGTTGTGGATAATGAGGAAGGTTGTCAAAGGGTACAGCAAGATATAGAACGATGTACAGTTGAGCACAGAAATGGCAGATGGAGTTTAATCCAGACAAGTGTGAGGTGATGCATTTTACAAAGTCAAATGCAAGAGGAAAGTAAACAGTGTATGGCAGGACCCTTAGGAGTCTGATATACAGAGAGATCTTGGGGTGCAAGTCCATAGCTCCCTGAAAGCAGCAGCATAAGAGGATACGGTGATAAAGAAGGTGTACGGCATGCTTACCTTCATTAGTCGGGCCATTGAATATAAATGTTGACAATCCATATTACAGCTGTATAAAACTTTAGTTAGGTCACATTTGGAGTATTGTGTGTAATTCTTGTCACCACACTATAAGAAAGATGTGGGGGCTTTGGAGAGGTGCAAAACAGGTTTGCAAGCATGTTGCCTAGATTGGAATATATTAGCTATAAGGAGAGGTTGGACAAACTTGGATTGTTTTCACTAGAGCATTGGAGGCTGAGGGGTGACCTGATAGAAGTATATAAAATTATGAGAAGCATGGTTAGGGTGGATTGCTGGAGACTTTTTCCCAAGGCAGAAATGTCAACTATTTGGGGGTGTGGGTTTCAAGTGACAGGGCGAAAGTTTAAGGGGGATTTGCAAGGCGAGCTTTTTATGCAGAGAGTAATAGGTGCCTGGAACGTGCTGCCGGGGGACGTTATAATAGAAGTAGATATGGCAGCAACATTTAAGAGGCATTTAGATGTGCACATGAACAGGCAGGGAAAAATAATGTGCAGGCAGATGGGATTAGTTTAGAATGGCATCATGGTTGCCAGTCATGGTGTGTCAAAGGGCCCGTTCCTGTGCTGCACTGTTCTACGTTCTAAATGCTGATCTAGAGGCAACTGTAACTGTAGCCCTCATGACCTTTGCAGCCATTGTTCAGACAGGTCAATAAATGCTCTGTCCTCACTGTAGGCTGCAGTAACACTCCCTGCCAAATCTATAAACTTACTGCAACATCCCAAAAACAGCTGAGGATTCTTCCACAGATTTTGTAAAAGTTGATGTTATTTAAAATTAACTTACCAACAGTTGGCTGCCTGTCCCTTAAGTAATGCTAGTGTTTGGCACTTTCTGCAGCTTAAAGCTAGTTCCTTGGTGATTAAGAGGTGAATTAATTCAGTGGACCTGCATGGACTACATTTAGCTAGTTGGGTTAAAAGTTACAATTGTTTGCACTATTTTCTTGTGTTTCCAGCAGACAGAAGAAACACTCACCCAGACACCCTTCTCAGCATGGGATATAGTGCAGATGCACAACACAGGAGCATGTTCAGTTTTTGGAGGGACAGTATGGATCCAAACTTTGTACTCATCAGGGTCAACATTTCCACTCATTTTTGCTGTCACATTTACAAGGAGTACAAAGAGCAGCAATCAGGTTTTTTGTATTTATCACAGCAAGGATCTGCTAAGAATAATTCTTTTAAACAGTCATCTCAGCTCTATGCATTGCAAGTTGCTGTCAATCTGGCTGGAGCACCTGTATCATTGAATAATGTTATTTGTAAATAAATTAGGGCAATAATTTAACCTGTACAAATTGATTTAGCACTGTGAATATTTTTCCACCTCCTGAATTGATGTAAGAAGCTCTTTCCACCATCAATTTGTCATGTTAGACCTCTAGTAATTCAATATGACAGAGAATAAAAAGGTGCAAGTTTCAGTTTGCTAAAAATCTAGTCTGTTCACGAAAATTGTCAGCAAGTTGATTACATTGGAAAAAAAACTCATTGCTGGTAGCACAGACTTAACCAATAGTTCTGGCTTAAAGTGATGACCTTCATCCACTATAATGCGAAAGATTGCACGACAAGGAAAGCACTATATCGGTTCATCTTTCTACTATTTTACACAAATAAATTAAATAAAGTTACAGCAGACAGCCCCGAGGAGCATCAAAGATGAAATCACAAAAGAAATTAAAAAACGTAATTTTTATTTACTTTTCTAAATGAAGAGACTAATTCATAAATCAACAAAACTCTAATTGTCCAAACTAACCTTATTTGAATCAGCTAAAATTGTATTATAATTTGGGATGTGTCACCCCTGCAGCTCCATATTACAAATACACGCGCCATCCTCAAACTCAAGATCTCACCCAGTTCAAAATTAGTTATCAAGTGTTGTGTATTGCAGAAGAAAATCAACACACAGACAATACTGAGCTTGCAATTGGCTTTTCCTATTGAGAGAAAGTTGAGTTTCTCCACACTGTTGAGTTCCTGGGTTCAGTAGTAATCTTTTTAAACAGCGGACAGAATCTAGGAAGAAAAAATAAACAGCGAGCAATCCCAGCTCCACTCATGCCCTTTATATTGTGTGACGATACTATGACCTTAAGAGGTGTACTTTGTCCTTTTCCCCATGAAGAAAGGTTGAGGTAGAGGTAAACAGTGTTCTGCTCAAAGTCAAAAACAGCTTGTGAGGCTTTGGGGTTATTTTTAACGTTGGAACAATAGAAGCAGCATCAATGGTGGCGTTGAGCTCCCACAGAACCAGGATTTTTAGTTTTAGCTTGAGGGGTCTTGAAGCTAAATGTGGAAGCTCTTTTCCTCTCTCTGTTGCAGCCAAAAGCTGGGGTTGTCTTCCTGCTACTAGAATTGCATGTGAGATAGTCTACTGAATTTGCCTTTGCCAAGGGTGTGTTAATGGGATGTTACTAAATTGGAACAGTTAATTAGTAGCAGTTAATACATTTTTTTAAGCATTTCAATAGAGTTACAGTTAAGCCTATTCTTTTATTTTTATGTTGTCTGTATTTTAACTGTAGTATGAAAATAAAGTGTATTTTGCTTAAAGTCGAGTAATTTGACCAACCAGATTGCATCTGGAACACAACTCCTTAAACTTACCTTCAAAATAAGGAAAAATTAAGGTCTAGGCTATGTTCTTAATATAGTTTGAAGAGGTTTTTTCTGGTCCATAGCAAATTATATAGCCGCATTGGAAGAATCCTGATGCTAGGTTAGCGATACGTATGTAAGGACTGAAAGGAAAAAGAGAAATAAAACAGAAAAGGTGGAAGACAGAAAAGAAGGAGGCTAAACAGCCCAGCTAGCCTACTGTACCATTCAATAACATCATAACTGATCTGATTCCATCCTTATTCTGCATTCCTGCCTGATTCAGAATGAAATCTCTCTATTGCTTTTTCAGACAGTTTGGCAATCACACTCAGAGATGCTATGACAAGACATAAATGGTGCTGAAAATAAAAATGTAACATCAGTACAGTCTCTGATTGTTCATGTGTTGTGTAGTGAAATGTCGCGGGGCACTTCACAGGAATGGTATAAAGCAACATTTGATACAATGACACATAAGATGATATGGGAGCAGATGGACAGAACCCTTGGTCAAAAAATTAGCTTTCAAGGAGTGTCTTAAAGGAGGAACAATAAAAAGGGCGTCAAAGAGACTTCTAACAGGGACATCAGAGATTAGGGTTCAATTAACTGAAGGCATGGCCACCAAAAGTGGAGAAATTAAACTTGGGTATATGTAAGAGTTAAGAGCTGAATGAACACAGGTATCATGGGTCTGCAGGAGATTACAGAGATGGGGGGTGGGGTCAAAGTCAAGGAGGTATTCGAAAACAAGGATGAGCATTATAAAACTGGGAAGTTGTTTGGCTTAGATAAGCAAGCATAATGGTGATGGATGAATCAGACTTTGTTCCTGTTAGGATGCGAGTAACCATTTTGATTGACCTCAGGTTTGTACAGATGGAATGAGAGAGACCAGTCAGCAGTGCATTGCAATAGTCAAAACTGGAAATAACATCACAGTTTCAGCAACATATTACCTAATGCAAGGGTGCAGTCAGTTGATATTAAGGAGATAGAATTGGACATCTATTGCAGACAAGGCAACAGGCCAAATGCTGGAAAATGAGATTAAAATAGATAGATATTTCATGGCTGCCCAGTCTCTCACTAGAGAGAGAGAGAGAGAGGGGGACTGGTGGTTTAACCTGAGGGTTAGCACACCGCAGGCAAGGGGAGAGGTTGTGAAGGTAACTTCAGTTGGTGTGGAGGAACTGAACCTGTGCTATAGGCATCACTCCACAGTACAAACCAGTCATCGCCAACTGAGCTAAGAGAGATAAACTGAAATATTCGAGTGCTGTCCTTCTGTCCAGAATCAGTTTAGCTTTGTCTATTACAAGCCACGTCAGTGTTTCACCAGTTCAAGATTACTAGCAGGAGACTTTCATGATTTTAAATAAATTATTATTCACACAATCACTACAAAAGTTCAATTCGAATTATTTTTGTAGCCTAAATTAAAGTTTCAAAGATTACCTGACACCCTCATAACTTGAAAGCTATCTTTACTGTTCATCAATGCTATTTTTAAAAATAAATCTAGGCCCTTTGGTAAGCTTCCCTATCATAGAATTGCTGCAGTGTGGAAGCAGGCCATTCAGCCCATCAATCAGCACACCCTCTTGCTATAAATTGCCTTAATCAAAATGATTGACTGCTTCACATTTAGTGCCAGCTTCTGAGCCAAGTTTGAGCTTAATAATAGTAGGGAGAATCCTGCCACAAGTGTCTGAGAAAATAAACTCATTTCCCAGCAACCCTCACATTGATGAGTACTGAATTCACACAAAGAACGGTGAAAAACGGAGCTATTTTATGGAAATCTAGCCAGTCACATTTTATAACTTCAGGATAATCAACCAACTGTTGTAGTCTGATTAGGATATAGGAACCTTGGCGAGTATTTCAGTGCAGTTTTTGTTTTAATCCTCTTCCTGCTCCATTTGACTAATCTTGCCATGGCAGAAAGGAAAACAGGGAGAAAATACAGGCTTAGTTACAGGTGCAAAAGAACCATACAATTTCAGTACATTGGTTGACTAAAAGGAGAAGGAGGGGCACGTAATCTATACAGTCTAGCCCAGTCAATAAATTGCTGGTGTTGAGAAAGTCTCATCTATGCATAAACCAACCTACTTCTCATTAACTCCCAATATATTGAATCTCAGTGGGTCAAGCTGGTACCAGTATAGACACCTAGCAAACCAAACAATTTCCTTTTATTCTCAATGTTTTGAATCTGAATGCATCACAACTCTGAAGAGAATTCAACAGATGATGGCTGCTATTGACAATCTCAACTGACAATTACTTCCCATTTCTTATTGTAAGCTTCATGTGGGGAAAGTGAGTTTCTAAAATGTTGCAGCGATGGATTCCCAAATTCACCAGCTATTCCATAAATAGGGAACATTAAAATTTGCTTTTGCCAATCTCCATCAACAAACTGCCCATTGTGATTGGTGGTAAGTCAATAAAAAAAGATTTGTACAGAAGTTAATGATAGAGGATTAATATGGAAATAAATCCCTTTCTTGTTAGTTTTGATCCGAAACTAAGTTCTAAAACTGACAGAGATTAAATCTACGACAGCATGTTCGTGTTGTATCTAAATTAATGTGCCTGAATTCAAATGTACAATGGCTTTGCCAATTTTTGCATTGCATTTTAGAAGTGCTTTGAAGTGTTCTCTCCATCAATCCTGTTTGAGACGGATTCCCCGTGACTGTTGGGATGACAGATGTATAACGTCAGCATCCTTGAAGCAGTCAATAGCATCAGCAGTGCCAGCACCAGTACCAGACACCACCCCCACCCCAAAGCATCCTTTGATGCTCCAATACCCACATGATCTGCCTGACTCTTCCTCAGCCTATCACCCTGCCATCTCACCTGATGGGAGCTCATTGGTCCGTAAACTCTGTTCAAGTGGCCTCCTACACATATTGCCACCCTACCCATCTTACCCACTAAAATCAACTACACTCATTCACTAACAAACTGAAAACCTGTTTAAATGTCCACAAGCTTTTCAGTGAATTAAGACTTACCAGCATATAGCAGCTAGTACTGTTAAAAGATGGAGTGTGGCTTGTCTTCCCCTGAACAACCCTGTGATATGAAGAGGGACTACAGTGGAAGCCTGTTTTATGTTTCCATTGAGGTTAGGTTCAAAAGTACCAGCTAATAATGAGGAGTTCCTTCAATGTGTAAAAAAAGGGGAACAAAATGGCAAACCGATGGTATTTCCCACGCCTCAGAAGATTTGGCCCAACATGAACACATCTCTGGATCTGACTTTCAGCAAGAAAAGAAATGAAGGTTGTAGAATTTGGCTTTTTATTTCAGAAGAAGTAAATATTCTTTGAACACTGATGTTAATAGTCTATTCTTTATATTGAAACAAACATTAGCTATGCATTAGTAATTGATTTTTGAGCAAGTATAGACGAGCATTAACTCAGTTATCCCACCAATAGTCCCTTGAATTTTTTTTCATCAGTTTGTGGGATGTGGGCATGGCTAGTTCAACTAGCATTTATTCCCCATAAAGGGAGAAGGTGGTAGTCAGCTGCTTTCTTCAGATGCTGCAGTCCCTAGGAGGAAGTTATACCCACAATGCTGTTCAGAAGAGAGTTGCAGGATTTTAACTCGTAACAGCAAAGGGATGGCAATACCGTTCTAAATCTGTATGGTGTGTGGCTTACAATGGAGCTTGTAGGTCATGGTGTTTCCATGCATCTGCTGTCCTTGCCCAACTAGGTTGTAGAGTCCACAATTTGGAAGGTGCCATCTATGAAGTCTTGGTGAGTTTTTGCGGGACATTTTGTCGATGGAATACACTGCACCCACTGTAAGCCAGTAGTAGGGGTGAATGTTGAAAATATGAAAATAGGCTGTGACTAAAGCAGACTGCTTTGTCCTGGGTTGTGTTGAGCTACGTGTTGTGCTGTACTTCATAGATCATAGAACCCCTACAGTGTGGAAACAGGCCCTTCGGCCCAACAAGTCCACACCGACACTCAGAGCATCCCACCCAGACCCATCCCCCTATAATCCACTTAATTTACACATCCCTGAACATTACAGGCAATTTAGCATGGCCAATTCACCTAGCCTGCACATCTTTGGACTGTGGGAGGAAATTGGAGCACCCGGAGGAAACCCACCCATACACAGGGAGAATGTGCAAACTCCACACAGACAGTCACCCGAGGGTGGAATCGAACCTGGGTCCCTGGTGCTGTGAGGTAGCAATGCTAACCCTAAGCTTTGAGTCTAAAATGGAATCAGAGAAACATGAGTTATGAACTACATTTGTTTGCATGTCCTGTTTAAATCCTATAATTCTTCATTGGAAAAGAAAAATTCTTTGAATACATATGAAAATACCATATACTCAACCATGTTAATTTATCATTGATTACACTGGAACAGTAACCAAAATTTCTAAACCTAGAAATAGAATAAACAATAACTTAGAGAAGAATTGCAGTAGCTCAAATTGTCATGTGACAGAACTTCCTGTAGTTGCGACAACATGCAAATCAATTCAAAATTGACAACAGATATAAGATTTGGGGTCATCACAATGCTGGTTGAATACTATTTTCTTATCCTCCTGACACTCACCTGCTCCTCATCTAATCCCACTGTATGGAATTTTTGTCCATGTTATTAATTCACCTGGTCTTGCTTCAGCCCTTTCTCTTTCCTCCTGTCAGTCCCACCTCCATTTGCTCACTTCATCATGTTCCCTCCTTCCCTCCTCCACAGATGATAATATGATTTATCTCTTCTTAGTTACTTTCTTAAATTCTCTCACACTGCACATCTTATTTCTTTCATTGTTTCCTTCATCTATCTGCCACCTTGGTCTCTACTGGTTAGAAGTTAGTTTACACAAATAGAGATTGCTGGAAAAGGCCTGCAGGCCTGGCAGCATCTATGAAGAGAAATCAGAGTTAGTGTTTCCGGTCAGGTGACCCTTCCTCTGAACTAGATAGAAAAACTAGTTTAATTCTCTTAAAGGTATTTGTTCAGCATTGTTTCTTATCCGCTATAAATGTATAAGCATCTTTAAAACTGCTGAGTAGCATGGGCAAAGTCTTCACTTGTAGGCAGCAATGACTCTCGCCCTGTGGCAGAGACACAGGCAAGCAGTAGTGCATGAGAGCAGGATTTAGTGACCACCTGCAACTCGTGACTACAATATCAGGTGAGATTCCTTTATTGTTGTTGCTGCCTTGCACTCCGTCAGGCAAGTGAAGAGTGTTCCTTGAGAGTCCTGCCTGGTGACCTATGGATCGTGGACAGTCTTGAGGAGCCAGAAGGTACGCTACTCAACACAAAATTCTCAGCCTCTGATCTTCTCTTGTAATCACAGTATTTATATGGCTGGTCCAGCCCAGTTTCAAGAATGCTGATAGTAGGGAATTTAGTGATATGAAATCCAATGTCAAAAAGTGAACATTGGATTCTGTCTTGTTAGAGATGATCATTGCATGCGCTTGAATAGTGAGAATGTTACTTGCTACTTATCAATCTAAACCTGAATGATGTCTAGGTCTTGCTACATAAGAAGATAAGTGCTTCAGTTTCTGAGGAGTCGCAAGTGGTGCCGCACATTGTGCACATATCAGTGAAGATCCCACTTCTGACATTATGACAGGGAGAAGGTTATTGATAAAGCAGCTGAAGATAGTTGGACAGGGGACACTACCTTTTGATGTCCTTTGGTTGAAATAATTGATATTTAATGACCATAACCAACTTCCCTTCTGCTAGGTACAACTTCAGTCAGTGGGGAGTTTTCCCCTTGATTTCTGTTGACTTCTGTTTTACTAGGACTTCATGATACTGCACTCAGTCAAATGCTGCTTTCATATTAAGGCTAATCACTCTTATTTCTCCTGTTCAGTTCAGCTCTTTGCATGAAGTTTGGGCCAAGGATGAAATGAAGTAAGGAAGTGTCTGGGCCTAGTGGAATACAAACTTAGCATCAGTAAGCAGGTTATCGTTAAATAAATGCCACTTGATAGCACTGTTGATAACCCCTTCCACCATTTTTGCTGATAAGCATGGACTAGAAGGACAGTAATCGGTCAGGTTGGATTCTTCTTGCTTTTTCTGGACAGTACATTGCTGGGCAATTTTCCATATTGTCAGGTAGATGTCAATGTTGTAATTGTGCTAGAACAGCCCTCGGCTAGGGATGGTGATGCTGGAGCACAGTTTCCCAGTACTATTGTCAGAATGTTGACAGGACCCATAGCCCTTGCAGTATCATATGCATCAGCTGTTGCTGAGCACAATCCAGGATAAAGCAGGATACTTGCTTGATTGGCAGCCCATTTTCACATTTTCGACATTTGCTCCTTCTACTACTGATGTACAGCAGTAGCAGTATGTACCATCTATAAAATGCATTGCAACAACATACCAAGGCTTCACGCAGAATAAAGCAAATTGGTTCAAGACTGACATCTTTGATATGTAGGACCTCAGGTTGACATCAACATGGACCATCCATTTGATATTTCTGGTTGTAGATGCTTAAGAATATTTCAGCCTTGCCTTTTGCACTGATGTGCTGATCTCCCCCTATCATTGAGGTTTTGTGTATCTGTGGCGTTTTCTCTGCCAGTGAATTATGTAAGTGTTTTTATCATTCACGACTGGGTGTACCAGGGCTATACAGCTTGGCTCTGATCTGTTTGTTGTGGTAACATTTAGCTCTTTTGCAGTTTGGCATGCAAGTAGCCCTGCCTTGTATCTTCACCAGGCTGATACCTTTGTTTTCGGTATGACTGGTGCTACTCCTGGCATGATATGTTACACTCTTCATTGATCCAGGTTGATCTCCTGGCTTGGTGTCAATGATAAATAAGACATATGCTGAAATCATGATTGGATACAATTCTGTTGCTACGGAATTAAATGGATACCCAGTTTTGAAATGCTAGATCGATTTAAAATCTTTCCCAACCAACATCATGGTTGTGCCACACAACACAATGGCAGATATGCTCAATGTGAAGTAGGATATTGGATAAACTGTACAATTATCATGCTTAGCTGATACTGTTGGGGATAGATACAGTTATGAAAACTAGGTTGGTAAGGCTGAGGTCAGTATGTTTTTCTTTCTTGATAGTTTTCTCTCAAACTGCGACACTCCCAATCCAGCAATTATGTCCTTTAGAACAGGATATGATCCAACAGTAGTGGTGCTAATGAGCTACTCTCCATGATGAATTGAAGATCCCCATCCCGAGTACAGTTTGTACCCTTGCCACCCTAAGTGCATCCCCAATTACAGTTCAATACAGACAAAAACTGATTCATCAGCTAAGATATGATGGTAGGTGCTAATCAACCAAAGGTTTCATTGTTCATGTTTGACCTGATTTTATGTGATTTCATGGGGTGTTGCACCAATGTTGACAACTCCCAGGGTAATTTGTTCCTGTCTGCCAGGACCTTTATCCAATTGGTTGGAAAGGACGTGCTCAGGGATGGTGATGTTGGTGTCTGGGTTATTGTAAACTATAATTCAATATGAATGACTATGGTTAGGCTGCTCCTTGACTGGTCTATGGGACAGCTGACCAATTTTGGCCCAAGCCCATGGATAGTTGTAAGGAGGACTTGCTGAGTTTACATAGATTTATGTGTTGTTGTCATTTCCAGTGACTTGGTTGATGCTGAGTAATCCATCTATTTTTGTTCCATTTATCAGGCTTTGTAGCAGCGAGATACACCAAAGAGGAAATTTTAGAGGGTAGGTAAGAGTCAAGCCTGCTTCGCCATTCAATAGGATCATTGCTGATCTGACATTCCTCATGTTCACTTTCCTGTGTTTTCTCTGTAAACGGTCATCAAGAATCTGTCTCAGTCTTAAATTCACACAAGAACTCCGCCCTACAGCTTTCTGTGGCAAGGAGTTCCAAAGACTCACAACCCTCTGAGAGAAGAAATTCCTTCTTATCTCAGTTTTAAACTGGGGCCCCTTTATTCTGGTCCCAGATTCTTTCATGAGGGGAACCATCCCCTCAACATTTACCCTTTCAAGCTCCTTAAGCTTAATGTTTCAACGAGATCACCCTTTTATTCTTCTAAACTCCAGTCACTAGATCCCAACCTGTTCAGTCTTTGCTCATAAGATGATCTTTCCATACCAAGGATCATCCTTGTGAACCTTTTCTGAACTGTCTCTAATGAAATTACATCTTTCCTTAAATAAATAGCACACATAGGCCAGACAAGGTGAAAGTGCAAATTTCCTTAAATGGACATCACTGGGTATTTGTAACAATTGTCAATGGTTTCATGGATGCCATTAAATCAGCTTTTCATTCCAGACTTTATAATTGAGTTTAAATTTCAGCATCTTCCATGATAGCATTCAAATCCATGTTACCTAGATTAATGGCCCAGTGACAAAACCTATACTACTACCCCTGATCAAATTTTGTTGAGCCTTTTATGATATTCCAGCCACTTGTTTCTTTAATAATATTAATTATTTGTCTGTACCACTCTTTGTGACCTCAACACACTTTGTCTTCTTTTTGGGTTCGGCCATGAACGTGGGAAGTCCAATGGAGCCTGGTACTGGTTGTCCCTTGATCAGTTGGTTCGCAACAGATGTTTCCTGGACCAGTTGCTCTCTGGGATATAGCTGAACTCTAAATTCTTAAGAAGTTGTGTTATATGTGCAGGATCAAAAGTGAAGTTTGCTGATTGTGAAAAACATGAACATTTTAGGCATTTGTCGTGCGACTTGTAGCATTCCTGTGGTCTTGACAATTATTCCATGTAACCAAATATAGCACATTGCTTCTGCTTCTTCAGCTACAGAAATTGTCACACAACACAATGGCAGGTATGCTTAATGTGAAGTAGGATACTGTCTCCATAAGAACTGTACAATTGGTTTGATAGGACAGTGACTTGGTATGAAGCTTAGATTTAACAGGATGTCAATTAATATATTAGAATATTGGAATCACTTACTTCTCTATGAGTGTCTCAATGATCTTTTCCAAAGGAGACTGTTTTACCATATTGAACTATTTGCATGTACAAACTTCTCCTTTTCTATAGCTTCCGCATGTCCTACTTCTGCCTGTAATGTTTGGTTTTGAGAAATGCTGTATTTGAGAGCTATCACCTCCATTAAGTTTAATCTTGTGTTCTGTAGGGTACTTTTCTGATCTCAGAATCAGATAGCAAGTCTTTTGTCATCTTTTGCATTTCTTCACTATGTGTTAACTAAGATTAGCACTGTAAAGCTGTTTTAAATCTGTATCTTGGATAACAAGGTGTAGAGCTTGATGAACACAGCAGGCCAAGCAGCATCAGAGGAGCAGGAAAGCTGACGTTTCGGGCCTAGACCCTTCTTCAGAAAAAAAGTATCTTGTTCATTTTACTTTCAGTCTGTTCTTCTCGAAGCCAAAATTAGCAAAAGTAACAAATCACGCAGCACTGACCAAGTTCTGATGACTGTAGAACATAGTAGGCTTTATACCAAAGTACTTTAGCAGTCCTTTCTTTATTTGCCAGTCTTTTTTAAATTGATGTTTCTGAAACAAAGTCTGGAATTTTTCACTGTTAAGCAACACTGCTCAAAGCAATGAAAATCTTCAAAGTTATATTATCAGCTGTGCTATAGTAAATGATTGTTTTTGAGATTTTTAAATCTTTTTCTTTGAAATACTATATCACTGTACTGCTTACAGGTTTTTTCACCTTTTTTAATAATCAATAAAGTGGCTAATGACTTTTTCTAGGGTTTTCCAATTTCTCCCAAGGTAAAATGGACATCTTCCTACTTTTCATTGTCCAGAACATCAAGAACTTACTTGTACAGAAACTTTGTATGATTTTCTCTGGCTATGGCTTTTATGTATCTTCCCACCAAAATTATGATTAATTTACTGAATCCCAGTTCTTTAAAATCTTTACATTTTCCTGACATTTTTCTTCTGAGATTCTTCCATTAGATTTGCATTTTAAAAGTTGTTCATTTTCATCTAAAATGAATTCTAAATCTCAGTTCTGTAGCTCCAGTCATAATTCATTTTTTTTATCTAGAAGTGTTATTACACACAACTGAACTTTTTTTTTGCCCAACACCAAATCACCCATGGTAAAATACTTTTTGTTCAACCTGCACAGCAATGTTATTAAACACCATTGGAGCAGCTGGGACTTGAACCTGGGCCTCCTTGTCCAGAGGTAGGGGCACTACCACTGAACCACAAAAGGGCCCTTCCCAATTCCTCTTTTTAACAAACTCTTGAATTTCATGTCCTGTTGTTCCATTACTTTTTGCCTTAGGTATCTCTAACTGTACCTCACGGAACCTTCTGTTGTTCCTTACAGAGCCTTCAGAATCTAAGTTGGACTGTCTTCGCCATTTTCCTGAACTACATTCTTTTTCCAATGACAACAAGGTGCAGGGCTGGATGAACACAGCAGGCCAAGCAGCATCATATGATGCTGCTTGGCCTGCTGTGTTCATC
>NC_063345.1:34678182-34703447 GCF_021869965.1 Rhincodon typus
GTACCTACACCGGCCCTAAACCCCACCTCTTCCTCCGTTACATTGATGACTGTATCGGTGCCGCCTCGTGCTCCCACGAGGAGCTCGAACAGTTCATACACTTCACTAACACCTTCCACCCCAACCTTAAGTTTACCTGGACCATCTCTAACACCTCTCTCCCCTTCCTGGACCTCTCTGTCTCCATATCGGGCAACCACCTCGAAACCGATATTCATTTCAAGCCCACCGACTCCCACAGCTACCTAGAATACTCCTCCTCCCACCCACCTTCCTGCAAAAATGCTATCCCCTAATTCCCAATTCCTTCGCCTCCGCTGCATCTGCTCCCAGGATGAGGCATTCCACTCCTGTACATCTCAGTTGTCCTCGTTTTTCAAGGACCGTAACTTCCCCCCCTCAGTGGTCGAGAACGCCCTCAACCGTGTCTCCCACATCTCCCACAACTCATCCCTCACACCCCGTCCACGCAATAAGAACCAAAAAAGAATCCCCCTCGTCCTCACGTACCACCCCACCAACCTCCGGATCCAACGCATCATCCTCCGACACTTCCGCCATCTGCAATCCGACCCCACCACCAAAGACATCTTTCCCTCCCCACCTTTATCTGCTTTCCGGAGGGACAACTCTCTCCGTGACTCCCTTGTCCGCTCCACACTCCCCTCCAGCTCCACCACACCCGGCACTTTTCCCTGCAACCGCAGGAAGTGCTACACCTGCCCCCATACCTCCTCCCTCACCCCCATCCCAGGCCCCAAGAAGACTTTCCACATCAAGCAGATGTTCACCTGCACATCTGTCAATGTGGTATACTGCATCCGCTGTTCCCGGTGTGGCTTCCTCTACATCAGGGAAACCAAGCGGAGGCTCGGGGACCGCTTTGCAGAACACCTACGTTCGGTTCGCAATAAACAACTGCACCTCCCAGTCGCGAACCATTTCAACTCCCCCTCCCATTCCTCAGACGACATGTCCATCCTGGGCCTCCTGCAGTGCCACAACAATGCCACCCGAAGGTTGCAGGAACAGCAACTCATATTCCGCTTGGGAACCCTGCAGCTCAATGGCATCAATGTGGATTTCACAAGCTTCAAAATCTCCCCTCCCCCTACCGCATCCCAAAACCAGTCCAGCTCGTCCCTGCCTCCCTAACCTGTTCTTCCTCCCACCTATCCCCTCCTCCCACCTCAAGCCACACCTCCATCTCCTACCGACTAACCTCATCCCGCCCCCTTGACCTGTCCGTCCTCCCTGGACTGACATATCCCCTCCCTAACTCCCCACCTACACTCACCTTTACTGGCCCCATCCCCGCCTCTTCGACCTGTTTGTTTCCTCTCCACCTATCCTCTCCTCTATCCATCTTCTATCCGCCTCCCACTCTCTCCCTATTTATTTCAGAACCCCCTTCCCCTCCCCCTTTTCTGATGAAGGGTCTAGGCCCGAAACATCAGCCTCTCTGCCCCTATGATGCTGCTTGGCCTGCTGTGTTCATCCAGCCCTGCACATTGAACCAAAAGGTTGATGACTGGAGGCCATTTAACTTGGCATTTGTCATTGGGAAGATGGTAAAATCTATTAAGAGGATTTAATAACAGAACATTTAGAAATACAAAATATAATCAAACAAAGTCAGCTTTGTAAAGGGAAAAAATGCTGAGGATTTAACAAGCAGGATAAAGTGTAACCAATAATTACCATTTCTCTGGATTTCAAAAAAGTAGTGACTAAAGTACCATACATTAGGATATTCCATAACATAAAAGCTAATGGAATTGGGGATATTATATTAGCATGGAAACAGGTTTGGTTAACTAATGGAATAAAATAGGCATTATCAGCATGGTGACCTGTAACAAATGAGGTGGTAAAAAGATCAATGCTGGGTCCACAGTTATTTATAGCATATATTAAATGACTTGGATAACAAAAGTGAATGCGCTATTGCCAAGTTTACAGATGACACAAAAATAGTTGGGAAGGCAAGTGGCAAGGATGACATAAAGATTCTACACAGGGATATAAACAGTTTAGATGAGTGGACGAAGACTTGGCAGATACAACTCAATATGGGGAAATGCAAGATTGTGCATTTTGGCAGAAAGAATAGAGGCAAATAATGTTTTATTGGAAAAAACACTTGCAGAAAGTTGCAGCACAGAGGCATTTTAGACTACTCATGCACGAGTCACAGAAAAGCAAGTATCCAAGTGCAATAGTTAATAAGGAAGACCAATGAAGTGTTGGCCTTCATTTCAGAGGGAATGGAGCATAAAAATAGGGAGGTCTTGCTCAAAGTATTGAAGGTAATAACTATGAAATATAGTGAACCATTTTGGTTGCCTCACCTAAGGAAAGATATTCTGGCACTGGAAGCAATCCAGAGAAGGCTGACTAAGTTGATCCCTGGAACAAAGGGATTTTCCTATGAGGAGAAATTGAGTAGGTTGGCCTTGTACTCATTGGAGTTTAGAAGAATGAAAAGTGAACCTAATTGAAACATATGACAGGGTCAATACAGAAAGATATTTTCCTCCTTATGGGAGAGTCTAGGACCAGAGGGCATAATCTCAGAATAAGGGGTCATACAGAGAAGGAGGAGTTCTTTTTCTAAGAAAGTAGTGAAGGCACGGGATTCATTACTGCAGTAGACTGCTAAGGCCTGGTGAATAAGTATATTTAAGGCTGAGATAGACAGATTTTTAAGCAATAAGGGAATCAAGGGTTATGGGAATAAGGCAGGCAAGTAGAATTGATGGTGATCACATCAGACATGATGTAACTGAATGACAGAGTAGACTCAACGTGTCGAATAGCAACATCGGCTCCTCTGTCTTATGGTATTACGATTAATGAAATGGGAGACCGATGCATGGAGCCCACAGGAGTCCATTTAAATACATAATTTGCATATACAGTAAACTTTTTATTGTCCGGCACCTGTGGAAACAAGAGTGTACTGATTCATCAAATATTCCAGATAATCAAAAGATTCACATAATCAATGTAAAAACACACACTAACTTACAAAAACGTAATGCAGAGGTTATACACATCACTGTTACACTTTATTTGCAGCATAAATTAATTAATAATAGTGCAGGCTTGCCTTAAATAAAACTTGCCGGCACAGAGCCTTCTCACTCGCACTGTCAACTGACTACTTCGAAATTATGGTGGGTCACAGTAATTGATGAGAAATTTACTTGACATTGATTCAACTGTTCACATTTCATATGGCCATTCTTTTGAACAACAAGTACATTTACATTGAGATAAATAAACTAAAAACACTATATTAATAGGGCAGAATAATACAGTAAACTTCACAGTATTTGAGGTATATGACATTTGCCAGTTTAAAAAGAGTGCCAACTCATAAGGAGTTGACTAAAACAAAGCTTGCTGTACCTGGTCAAATATACAACTGTCTTAAAGTCTTAAAGTTTCCCACAGATTCTTTTGCTTCCTCATATCCCTCCCCACAATTCCACCCATGACCCCCACCACCAGTTCCCCCCAATCTTGGGGAATAAAGGGATAAAGATTCCCTGTTACTAAAATGCTCTCTCTATGTCAAAAAGCTACAGTGGTAATGATGAAGGAAAAGTTGCTCACACTAGTTCCATTTCAATCAGCAACTCCAGAGACACCCAAAGCCCGAACATTTATATTTGGTGTTGTTTCAAAAGCTGTTCATTTGACTGACATTTTCTTCTCCACAGTATTATTATTTCAGCCAAGTGCAGTGAGTGATGGGGATCAGCAAATGGTTGACAAGTGTAACAGATTTTTATGTGATTTCAAGCACCCTTTCTAAAGATTAATGTTTCATACTTCCTTTTCTTTGCCTGTATTGCTGCCTGAGTTATAGCTGTGTGCCTTAGTCAGGCAGACTCTATGTAAATGTGGCATTTTAATATAACATCACATTGTTACGTTGAAACATTTCATAAGCCAGCTTCCAAACTATGCCTAAAGGACCAGCAGGATTCAAGATGATATAAAAAAAGGCTTAGATTCACAGGCTCATTTTAGAGACAGTGTATAACTTACATTTTGATGAATTGATTTTATTTCTGAGAGTCTCATAATTTTCCCATTCGCCATGTAAATCTTTACATCTTTATAGCTCTGAATAGTGGCAAAGTTGCATGGTCTTCAGAAGAAAGCGGGCACTTGTATTTGAATTAATTTGACTTATCTGATCTTATCTGGACTGTGTTTGAGTACAATCTGCCCATTTTGCTGCAATTAATTTGCTCCTTTGAAATGACTGGATTATTCAAAAGTACAATGGCACAAATTCACAAACAGCTCATAACATATTATTATCTATTTTAAAACAAGACAATGGCTGCAAAGTACAAGAAATTACTTTGAAATATATTCACTAGGCAATCCTGACAGCAACATTCTATGCTGAGACTCCAATCTGACATGTTGTATTTGGGCACCAACCATATTTGAGTAAGGACAGTACTTCCAAATCACCAGCAGTGTTGCTCTTCTCTACTAGGTGGACAGTCATTGAAATCTGTAAAAATTATCCCATTGTGCGAGAACATCCCAGTTGACACAATTTAGGACAGGATCAAGCTACATTGCAATTCCACTGTCTACGTTCAAATAGCTTGCATATAGTCACTATCAAGTGCATTCATGTTAAATAGTGGCTGGGACAAAGTAACAGTGGGTTAATGAAGTCGATTGAGTGACAATCCAACAAGGAGTCAATACCTCAGATAAAGCTGGAAAATGAAAATCAAGGGGGAGAAATGTTGGAAGGAAATGCTCGTAATTGATATTTTTTGTGTGGCGGAAATGAGGAGGGAGAAACTTCAGAACTTTGAGACACATCTTGAATAACTTGGATTAAAATCCACATTGTTTTGAAGTTGTAGCACAGAAAGTTGCGTCAAAGTGAATTCAACAGGACCCGAAGCTCTGTTCTCCTCTCCATTTCAGCCTCCAGCTCATCAGTCATGTCAGTGTGCTGCATGTCAAGGGACCAGATCAAACGCTCTCTTTTCCTTTTCTTTTGGTTAAATACATAAACGGAACGTGGGTCAAACACATTTTTTCATTTCTTCTGTGATCTCAATGGATAGGGCTAAATTACTACGATGGGAACTTTTGTTCGAGAGGTAATAAAGAAAAAAATGTCGCAGCATAAAAATGGTTTGCAGCTGTTTAAGGGAATATTTGTTACTAGCCCAGTAATTTTCAAAAAATCCAGTGAATTAAATGATGTCCTCTATGTCATAAACAAAGTAAAATATATATCTCTCTTCCTGTTACTCCCACCCTCTAATTCTTTCTATGCCCCTCTCTTTAATTAATTCATTCTAATTGTTTCAGTATTTTCTCCCTAATTGTTTTTGTTCCCTGCTTTCTAACTTACTTTGGGTTGCACGTTCTAATTAGTTCTGTATCCTTGTTTGCTTTTCTGGATGTGTTTCATTCTCTTAGACCTGGTAGAAACTGAATGGGTTGACAGTTAATATGGCTACAGAAACTTCCACCCTGCCACTCCTTCCAATGTGTTGTCACTTTGAGTGATCTTTATTAGCAAGTAAGCTGAACTCCTGGCGGAGACAAGTGGGCACTTATTCATGCAGTTCAAGCTCAAATAATGTGGTTATCAAGATTGTCCAAAAGCAGCTTCAACTTTAAAGTATGTGCCTATTTGATCAGAGACAGTGGAACTACAATGTATCTTGACCCTGTCCTAAATTGTGTCAGCTCCCTATTTGAGATCATGTAACACTGCACAGACCAGATATTTTAAAATCCCTATCTCTGGACAAGGGGTATTGGGTTCAAGTCCCAGCTCCCATAGCATGTCATAACATGTCAAAACAAAAAAAATACTCTGAACAAATTTTAACTGATTTGCCTGCCCAGCTAGTTTAGTTGATATGGCATGACACTACTTGATTTAAGCATATAAGTTCTTGACGGGACTGGACAAGCTAGAAGTAGAGAGAAATCCTTCCTCTTATCAGAGAATCTAGAACTAGAGGCAGAATCTTTTCAGCTGCTGAATTGATGTGGGCAGTAATGAGTCAATTGGGAAAACATGGCCAGGTTGGAAATATAAGATTTGTGATGTCAAGAAAAAAAGGCCAATTTTCCAAACAAGGTTTAAACGAATGGATGAGAATCCCACTGATGTTGACAAGTGGCCTACTTGCATGAAATAACATTGCATTTTACCTAATCTCACCCCATTCATGTGCAAGTTGCTGTTTTTTACAGGGAGCAGAGAGAAACTAGTCTGTGATAATACCTGACTTGAAAATCTGAGCAGTACACGATGGTGGGAAAATGTCACAAACCGTGCAGGGCAGCTCTGGACGTACAGACTGGATACACAGTGGCCTTTTAAAGAAAGCCACAAAAATAATTTTGCTAAAATATTGTAAGAGTCAGTGTAAGGGTGGCACAAAAACAAAGTTGCTGGAGAAGCTCAGCAGCTCTGGCAGCATCCGTGAAGGAGAAAACAGAGTTAACGTTTCGGGTCCAGTGACCCTTCCTCAGAATGGTGGCACATTGGCTCAGTGGTTAGCACTACTGCCGCACAGCACCAGGGACCCGGGTTCGATTCTAGCCTCGGGCAGCTGTCTGTGTGGAGTTTGCACATTCTCCCCATGTCTACATGGATTTCCTCCCACAGTCCAAAGAGGTGCAAGTTAGGTAGATTAGCCATGCTAAATTGCTCATAGTGTCTAGGGTGGGAAATGCAGAGATATAGTAGAGGTGGGCGTGGGTGGGATGCTCTTTGGAGGTTTGGTGTGGTCTCGATGGGCTGAATGGCCTGCTTCCACACTTTGGGGATTCTATGAATGCTAAGGCGTGATGGCATTAGGGAAAGAGTAGTGGCCTAGCAGCCCTATGGACTTTCATTCTTGTAGCTGCAATGACAGCCAATCAGATTTAATGGGCCAATAATGTTACGAATCTAATGTGCTATTTACAAAGCAGTATCACCTGTCCCACCTACGTGTCCACAGAAGTTTTCCATATTAGTTGCTCTTTCACTATGTCTGCTGTAAAGAGTTTTCCTGGCTGGCAGTGTTTGACTTGGTGTACAGCTGGCTCCTAAATAAAGTGATGGCAGCAGACAAGCTATAAGGTCCTGGCAGCAACCAGTACTGCCACCACTGGTGACCTCATAGCACAGGTTTGGTATCTCAAGGAGTGGTTTGGATCTAATGAGGTGAGCAGTGGAGAATTGTACCAGATAATTCACTAGAGGTCATGGAGGGAAACCCTTCAGGGAACACTACTAAATTAACGTTTAGCCAATATTTTGGGAAAATTCAGTACTAGAACTACTGTTTAAAAAAAAGGGGTCACTCATTTAAAACAAAGATGAGGTTTTTTTTTCCCCCTCGCAGAGGTTTCTGAGACTTTGGAACTGTCCTCCCAAACAGGTAGTGGAAACAGAGTCTTTTGAATGTTTTAAGGCAGCGGAGGATGGATTCTTGGGAAACAAAGAGGTTATAGGTTATCGTCGCAGGTTGCAATGTGGATTTATAGTTACAAACAGATCAGCCATGATATATTTAGATGGCTGAGCAGGCTCAAGGTGCTGAATAGCCTACTTCCGTTCCTTGTTCAAGTGTAGGACTGGATGGGGAAGCTGCTGTGGGTCTGCCTTGACACGCCAACCACAAGGAAGGTTCATCCAGAGTCACAAGAGGTCCGGAAAAAGAAAATATTTTTAAATAATGTTTTGTTTCTTTGTGAAATAGGAGGAACATTAATATGCTCAGATCAGCACAAGGAAAGCTCGAACTTCTCCTGCTTCCCTGCAAAATATGAGACAAGTCTTGAGCCATCCCACCTTCACCACATTGTCAGCACACTGTAGTGCTCGAGAACCCATCCCTCAGTTCCCTAGGACAGTTCCTACAGTCTGAAACCCTAAAGACCTGCCAGCTAGTGATTGTTGATTTGTTCGGTAGGATAGTGATGAGGTCAAAAACAGAAATTGCTGGAGAAACTCAGCATGTCTGGCAGTATCTGTGGAGAGAAAACAGAATTCATGTTTTGGGCCCAGTGACCCTTCTTCAGAACAATTCTTAAGAAGTGTCACCAGACTAGAAACGTTAACTCTACTTTTTTTCCACAAATCCTGCCAAACTTGTTGGGTTGGTCCATAACTTTTGTTTATAATTCCAATTTCAAACATTTGCATTTCTTTGATTAATTTTAGTGATGGAGTCAATATAGATAAGTTAAAGTCTCCTGGGCCTCATATCCAGCTCCCCACATAAATGATTCTTAATTGGTGTGAAGATTGGCTTTTGATATTCCTCTCTGATATTCACTGACAAAAAGACAGTCTTTTTTAAAACTTTCTTTTAATTGTTCAATCTTTCTTCTCAATTGGCGCTGAGTTACTACCCTGTAAATTACATTATTTTGCTTCAAAACAAATTTTGTGTGTTCCACACATCCCTATTCTGTGACAAAAAGGTTGCTACTTTCTAAATGTATTTGATTGTAAAACTTTTGCTGATAGAGAGAGATGGAAGAGAACTGATACTGGTTATATATTTTTGCATAGATCAGTTGGGCTGAATGGCTTGTGGTTATGCTATACATTATAAATAATTCAGTGTAATTCCCTCACATGGTTCTAAGCACAGAAAGCCGCCAAAAACCAGGCCTGCACCATGGGAACATCAAGCTGAGTGTAATAACTTGAACCCAAAATTTATGGTCAGTTTCAAATTACATTCGGATTGTGCCCAGGTTGGACAGCAAAGAAAATCATCCCTCTGATACTTATGTACCTCTATGCAATCCAACTTTGCTCCAACCATTCAACACATAATACAATTACTTTCCAGGTCTGGCCACATCATCAATTCCTACTTAAAGCTTGTGAATTGCACAAGGGCTAAGTTCTAACCTGCATTCATTGTTTATGAACTTGCAAGTTATTTGGCTTGCAAAGTTCACTTTATTTATATCTTTGGTTAGAGACAAAAAAAAACTATAGATGAACAGGAGGCTGGAAGAACACAGCAAGCCAAGCAACCTCTGGAGGAAAGGAGAAGTCAACGTTTCGGGTATTACCCTTCCTCAGGACTAGATGCGGGGATAGAGGTAGCTGCAGATGAAAAGAGGGGAGGAGGGGGTTAGCGGAATGGTGATGATGGGTGGACGCCGGTAGTAAGTACGAACTGGTTGGTTGATGGGAGGGATGAATCTGGTTGGTAGTTGGAAGGGAGGGCCAATAGGTGGAATGGAAGGGAGGAGATGGAGCTGGAAAGGGGTTCGGGGATAGATGGGAAGGTTATTTGAAATTGGAGAACTTAATGTTGAGTCCTCCAGGCTGTAGGATGCCCAGGCGGAAGATAAGGTGCTGTTCCTGAAATTTGTGTTTTGAGTAGCTGCGATACTGGAGGAGGACAAGGACGGACATGTCGGAGGGGGAATGGAGGGGCAGTTGCAATGGGCGGTGACTGGGAGGTTAAGCTGGCCGAAATGGGCCAGGCAAAGATGCTCAGCAAAATGTTCGTCTAGTCTACGTTTGGTCTCACAGATGCAGAGAAGACCACATCAGGAGCACCAGATACAGTAGACTAGGTGGTGTGTGGGCAGGTGTTGTATCTTTTAAGGTTACAGTGCCTAATTGGAGTTGGCAGAATTGTTTGAGGATGATACCAGCCTCCGCATCCACCACCCAGGACATCTTCCACTGCCAACCCCTCTCTGCCTTCCACAAGGACCATTTCCTTCGCTACTCTTTAGTTCACGCCACACTCTCCACCAACTACTCCAACCTGACCGGCACCTTTCCCTGTAACCGTAAAAGATGCAAGACCTGCCCACACACTACCTCCTCACCTCCATTCAGGGCCTTAAACAGCCCTTCCAGATGAGTCAGAGCTTCACCTGCATCTCCTCCAACCTAGTCTACTGCCTCCGGTGCGTCCGATGTGGTCTTCTCTACATCAGTGAGACCAGATGTAGACTAGGCGAACATTTCGCCGAGCAACTTCACCTGGCCCATAATGGCCAGGCTAACATCCCAGTCACCGCCCATTTCAACTCCACCCCCCACTCCCCCTCTGACACATTCATCTTCAGCCTCGTCCATGTTACAGTGATTCCAAACGCAAATTTGAAGAACAGCACCTTATCTGCCATCTGGGCGCCCTCCAGCCAGAGGACTGAACATTGAGTTCTCCAATTTCAAATAGTCTTCCCACCCGTCCCCCAGCACACTTTCCAGCCCCACCTCCTCCCTTCCATTCCACCTTCTGACCCTGCCTTCCAGCTACCAACTGGATTCATCCCTCCGATCAACCATCCAGGTCATACTTACTACCGGTGTTCACCTATCACCACCATTCCGCACGCCCCTCACCCCCCTTTATCTGCAGTCCCCCTACCCCAACATCCAGTCCTGAAGAAGGATAATACCTGAAACTTCTCCTTTCCTCCTGATGCTGCCTGGCTTGCTGTGTTCTTCCAGCCTCCTGTTTGTCTACCTTAATTATATTTTTCATTGGCTCATCGTTATCATTTTCAATCATCATTCTTTCAGTAAATAAAAAATTACTTTTTGTCCTCCAGGGCCTGGAATCACATTTCAACTCATTCTGAAGTACCAATAATCTTTTTGAAGGAAGGGACAGGGCCAAAATGAACCACAGGTCTTCTTCAAAAGTCAGCAAAAGATAGTGAGTGAATGAGTAGAAGTAGACAGAATTTACAGTGGAGTGGAACCCTCTGCATCTCAAATATGGTGACAATGACCTTGTGAAACTTAAGATGAAGTCATTACCAGACCATTGGGCTGATCTCTCACTAGAGAGAAATGACTTGTGTTGGTTTAATCTGAGAGTTACCATACCTCAGGCGAGGGCAGAGGTTGAGAAGGAGAATTCTTCATATTGACCTCAGTCGCTGCGGGAATTGAACTGGTGTCTCTCTGCATTGCAAACTACATACAACTAACTGAGCTGTGATATGGGCAGGTTGAATCTCCACACAAATGAAGCATGGAAATTAATTGGTGCTGTGTATTGCAACATTCCCAGACGATGATTATAATTTTATTTTATACTCACAGAAATGAAAAGCCATCAAGGAAAGTCTGGAAACAATGAACTCATTCTGCTAAACTGTACAGAAATACAATAGTTCTGTCTGCTTGAAACTGACATTCTTCATTAGTTCAACTCTCACATTGCTTTCCATGCAATGTGGCTTGTTACTCTGGTGAAACCTGTCATGTCCCCCTAGGAGGCAGACGTCTGACCTGAGAATAAAAATAAATGATAGCAATCTGAAATGAAAACGGTGGATAACCGAGAAAGAATCAGAGGTTTACAGTGACAATGGAATGGATGGAGGCTTGTGAGCTGTATAAACATTAGCATGGACCAGTTGGACTGAAGGATCTACTTCTGTGCTACAGAATCTATCCCTAAGGAGTCAAAGCAGCTCCATGTTTCAAGCAAAGTTCCTTGCAGAACTCTGTGTAGCAATTGTGTTTCACACAAGTCTTAGAATTTCAGCTGTCCAGTGAAAGCCTTTTTTTCATTAACAAGATATTAATAGATATAAAGAGGAAACTTTTTTTGTGCTTTTTTTTTTGTTTCTCCCATATTCTCCCACTTCCTTTGGTACAATAATGTAAATAATGTACTGAAGAGAATTAGAGGCTTGAGGATAAATGTAGAATAAAGGGTTAATGTTAATATATAAATAAAATGGTGATGAAAGATCTATCAGAATGCCTGTGAAATGGTTCTATCTAGGAGACTTGTGTAAAGTCTTGCACTAGAAGACCATGTTCAATAAAAGGTAATGCTTACTAACAGCCAGGTCTCCTGTGGTCAATCGCAATGATAGACATAACTAAACAAATTTCACAAACGATGTTAACAGATTTCTACTTACAGTATAGATAAGTGTTGGACAAAATGCAGTAATTTTTAATAGGAATTTCAGTGTTAAGTAAGTTTGTGTGATTAAAATGCTCCTTTTCTTAAAAAAAAATGTTGAAGAAGAGTCAGTTAAAAAGTAAGGAAGTACAGCTGAGTTTTTAATTTAAAATATTGTAGAAAAAACTTTTTTTTTCCGAGACAGATGTTAGAGATGGATTCAAGAAATGATTTCAGACATTTTTTGGAGACAGCCATGTGAACGATATGATGAGGAACAACAATTCATAATTACAAGGTGCCTTTAAAGTAATGAAAAGCCTGAAAGGTTCTTTCACAGAAGCACTGTGAAACAAAGTATGGCAGTTAAGGAGACATTATGTCAGATAACCAAAAGCTTGGTCAAAGACAAAAGTTTTAAGAAGTGCCCTGAAGAAAGAAAACAAGGACAAGTGTAGGGAGTATATTCATGAGTTTTGGGCTGAGACAACCAAAGGCACAGCCACCAGTTGCAGCCAGGCGAACTGATTGAGCTCTGAAAAGGGACAAACTTGTTTGGTCTATGAGCCTTTTCCTGTTCTGAAATTGGTCTGGATATTCCACTGTTGACTAGCTGATTAATACAAGATATTCTGGTAGGCAAATTTTGCCCATCCAAGTTTCCATCATCCTTTTTTTAACCAACGGCAATTGACATATTTGAATCAGACTATAATGATACACATCTCATTTTACATCAAACTTTCCCATTAAAAATGAGAAACATGCTGCAATGTAGAACAAGTACCTGGCATTAATAGCTGGTTATGTAAATAGTAAGTAAATTTAAATTGAATTTACAGGGCTCAGCAGATGTTAAGGAAAGTATCATTTCAGTCAATGCAGATGATATTTGAAATTATTTTTATGCTCATGACAACTGCTTCGCCATCTTTTGTACCTTCTCTTGTGAGGTTTTCAATGTACCCCTCCCCAACATCAAGCATTTGACACCTATAGTAGTATATCATTGGGCACCACAGACAGCAGACTCCCAATCTCCCAGAGGTATTAGCAAAAACTAGATCTTTTGCCAAATATTCCAATTAGGCAGAAACATGGATAAGGTCAGCACTGCTATAGAGTCAGATGACAGAAATCACATATTAGCACATTTGCAAGAATAATAACAAGCCATCACATTGTGTAATCACATTAATTGTAAAATGGTCCAAAATGCTTGAGAAGAGCATGAACAAACATAATTTGACACTGATCCACACAAGAAAATATTTAGGTTAGGTGATGAAAAGCTGAAAGTGGTGAAAGAGGTAGGTTTTAAAGGGAAGAGAGAGGTAGAGGGGCAGAGTGGTTTAGGAAAGGAATTCCAGAGCCTGGAGCTAGGTAGCTAAAGACAGGGCTGTGAACATTGGAGTGATTAAAATCATGAATACTAAGATTGTAAAACTGCAGACAGTTGTGGGGTTCTGCCCATGATTGTATCACCAGAAGGGATAACAGAGGAAAGTAGAGGCAAGACCTTGGAGGGATTTGAAAACAAAGTGTGAATTTTAAAGATTTTAGTTACTTTACTGAGAGCCAGTTCAGCTAAGTGAGGACAGTGGGTGAAGAGTGAATAGGATTTGGTGTGAGATAGAATATGACCCAGCTTCTTGCGTCAAACAGGATGCAAGACAGGAATATAGCGGATAACAGGAATATATAGCAATATATCAAACAATGTAGGAATATTGTTTGGTAAATCATTCTCCCTCATTTGAATAGACTACCTGCACATAGGGTTTCTGGAGTGAAAGCTGGTTGGCTGATAGTTGCCAAACTGGGCAAATTGGCAGCTCTCAAAGGTTATCTCTCAACCTTAATGGAAGTTTCCCATAATCATTAAGAGTGAATGAGGACAGTAATGCAATGTCCGTATCAGATCATTGAACATTGGTAGGGATTAATCTGTCATCTTTTTACTCACCTAGCACACTAGGCAAATTTTTGTGGGCATCAAGCATTCTTTCTTTCATTTTTTTACATCTCATCCAACAGAGTTTATAGGTTGGCATCATTAATCCATGGGGAGGTGATAACTTAGCAGTGTTAGCACTAGACTTTTAATCCAGAGACCCAGGTAATGTTCTGGGGACCTGGATTCGAATCTGCCATGACAAATTGAATTTGAAGGCAATAAAAAAATCTGTAAATAAGAACCTAATGATGACCACAAAATTGTTTCTGATTGCTGATTTTTTGCTAATACCTCTGGGAGATTGGGAGTCTGCTGTCTGTGGTGCCCAATGATATACTACTATAGGTCTCAAATGCTTGATGTCGGGGAGGGGTGCATTGTTTTCATTAATATGCTTTTTGGAAGGAAACTGCTGTCTGTACCTGGTCCATGTGACTCCAGACTCATACCGATTGGTTGACTCTTAGAATTTTAAAGTACAGAAGAAGTCCTTTGGCCCATCAAATCTGTGCTGGCGAACACTATCACCTACCTGTACTAGCCCCACTTCCCAGCACTTGGCTGCAAAGAAAAATGATATGATATTTCAAATGCTTATACATGTACTTTTTAAATGTTGTGAGTATTCCACCTCTACTACCCTCTCAGGCAGTGCATTCCATATTCCCACCACCCTATAGATGAGAAAAATTTTCTTCAGATCCCTTGTAAACCTCCTGCTCTTCAAGCTAAAATTATATCCCATCGTTGTTGACCCTTCAACGAAGAGAAACAGCAACTTCCTATCCACGCTATCCATGCCCCTCTTAACTGTCCTCTGGCCAATTAGAGATGGATAAAAATGCCTACCCAGCAATGTCCACATCCCCTGAATGAAGAGAAAAAAATGAAAACATCTGAAAATAATAGAATTACTAGCAGAGAACCACAAAACACTTGTGGTCAAATTCGTAAATTCATCCCCACAACACTTCATTAACTGCATATTTCCAGTTATTCTTTCACAAAACTTAATACAATCAAAACCTTCTCATTCTGGAAGAAAAACCTCAATAGAATTCTGTTCATATGTACAGGAAAGACTGAGAAACATTGTTTTAACAAGGTGAGGAGGAAGAGCCATTCCCTTGTTTGCTACCAAATTGTTTGGTAACTACAATTTTTTATATTTCTTTTTAGCATGCAGTTATCACAATTAAATTGAAATAAAGTTTGCTGAAAATTGAAGGAGCCATTTACAAAGGTCATACATCCCTCTGAGATAAAAGCTTTCTCCTAATCTCTATCATAAAAGGATAACATCTAATTTTAAACAGCACTGTCCAGTTCTCGGTTCATCTATAAGAGTAATGTCCATTATGTCAAGACTGTTCAGGGTTTCTTGCTTCAATCAATTGCCCTTCCTCTTTTAAATTCCAGTGGACAAAAAAAACCTAATCTATTCAACTTTTCCTCAGAAGACAACACACTTATTGGGGTATCAATCTAGGAAGCTATCTTCAACCTACCTCCAATGAATTTACATTCTTTCTTAAATAAGAAGATCAAAACTTTCACCAATGTTCTGTGTAAATGAAGCAGAACATCTTTATTCTTATGTTCAGTTCCCTGAGTAGTAAGGATAGAATTCTATTGGCTTTCTAAATTACTTGCTATACCTGCGTACTAACATTTTTAAATTCATGAAGTAGGATATCTACATCCCTCTCTATTTCAGCATTGCATGTGATACTCCGCTTTCTTTTATTCTTCCTGCAAAATGAGCAACTTCACATTTTCCCACATTATTCTCCATCTCCAGATTTATCTCCACTCGCTCAACCCATCTGTATCAGTTTGCAACCTGCATCTGTGCTCTTCACAATACATGTTCCTACCTATTTTTGTGTCACCTGAAATTTAACCACCATGCCTTTTCTCCCACCATCAAAGTCACTGATTTAAATTGAAAAAGCTGAAGCCCTAGTGTAGACTCCTGAGAATACACTTGTCACCTCCAGCCAATCAAGAAAATACCCAATTCGGCATGCTCTCTGTTTTCTGCCAGCCAGCCAATCTTCTATCCATACTAACATGTTACACCCTATACCATGACTTCTTTCTTTGTGCAATAATCTTTTAGGTATCACCTTGTTTAATACCTTCTGGAAATCTAAATACAGCATGTCTACAGACTTTGTCTTATCCATATCATATTATCCTGCAAAGATCCCTGACAAATTGATTGAACATAACTTCCCTTTCACAAAACTAATCTGACTGTTCCCAATCACCTTGAGTTTTCTTAAGTATGCAACTATAACCTCCTTAATGATTGATTCTAACAATTGCCCCACGATAGATTTCAAGTTAACTGGCTTATAATTTCCTGCTGTCTACCTCCACCCCAACTTTTCTTAAATTATGATATTGTATTTATACTACTTTTCAGTTGGGCAAACATTTCCAAAACCTAGTGAATTTTGGAAAATTAACAGCAACGTATCTGCTTCCTCATTAGGCATCAATTTTAAGATCCTAGGATGAATTCCATCAGTGCCTGTGGATGTATAAGTTTGCCCTTCCATCAGTTTGCTTTGTACCACTTCACATGTGATTGTAATTTCATTAACTTTCTGTGTGTCTTCCACTTCAGGATTCATAGCTACTGCCAGAATTTTTTCATTCTCTATATAGTGAAGACAGAGTAAAATAATTCTTCAATTCATCTGCTATTTCCTTAATATCTTATTAACTCCCCATTCTCAATCGCAAGGGGATTAACATTCATTTTAATTACTTGATCGTTTTTAAATACCATTAGAAACTCTTACGATCCACTATTATATTTCTAGCCAACTTTCTCTCAAGCTCTTCTTTTTCCTGCTTAACCTTTTAATTATTCTCCACCCTTCTATATATTCTGTCCAATTATCTGACCTGCCATACATTTTTGTGCAATTTTTTTTTTCTTAGGATTGATGCTTTCCATATTTTTTTTAGTTAACTAGCGATGGTACGTCCTTCCGTTAGAATTTTTCTTTATGGTTGCAATGTATTAATTCTCAGTATCTCATTAAGTATCTGCTGTTGTTTCGCTATTGCTCTGTCTTCTAGTCTAATATCCCAGTTCACTTCAGCTTGTTTACCTTTCATACCAACATGGTACCTACATGTAAACTTAAATATTAAATTTAGACCCATTTGTCTCTCTTTCAAACTGTATATAAAATTGAATTATATTGTAGTTGCTACTACCTCAAGGGTCTTCACTCTGAGATTATTAATTAATCCTGTCATATTAGACAATGCCAATTTGACCATAATCTGCTTTTTGGTTAGTTCCAAAACGTACTGCTTTAAGTAAATTTTTCAAAAGCATAAGCAGGTTTCTGTTGTCAATCTGACTTTTCAAGTTTATATGTAGATTAAAATCAGATTAATTAATTTAAGTCTTAGTCTCACCTTTTGTCCTATGATCTTGCTATTTCCTCCTTAAATGTCTCCCACTGCTGTGACAGTTTTATTTACAAGTGGCTATTCGCAGTTCACTTTGTCCAAATCATACCTTACCTTAGAAAAATTTCCCCAGTTTAGAACATTTATTGCTGGCCCATGTTTATCCTTTTCCGTAACAATCCTATATCTAACTGCACTACGGTCATTATCTCCTAAATGCTCCCTATTGATATGTCTTCCACCTGCCTGGGCTAATTTCCAAATATTAGATCTAGAGCTGCCCCTGCCCTTGTTGGGGTTTCTATTTATTGGCTAAAAAAATTCTTCTGGGTGCAGTATTAGAATTTTGCTCCCTTCCTACCTAAAACTATGCCAGTCAATATGGTAGTTAAAAACTCCAAGTATTACTGCCTTGTCATTCTTGCACACTTCTGAGATTTGAATTTGATTATATATTTGATCTTTTATCTCTTCCCTACTGTTTAGAATTCTGTAATACACATCATCTATAGCGTGTTTGCCCCTTTTGTTTATTTTTACTTCTACGCATAAGGCCTCATTTGATAATTCTTTCAAGATATTATCCCTTCTCACAGCTATAATTGAATCCTTGGATTAATGTTGTGAACTCCCTCACCCCTCCTTTTCTATCCCTCTCTCTAGCTCCTCTGAATACCTTATAACCAGAAATGTTTAGCTACCAATCCTTCCAAATTTTCAGCCATAGCTTACCCACAGCTATGATGTCATACTTCCAGGTGTCTATCTCTGTCCTTGGCTTGTTTGTCTTATTCCTCAGGCTCCTTGCATTAAAATGTGCTCCATTTAGCCTTGTTAAACTCAATTCTTTCATATCTTGCCTCTGTTTCCATTGTCTTTGAGACTGTCATGTTTTCCAAGGCAAAATGCAGTCGAAGATTCCATCACTACCTGCCTGGTCTCCTTTTTTCGGTCTGGAGGTCACCCATTCCCTCTCTCCCTGTACTTCCTTGAATGTGGGGTGACCACCTCTTGAAATGCGTTATACCTGAACTCCTCAGCCTGTGAATACCATAGTATCCCAGGGTGTCACTCAAATTCCAAACCCAGAGCTTGAGTTGCTCCAGCTGAAGACACCTCCTACACACATGGTCATCCAAACTGTCAAGAATGTCTAGGGTTTCCCATATAGTGCAGGATGTGAAAATCATGGGCCCAACCTCCCCAAACATATCTTAACTAAATAGAATATGGAACCTTGCTTTTATTTTACCCTCACTCCTACTTAAGTACAGACTAGAAAACTTTTTTCTTGTTTACTTCACAAACAACCAGAATGCTTTAACTCTATTAAGTCAAGAAATTTCATTTCAAAGTTCTAAAATATTAATCATGTAAACTTTTTAACTGTAATTATGCCTTAACATATGCTAATATCCAGTCACAAGGGACAAGGGCAAAATACCAACCTGTTCTCCTCTAATGGTCACTCTTGATTTTGTTGAAACAGCTCCACCTCTGTCCATCTGCTCCTGGAATCTCTCCACTCTCGCTGCTCCTCTTCCCTCACTGCTACTGCTCCTAGCTTTCACATAGCTCCACCTGTCACTGTGGAGTTTGCACCAGGTTCGATTTCAACCTCTGGTGACTGTCTGTGTGGAGTTTGTACATTCTCCCCATGTCTGTGTAGGTTTCCTCCCACAGTCCAAAAATGTGTGGCTTAGGTGAATTGGCCATGGGAAACGCAGAGTTACACAGACAGGGTAGGGGATTGGGTCTAGGTGGGATGCTCTTCAGAGGGTCGGTGTAGACTCGATAGGTCGAATAGCCTGTTGGTGCAATGTAGGGATTCTATGTCTATTTGCTCCTGGGACCTCTCCACTCTTGCTGGTCCTTTTACCCTCACTGCTAGCACTCCCAGCATCCACACAGCTCCACCTCCATCCATCTAATTCGGGACCTCTCCACTCTCACTGCTCCTTTCAACCTCACTGTCACTAGTTCCAAGTCCCACACAACTTTGCTACCAGTCTAACTTTCTTTCATCGGTTGGCCCCTGAAACCATGTTTCTTGTCTTTTTAAAACCACTTCAATCCATGAAAGGTCTTGTGTATTAAGAATTAGATGATGGAAGTGAAAATCAACAGTTTGTATCCACTAGCATCATGACAACACCCCACCATAAAGAATGAATGTAAACAATATTTTTCATTTTATTTCTGGGGACAGTTTTGTTACATTATCAGTATTAAATAGCACTTCAGAAATTGGGACAGCAACATTCCACATTTACTTCTTTTGTCCTAACCTGGGTTCAAAACTTGCTTTTGGGTCACAAGCCACAATTGATCCCTGAGCAATGACACATTCCCAAGTTTAATCCTTCACTGCCCAGTTCTATAATCCATGCCCTGGATTCAGGAATTTTAAAATTTTGGTTCCTGGAATGTTGGTAGACGGTACTCTCAAGTTTGCCTCCTGTGGGGTCTCTGGACTTTGATCTGGCACCTCATTTAACTTTACATTAACCTGATTTGACTGGTTGATGTTTGAGATTCAATTAATATCTCTGGTATACTTCTAGTGGCCTCCACCACTGGTTTCTGCTCCGAGGTATTTTCCTTTCTCTCTGTTATGGGAATAAGTTTTCCCCTAACTTGTTCCACTTTCCCTGGAACACTACTGCCATCAGGTGGATGTCTAACTTCTGCTGTGCCTGTGGCTCTCCTGGTAAATGAGGTGTCCCTTCATTTTCCTTGGCCTGTCTGAGAATTTGTCCCCCCACCCCCTGCAGGAACTTTGTCAAGAAGATATCTGTAAATCAGATGTCAGGCTCTTGCCTGTCATCTATTGTCAACTTTCCTGGCCCCTCCTTGCTTTCTTTTATGACTCCTGGTCTAGCTCCAGCCCTCACCCTTTTTAACACTGCTGGCCTCTCCTCAGTACTGTTTCATTCAAGTGACCATTTCTCCATTACTCCAAACTTCATGGAATTTCCTGACCACTGTGGAGCTTCACAAACTCTCTTGGCTCCTGGCCTTTCTATCATTTATTACTGGCCTTACCCAGCTTTTCCATCCTTTTGGGACTGCTGTTTCTTTTTGTGGGATATATGTAACTATTCAACAGTAAGTTATCTATCCTTGGCATAGACAAGCTTGGGACAAGCCCCACACTTACTACACCTTTTAATAAGTTCACTCTCTGAGTAACCTTAAACCACAGGCAACTGTTTCTCTTTTTCATGTGATCTTTCACCAGTGCACATGGAATTTACTTTGCTTACACATGAAAAATCTTTTATTTCTCCTATGGCTGAGCCCCCAGACGTGGGCAGTGAAGGGTTAAAACTTGGGAAGATGTCACTGCTCAGGGATCAAGCGTGTCTGGTACCCAAAGGCAAGTTTTGAAACCAGGTTAAGGCAAAGAAAATAAATGTGGAATGTTGCTGTCCCAATTTCTGTAGTGCTATTTAATACTGATAATGTAAGAAAACTGAGGAAGGAAAATTAGCTTTCTCTTTGCAACTCCTCTTTGTTGGTCACAATAAATATTTTTGTTTATTATGAGCATGCAAAGTATAATCCAGTGCATGGCAAATACAACATAATATGGACAAGTAGGAGGTTATTCACTTTGGTAGAAAAGACAGCAAGGCAATTTTTTATCTGAATGGCTATAAGGAGAGAGGGGAATATGCAATAAGACCTGGGTGCCCTTGTACACCAGTCACTGAAGGAAGCATGCAGGTACAGCAGGCAGTAAAGAAGACAAATGGTGTGTGGCCTTTACAGTGAGAGGATTTGAGTATAGGAGCAGAGATGTCTTGCTGCAGTTATAAGGCCTTGTCAAGATCATATCTGGAAATATTGTGTGCAGTTTTGGTCTCGTTGTCTGAGGAAGGATTTTTTTTTCTGTAGTGGAAATGCAGCTAAGGATTATGAGACTGATTTCTGAGATGGCAGGACTGACGTATGAGTAGATATTGAATTGGTTAGGATTACATTCACTGGAGTTCAGTAGGATGAGTGGGGTGTCAGAGAAGCCTACAAAATTCTAACAGGACCAGACAGAGTGGCTGCAGGAATGGAGGGGAAGTCCAGAACCAGGGTCATAATCTAATCATATGCGATAAACAAATTAAGATTGAGATGAAGAGAAATTTCTTTACCTAGGGCATATGCAATTCACTACCAAAGAAAGCAGTTGAGACCAAAACATTGCATGATTTTAAGACGGAGTTGTACATAACACTTAGGGCTAACGGGATCAAAGGATATAAGGAAAAATTGGGAACAAGCAATTGAGATGGAGGATCAGTAATGATCATAATGAATGGCACAGCAGGCTCTACAGGCTGAATGGGCTACTCCTGCTCCTATTTTCTATGTTTCTACATAGCTATCACACTTCAATTAAAACGTAATGCGCTGAAAAATGTAACAGCAAGATGTGCGAATCTGCCATGTTTCAGAGAATGTTGAATTCTCTCACTGGCTTTTCAAAAGTGTCAGTGGTCACTGTTCCTTTGAACACAAACTGCTGGCAGCTCTCCTGGCCAACAGTCATACCTGAGCAGATATGGACCACCTTAATGGTTTAGACATGGACCGTCTTACAGGTGGAGTTTCTAAAAACTAATAACTTTCCTTTACATGACCTGCTTTCCTGCAGTGAAAACACCTGTGGTAGCTTTCCACTAGTCTCTGATCCACATCTCACAGCATCTGTGGAATGAAAAATAGAATTAACATTTTGAATTCAATTTGACCTTCTTTTGAAGAAGTAACAAATCGGATTTGAAGCATTAGCTCTGTTTCTCTCTCCAGAGATGCTACAAGTCTCGCTGACTTTCTCCAGCATTTCTGGGTGGAATTTTATAATTTTTTGCCTAATTCTGAGTTGCATTGAGTTTTTTGGAAGGATTTGCACTGAAAGGCCCAGCAAGTTCTCTCACACTATCTTACTGAACTTATCTCACTAATTTCCCATCCCACCCCTCCTCATTGAGCCTCTCATGTCTGATTTCCACCTCATCTTACCACATGCTGCTCCCGGAACAACTTTGCCACTCAGCAAATGTATGCAGACCTGGGTGAAGAAGGCTTTCTTGTTCATCGAACCTTGTACATAAATGCTGACAATTTTAACTTTCATATGTCTGCTTTTGAGTCTATCTGTATAGGTGCTTAATGCAGTTTCATGCCAGGTTTAATGGGCGGAGGTCAGTGCACATGGCTCACTGTACCGTCTGCGATGCGGGGTGGGGATGGGGCGGGGAGCGATGCATACACATGGCAGCATATACTGTTGAAACCTTTAGCTGTCCTGATGAAGATCCTGAACGTTTGGCTCCCTGTGCATACAAAGGTGTAGTTTCCAGCAGTGGCCATGTCATGAAGGTGCCACATACAGTGGGTCAATGCCTGTTTGCTGGAGCCTGTTTCCCTTTAAAAGCCTTATGAATGGTTTGTGCTGCAGCCCCTTCCCTCCAGGTCAAGTCACTGACCCTGCCCACATTGAGTGATTGTAGTCATCTTCTTCACATGCCACACTTTTGATTTGCAACACGATGGAAGCCAACTGTTAGTGCTCCTCCATCAGGATTTACATCTCCTTCCTGGTAGCCCATCACATCAATCCCATCTGGTCCACACTTCCACAAATATACATTTACACACACCTGCTTACCCTTCCCACCTAGACCCTGGCATGTGTGGTGCCAATGGCTGGTGTGATTATTCACTGCTCGCCCACCTGAAGTTAGGGTGCTCCTGACTGTGCACAACCTCCTCTTCCTTCCCAGCTATGCTTTACAGTACTACCTTACTTCTAACTCCTGCTGCACCCACTTCACAATTGTACTGTGCCCTTGCGCAAAGCCTGCCACCCCCAGCCCCAAATGTGAACCTGTCACAGCCTACTGCCGCTACTGTGGCCACACCCCCTCATCCACTTTGTTTTGATGGATTGACTGTTGCCCACGCTCTCGAGGGAAATGATCGACAGTCTCAGCCAAGATGTGTCCAAACCTCTGTCTAGTGCCAATATATCTTCCTAGTTGCTTTAACCCTGCTGCCTGGACTTACCTGTACAGAGCAAATGGACTAACCATGGCTCATGCCCTGGCCTTCAGAGGCATCGGATTGCTAACCAAAAATCCCTGACCATAGCCAATGCACCTGACTGGTATGGCAGGCTGCCCTTGACTTACTGTGCCAGGACCCCTGAATGATGAGTGCCTGCATGGACTTCATTAAAGGCAACTCCCCTAAGACTCTGGGGTATTGCTGCTTGCTTGCTGCCCGTGCAGTTTATTTGCTGCATAAGCTGCTGGGGCATGGAGCAGGTGTGAGATTTTTGTAGCACACTGCCATATAGCATGATGTACACCCCCAAGGCTAAGGGCTGCTTAGGAGCAAGGCAAGCTGCCTGTTTTTGTGGCAAAGCAAGGCAAGGCAAGACACGGCTGTGGTGTCTGTGAGTTAGGTGTTAAGCGAGCAACCACTTAGAGAATAAGTGAGCAGTTCTGAAGTGCAGCCTGATACAGTCTGCAAGCTGGATGCCCATCCCTTTGTGCAAAATGTTCCCACTGTAGCCTTTCATTGCTCATTGCTGGTGAGCCTATATTGCAAATCTGTGTTTCCAGAGTACACTGCCAGTGTATAATAGATGCTCTAGGAAGGTTGTGACGGATTGATAGATGCTGAATGCTAATATCCATGGAGGAGGACTACCTGCAGCTGGTGCCTGAGGACCATACCATGTGCTGGAGTTGGTTGCAGACAACATGGAGTTTGTCTGAAGCAAGCGGCTGAATCTACCAGCAAACAGTCTTTGGTTTCCTTGTTGTGTTTTTCTAACATGGAGCTTGTTTGATGAGTTTGGCCAGATGGCAGTGTGAATATTGAAGAAGTGAGTTGTTAACAAGGCATTTAGCAATCAATAATGACTGTCAATTGGCAATTTGCCACTTCCTAGTGAGCATCTCACCACACCACTTGTGAAAAGCATAAAAAATGGAGCAAGAGGATCTCGACGCCAAGATGGGTTTTGCTGTACCTGTCGTCCAATTCTGCCACACATCTTAGGATAGGCCACATTGCTCAGATTCCTATCGGATTCCACCCTCTTTTTTGTTCAGATTTCCAGCATCAGCAATATTTTGCTTTTATCCCATCTAGATCTCTCTTTTTTTTGATGTTCATGGATAGTTCTGTTTATTCTACTGAGCTTCTCTCTTCTCAGCAGTTTATCTCAGGATATCTACCTCACCCTCACCCTCACCCTCATCTTCACCTCCCTCTGTCTGGTCTGTGACAGTTCGCAGATCCAGCTTCTGAGAGTTTCGAGCTCTTTGTGTTAACTCAACCCTGTCAGTTTCTGCTCCTTTACATGTGTCTGCATTGAAAAAAGCATTGAGTTTTTAAGTTCCTTGAGGAGAATTATCGGACAAAGCTTTTTATTGGTCACCTCAATTTCCAGTGCCCATATCTACAAGATAAGGAAGTTCATCAAAGGTCCTTACGAAGCATCTTCCGAAGCTATGACCACTGTAGAGTTTTGGTTTGCAATCAATTATTTTCCTGATCTTTAAGCAGTTTGAATTGACCCATTCTGGACTCTGGATTTATTTATGGGAATGTAAATGAAGAGGCAGTAGACAGGTGTTTAGGGGCAAAAGAATTTCTGCATTTATTTAAGGTACAAAAGGTAATTATAATACAAGAAATAGGTAATTCAATGAATCAGGGAAACTAACACAATTAGTTGATTGTCAAGTATCTCTGCTGGGCCCATACTATCTGCAATGTGTAGCCTGAGGTGTAAAAGTTGTCTCAAGCTAGGATCTGTTACAGAGACAGTCGGAACTGCCAATGCTGGAGAATCTGAGACAACAAGGTGTAGAGCTGGATGAACACAGCAGGCCAAGCAGCATCAGAGGAGCAGGAAAGCTGATGTTTCGGGTCTA
>NC_063345.1:34703847-34737755 GCF_021869965.1 Rhincodon typus
TTTCTGAAGAAGGGTCTAGACCCGAAACGTCAGCTTTCCTGCTCCTCTGATGCTGCTTGGCCTGCTGTGTTCATCCAGCTCTAAACCTTGTTGTCTCAAGCTAGGATCTGTTAGTTTTGGTCGATTGTTCTTTTACAGACGAGGTGTTAACTGGGATTCCAGGCTGAACAATAGTCCCCGACAGCAATCTCCATTCCAGACCTGATGGTTATGTTGTATATTTCCTGCAGACTCTGTCCAGCTGTCCCTTTTCTTTGAAAAGTTTTGGAAGTCCAGGGTTCTGCCCAGAAACCCAGGAATTTGTCCATATGTTTTAATATTGGGGGTTTTTACTCAATCTTACACCACTTCTATCTAAAAATACAAGGGGCAGCAGATACATGGGAACACCACCACTTGCAAGTTCCTCACCATCCTGACTTGGAAATATATTCTCATTCCATCACTGTCACTGATTTAAAATCTTGGGATTCCCTTCCTAAGGGCACTGTGGGTGAACATACAGCACATGGACAACAGGAGCTGAAGAGGGTATATCACCATCACCTTCTCATGGATAACGAGGGACAGGCAATAAATGTTGGCCTAGCCAGTGATGCTCATGAGTCACGAGTGAATAAAAAGAAATTGACCAGTCAAAAGCAAGCTGCTTTAGCCATTCAAATTCCAGGTATGTTTGGTCAGGCCATGTCTTAAGAGTACAGAATTTTTGCCTAAACGCCTCTGGGACTAACTGGTATGCACTTACCTTTCTACTGCCCCATAATGACAAGCTTATCAGGTCAGAGGGAATAAACTTTGCGAGCTTTTCCTGTCATCCTCAATAGCAGTGCCATTGCTGGACTGGCTACTTTTACTCTAGTGCTCACCTTTCAAAAACGATACAGAAGACAACCATCTCTTCCTCATCAAATTTGGGTATTAAATGAGCAATCATGAACACTTCGAACACTTCAACCTTTAAATCCAAATTCAAAGTGATTCCCACAGCAGAGATAATTTCATTCTCCCTTCTCAGCTCAAGCTGTTGCAATTTAAACTCTCTCTCTCTTTCAATTTTCTCTTTCCTGGAACTCTGGTCACTCCATAATTGTTGTAATTTTAATGTACCTACTTTACTTTCCTCAGTTTCCATTTCTAGATATTTCATCTGCCGTTTTGCAATCACAAATTTTTTATTGGGTTTTGGTTGGAGGTCGACTCTGAATACATAATTTCAAATTTTCCAAGGACAAGGATTTTAGCTTTTCATAAGTTTTTTGTCCTGCTTTTTGAAGGCATGCTACCATACAACTCAATAAGTTGATATGAGGATTCATGAAATCAGGTCAAATGATTGTTTATTTTCATGCATATGCAAGGAGAACGAGTCTTATCACTGTGAAATGTAAAACCAATTCTGCTAGATTACAGACACCTCCAAATTTTACACAAAACATTACAACTTACATATTATGATTTCCAGAGATAGTAGGAACTGCAGATACCGGAGAATCTGAGATAACAAGGTGTAGAGCTGGATGAACACTGCAGGCCAAGCAGCATCAGAGGAGCAGGAAGGCTAACATTTCGGGCCTAGACCCTTCTTCAGAAATGATTTCCACATTTCTTTGTCCAGGTGTCTTACGTTATGTACTGTTTTCTCACAGTTTGCAAAGACACTTGCTGTATTCTATATCCAAGGCTGGTGCTATCTTGCTGGTAGTGCAGCTCCTACACTTGTAGCCTGCTTTCATGCATCTGTGGATCCCACTTGGTTTTACAATATGACTTAAAAATTAACCCTTAACCAACTGAAACTGGTGTAACCCCTTCAATGTTAAATGTGGACGTCCTAGTGCTTTTAATCATAGGGACTCAGGATAAAACGTTTTGCAATAGGTTTTTAGACAGCTTTCAAAGGAACAATTTATTTTCCTTCACTATAATTCTGTTGTTCACCTGCGCTAACCTCGCAGCACAAATTTGTTATGGCTAGTTTTGAAAAAGGAATCAACTCTCCTTTTAACCTCCTCTTAATCAACTGCGTACATATTTTATTTTCTTTCTAGCATGCAGCTATCATGCTTCAATTTAAATACAGTTCATTGAAAAATAAAGAATACAATTACCAAGTCTTTCTTGAGTGGAAGAAAGTAGAGATTTATTATCTAATCCTGATAAAAATAAAAAAATACAGCATCTCATAGATTAAAGAAACACAGGTAATATGTTTAATGGGAAATATGTCTGGTACAGATATACCAGACATTTGCTACTGCTTTCCACTTTGAAAGCTGTGCAGCAGTTGAAGCCAGGTGCTGTTCTTGTAGGGCCTGCATAAAATGTTGCCTGTGCTTTATCCTGCGCTTTCTCCTTCGGATTTGTGGTAGTACCAAAAGACCAACTGCATTGACCTTGGTCATTCTTTCCTCCGTTGAAGCAGACCTGTGAGAAACAAAACTGAGATTACAGATGTTATTAAAGGCATGCCTGAGCTCTGATATCTCTTGTAACAAAACTGAATGCTTTGCCCTCACAGAAGGTAATCTGCAGGCACCACGGGGATCCAATGTAATGTGCTAATAAAGAGTTCAGTTATTTATCCTTCTTTTACTTAAGGGGGCTGAACAAAGTGTCTGTGTTCCCTTGGCATTAGGCAGCTGCTAGAAGGCATCCTTCTGAAACCATCTCTCCCCACAATAATATACGCTCTGCAGCAATGTCTTAGCAGGCTTCCTATTGTGTTGAGAGGATATGGCAGCCACAGTGCATTGGCTTACACCTGTGCTCAGGACTGCACACCTTGGCCAGAGGGAAGACAAGGCTGTGATAGAGTGTATCCTGTTCCATTGAGTCTTATTGATCTCAGAGTTTGCAAGGTATTGCTCATCATAACTTCATAAGTGCATTTCACAACTGCATACTCTAATGAATGCTGACTTCTGGATTCTTTTTGAATTTAACCTAACTTTCCCTTAATCAACATCAGAATGTAATTACACACCTCTGAAGTATGTGGGAGTTGATCCCGAGCCTCCTTGTCCAGGGGTAGGGACACTACCAATGTGCTGCAAGAGGGCCCTCTGAATTGAGGGCAGGTGAATGGTGTTGTTGAACCAGAACAGTCATGATTTCTGAAGAAGGGTCTAGACCCGAAATGTTAGCTTTCCTGCTCCTCTGATGCTGCTTGGCCTGCTGTGTTCATCCAGCTCTACACCTTGTTATCCCACGATGACTGGGGCCCCCTTGTGGCGTAGTGATAATGTCCCTACTCCCAGCCCAGAAGGATTGGGTTCAAGTCCCACCTGCTCCAGAGCTTTATAATTAAATCTCTGAACAGGTTGATTAGGAAAAAAAAATGAACTGCAGTTACTCACATTTCATTACTACACCCAGTCCCCTTTGAAAAAAAGAGGTAACTTATCCACCCACATTGGAGGCACTGTTCAGCAAATTGAGATCTTATTGCACAATTGATTTTTAGGCCAATGTTCTCATTCCTTACAAAGTCAATCTCTCTAGGAGTGTAACTATTTTTGGACCTCCCTTTACTCCTGCTATGTTCATTCTCCATCAAACAACAGCCACCCCAGTCCTCTATGTGTGCCACGTGACACCATGTGCCAGCTATTGCCCACCAAATAAATCTACTAGTGTACATACCCAAAAAACTATCCAATCAAAATAGTACAGATGGACCTCATCTGAGTATTTTTATTATGGATCGAACATCAAAAGATGACGTGCAGCCCATTATACCTGTTCTAGGACTTTCAAAGTAGTAATTAATGCCATGCTTTTAGCCTATTACGTTGGAAATTCTTCTCATTTCAAATTATTCAAATTCTCTTTTCTTTGTTACTGTTGAATCAACTTCCATCACTCTTTCATGCCAATATATTCCAGATGATAACAACTTGTAAAGAACTACTGTTACTGTTTGCTGCTTTCGTGTACTGCCATGCCTTGCCAGTTCTTCTGCTTAATGATGTAGTTGGCCAACAGTTCAGAGGGATTGAAGATCAATTTACAAGATACTGTTGTGAGCACCATTGGAAAAAATCATAGGAAAGTAAAAAACGAGTCCTTCTTACTTTAGAATCATAGGGTCATAGAGGTCTACAGCACAGAAAAAGGCCCATTGGCCCATCAAGTCTACAACTAACTATTCTAATCCTATTTTCCAGCACTTGGCCCACAACCCTGTAAGCCTTGGCATTGCAAATGTACATCTAAATACTTCTTGAATGTCATGCGAGTTTTTGCCTCTCCAACTCTTTCGGGCAGAGAGTTCCAGATTCCCACCACCCACTAGGTAAAAGCTATTTTCATCCCATTCCCCTAAACCACCTGCCCCTTTCCCTAAATATATGCCCCCAGTCATTGATCCCTCCAACAAGGGAAAAAGTCTCTTCCTGTCTACCCTATCTATTCCTCCCATAATTTTATGCTTCTCAATTATGTCCATCCCAAACTCCCCAACCCTACTCCCATCCATCTCCACTGCTCCAAGGGAAACAATTCCAGTCTATCCAATCTGCCTTTATAACAAAAACACTCCACCCTGAGCATCATTCTGATAAATGTCCTCTGCACTCTCTCCTGTGCAATCACATTCCTCCAATGATGTAGATTCCAGAAGTGCACATAATACTCTAACTGTGGCCTAACCAACATTTTATACAGTTCCAGCGTAACTTCCCAGCTCTTAAATTTTATGCCTTGGCTAATGAAGGCAAGTGTCCTATATGTCTTCTTAACCACTTTATTCACTTATCCTTTTACCTAACAGGACTTGGACATGCACACCAGGATCCCTCTGATCCTTGGTGCTCCTTGGCATCCTACCATTCATGATGTATTTGTTTGCTTTGTTTGTCCTGCTCAAGTGCATCACCTCATGCTTATTAGGATTGAGTTCCATTTGGCATGATGAGCCCATCTGAGCAGGTTACCTATATCCTTCTGTAATCTAAGGCTATCCTCATCCTCACTATTTACTGCCCTACCAATTTTCATATCATCTGTGAACTTACTGATCAACCCTCCTACCTTCAAGTCTAAATCAATTATATATGCCACAAAATGGTAAGCACCCCCTACACTGACCCCTGTAGTATCCCACTGGATACAGGCTTCCAGTCACAAGAGAAACCCTCTAACATCACTTTCTGTTTCAGCCAATTGTGAATCCAATTAGCCAGCTTCCTTTGGATCCTATGAACTCTTACCATCACTATTCGTCTCCTATGTGGCACTTTATCAAATGTTTTGCTGATGTCCAAGTAGACTTATGTGAATTTCATGGCCCTCATCTGCACACCTTATTACCTCTTCAAAACATTCATTCAATTTGGTCAGACATGACCTCCCTTAACAAAACCATCCTGGCTATTCTTGATTAATCCCTACCTCTCCAAGTGCAGATTAGTTGTGTCTCTAAATTGCTTCCAATAGTTTCCCCACTACTGAGGCTAAACTGACTGGCCTGTAGTTTCCTGGTTAATCCCTTGCTCCCTTCTTGAATAACAGTATCACATTGGCTGTCCTCCAGCCCTCCTGTGACCAGACAGGAAATGAAAATTATTTCCAGTGCCCCTGCTATTTCCTTTCTTGCCTCTCTCAACAGTCTGGGATACATTTCATTGGGACCTGGTGATTTATCTACATTTAACCCTGCCAGACTACTCAGAACCCTGAAGAAGGGTTATACCCGAAACATTGACTGCTCCTTTCCTCCAGATGCTGCCTGGTTTGCTGTGTTCTTCCAGCCTCCTGTTTGTCTACCTTGGATTCCAGCATCTGCAGTTTTTTTGTTTCTAACTCAGAATCTCCTCTCTATCTATGTTAATTTCTATAATTATATCACAGTCCTTCTCCCTGACTTCTATAACCACATCATCCTTCTCACTAGTGAACACCAACACGAAGTATCCATCTAAAACCATATATCTATGTCTGCTGGCTCCACGCACAAATTACCACTGTGTTCGTTAATGGGCCTTACACTTTCCTTAGTTATCCTTTTACCTTTAACATGCTTGTAATCAGGATTTTCCTTTATTTTATGTGCCATTATTATTTCATGCCCCCCTTTTACTCTACTAATTTCCTTTTTATATTCCCTCTTGCCCATTCTATATATTCCTCTTGGACATCCGCTGTTTAGAGCCCTCATCATCTGGCATAAGCTTCCTTTTTCTTTCTTTAGCCAAATCTGTATATCCCTTGACATCCAGAGTTTACTGCATTGTTTGGTTCAACCCTTTGTCTTTATTGGAACATATTGGTCTTGTACTCTTCATATTTTCTTCTTGAATACATCCCACTGTCCTCACACAGATTTACCTAAGAGTACCTGTTGCCAGTCTCCTCTGGCCAAATCATATCTAATCTTATTAAAATTGGTCAAAATCAATTTCAGACCCTTTTGTAACCTTTTCCATAACAATCTTGAATCTAGTAGAGTTGTGATCGCTGTCTGCATAGTGCTTCATTACGTAAAACTAAGCCCAGAACAGTTCTCTCTTGTAGGGCCTTTTATGTTCGAGCTTAAAAGGCTCTCCTAAATGAATTTTAAGAATTCTATTCCCTCTAAACCCTTCACCCTATAAGTACCCTAGTGAATGTTGAGGAAGTTAAAATCCTCTACTATCACTACCCTATTACTTTTAATCTTCTCTGAAATTTGCCTCCATATTTGCTCATCTATTTCTCTCTGACTGTTTTAGGGACCTACAGTACACACCCAGCAATGGGATTGCTACTTTTTGGGTTTTAGGTTATACTCATATGGCTTCATTTGAGGTCTAAAATGTCATCCCTCCCTATTGCTCTAATTGACTCCTTCAAAGATATTGTGACACCCCTCCACTTGTACCTCCTTCCCTTCTCATGTGAAGACACTATATTCTGGATTTTATTTGAAAGTTCTCTTTAGCAGATATAAAAATATTGAAATGGGAAAAAAATTGACAGGCATGCAAGCATCATCCAATTGATTAATGAGTCTTATTGCTTTCTACAGGTGGCATAGGAAAGCATTACATCACAAGGAAGAGTGTGTTTTTCGACTAATGCTAGAGCTTGAGGTAAGCCATGTGATGAAAACTACAAGAATCACAGTTTGCAACCCTACTCGATAACTTGTTCGAAAATACAAAAAGGTTGCTAAATAACTGCTGGGTTTCCACCCATTCTCCGAAAATGAGTGAGTCTGTGTTCTGTAAAGATCTCCACTTGCAGTTTCCAATTCCCCTGCTTAGTCTATAGGTGTGAGGCTGGAAAATCTCAGCAGGTTAGACAGCATCAGAGGACCAGGTAAGTCACCGTTTCAGGCTGAAACCTTTCGTCAGGACTGGGTGACTGCTGCTTCCATTGACATCGACAGCCACGTGACTGCTGTTTCCGCCAACATCGACAGTCACGTGACTGCTGTTTCCGCCAACATCGACAGTTACGTGACTGTCGCTTCCACTTACATCGACAATCATGTGACTGCCAGTGTCAGTGACGATTGCGTTACTTCTGCTTCTGCCCGCGTGACCACTCCAGCGTGCACACCCACTCCTAATGAAATCTCCACTCTCACTCCTGGCTCCAGCTCTACACCCAGCCCCAGCCCCATGCCTTGCTAGGTATTCACCATTGCACTCCCCCCCACCCTCCCCGGACCTCCCCCTCACTAAAGCTGAACAGTCAGTCCTCAACAAAGGACTAACATTCATTCCCCTGTGCCAATACATAAACAAATTCCGCACAAGCCATGTCGTCGAGCTCTTTTTCCACTGCCTCTGCCTCCGCACTTATTTCTTTGAACGGGAATCCAACCCATCCCCTAACAACCCCTTCTCCCACCTCCAGCAAACTCCATCCTCCTGGACGTGCCCTCCCGGCCTCCTACCCTCCCTCGACCTCTTCACCTCAAACTACCACCGTGGCATTAATTGCTTGGATCTCTCCAGTCCTCTCACTCATTCCAACCCTAAAACCAGTCCTGATGAAGGGTTTCAGCCCGAACATTGACTAACCTGCTCCTCGGATGCTGTCTGACCTGCTGTGCTTTTCCAGCCTCACACCTATAGAGTCTAGCTTCTAGCATCTGCAGTCCTTATTGTCCCCTGCGTAGTTACTTCTTTGTCACGTGGCCATGCACAAAGCTAATAAAGATCTTAATCAAATAAACTGACTACACTTTCTGTGACAGCGTAGTTTAACCTAGCATTTGGCTTCTAAAATAGTGAGATGAAAAGCAGCCTGTGTGAGAGACTGCTGTCTCTGCTTTATTTTCTTTTCGCTATCTATTGATAATGTGTTAAATAAATTGTACCATGGATGAATACGTCAGACTTCAACTCCATGGAAACACCAGCAGCATTGAAGAACAGAGCCTAAAACCACTGAAAAGCAGTTTCAACACGACACATCAAGCAGCATCCAGAAAATGAAGATTGAAAGGGGCTTAAGATGGGCTGCCAATTTGCTCTCACCCGTTTTATCCCACTGCTGACATCAAATTTCATCTCCTGGAAAACGTTGTCTTAATAGTTCCCAAAGTAGATGGGGCCCAATTTACTGCCTTGCACCCATTTTATCTGTGCCAGGAACATGCTGCGGGCAAAGATTGAGCCTACATTGTAAAATTCAGTTTTGGGACCTGCGTCATAAGCATTCCAGTGAAATAAAATTTGCCCAGTCATGTATACATACAGACTCCATCTGGGTCCAAAATTTGTCCATTTATAAATGCAACTCTCTGCCATCTGGGCACCACATTTTGAAATCTGCCACCAACAGAGTTCATCGGACTTACTGTCTGTTGTCTGACGGCCTTGATTAAAGGCATTATCTTACCCCATCACGTCCATAACCGAACAAGGAGGGGCAGTATATTAGCACTGACCGAGTAGGAGGTCACGGTTTATATTGTGGAATTTGTTTCGCTGCTGTTGAAAGTTCACTGAAAGCCTTGTAACCAGGGTTCCACTTTTAACAGCAGCCGTTAGTTGTCTTACAGAAAGTTCCAGGCATTCTGCTCAACAAACGACCTGGCCTCAATGTGAGTCAGCAGGCATGTTGTCTTGAGGCTCATTTTGGCATGTTGCCAACTGGAGTCGGAATAAATACATGCACACAAAGCACCATATGAAACAATTATATACAAGATGGAATGAACAGGCTGATCCAGGGTCACAGGAACCAGAAACAAGACTTTTTTTAAAAACATCTTTTCTGTCCTCATTCCGTGTGAAAATTTCCTTAGGTAAATTGGTTTAAAATATGATTTATTTATTTGTCTTGGCTGACAGACTCCAGCACTTCAGGCTGCAGCTTTGCACCAAAGTCAACAATCTTTTTCCCCCAGTTTCTTTACATCTGTAGGATCAACAAACTGAGAATGTTTAATGGAGGGAATTCTGGGGAAAGGAAGCTAGTCACTGAAAAACTACTTAACTCACTGACCTCTCAATAGCTCTTTTTTGTGAGAGACTGTATCTCCTCTTATTTGCATTGCATACAACTTGTAATGTAAAACTTAAAAATAATCAAACCTACTGCAGAATGGCTTGGAAATATTTCATCCAATTTGCTTTCTCTATTTTGCATTACACTCAGTGAATGGAGTGGTGTCAATGATGGGGAGCTCTTGCATCCCGAGTTAGTTTCAAGCACTCTGGGGTCAGGAATAGTATGAGTGAAATGCAGAATCTACACTGCATTGTTAAACACTGTACTCATTTTCAATTCAGCAGCCAATTGCTTGAGCAGTCTGACCCATCTTTATCAATATCACGAACATTTCTGTGTCTGCAATATTTTAATATTTCATTGTAATCTTGTATGAAAGCAGTCAACTTGATCTATATTTAAGTTGACTGAGATGGCATCATAGACTAATCATATTATTAGAAATCATTTTCAATTCGTTTTAAGATTCTAATTGTCTTCACACTCTGAATTCAATATCTTCCTTAGGTAAAAGACCATATGATATAGGAGCAGAATTACACCATTCGGTCCATTGAGTCTGTTCTGCCATTCGGCCAGAGCTGATGTGTTTCTCAACGTCATTCTCCTGCCTTCTCCCTGTAACCCTTGATTCTCTTAATAATCAGGAATCTATCTATCTCAGTCTAAACACACAATGAGTTGGCTTCCACAGATCAATTACCTTCTGGCTGAAGAACTTCTCCGCATCTTATTTCTAAGGGATCATCCCTTCACTCCAAGGCTGTGCCTTCAGGTCCTAGTCTGTCCTGCTAGTGAAAACGTCATCTCCATGTTCACTCTATCCAGGCGTCTCAGTATTCTGTAAGTTTCAATCAGATCCCCTTCATCCTTGTAAACGCCATCCAGTACAGACCCAGAGTTATCAACCGCTCCTCTTATGACCAGCCCTTCATCCTTGGCATCATTCTTGTAAACATCCTCTGGACTCCTTCAACATCAACACTTCCTTCCTTATATATGGGGCCCAAAACTGCTCACAATATTCTAAATGCAGTCTGACCAGAGCCTTATCCAGCCCACTGTCCTTGATAAAAATTATTGGAGGACAAACAAGTGTGGGTGACAAATGTGTTTTGAGGCTTGTACCTATTTTGGTAGATCTTTGCTTCTTTCACACATTTCTGCTCCAAGTTCTATACCATCACTCTCTCCCATTGCCATCTATCTTCTGTGCTGTATCTCCACGACCATTTTAAATTCCATTCCGTCCTATACCAAAAGCAACAATCAGAATCCTGTTAATATGTACCACAATTGTAGCAGCCAGCTCTTTGCACAGACCAGAATATAACATCCTGGTCCTTACCCGGCCCAAAGTACAGCAACTAGGACCAGTCTGAACTGACCCCAAGTGTCTAGACTCACACAAGGGACTGCCATTTGTGTGCATTACCGGAGACTTCTGGCGTCTGCAAAACTGCACTCCCACAAGGATCAGAAGAGGGAGAGAAGGCAAAGGGGGAACAAACAGTGTCATTCACCACAAAAAAAGCCCTCTACTTTGATAAAACAGGTTTCTCATTGAACACAAAGTGAGTCTACTAATCAGACAGTGTCTGGGCTTGTAATGAAGCTTGTTCAAAGCTCACAGAGACCAGAGGTCTTAACAGTTGCGGGTGGGAAGCACGAGCCAGGCTTTCTGTGACATTCCAGAATGATTTCCTCTATTTTTCTTGTTTGCAGACTGTTCTGTTCTGCATCAACAGAAGCAGTACCAAAATAACTCTCACACTAATCAACAGTAACCATTACACATTAAACATCTCTTGAGTCTGTAATAGCTTGGAGTAGACAAAACTTGAATGCATGTAAAAGGAAAAATATGACAATGCCATTGTTGAGTGGTGTCAAGAGACATCCTTACAAGAGTGGCAGAAGTTTATTATTGAGACTTGTCTATTCACTTCACTTACTGCCCTTGGTTTTTTGCTTGTTCAAAAAGCTTTATCACCTAATTATTGGGATCATCCAAATTTATCAGTACACCCAGGAAGATGATAATAGAATCAGTCCCTTTCTGTTCAGTTTAATCTTACTTTAATTAAGGTTTGAATTTAGTTTTCACCCCTTTGACACTATATTGCTTACACATATCTCAGTTTCAGTTTTCATACATACACAATACAAACCAAGTGAAAGGGAAGCCAGTCTTGGCTTGATACTGTACACTTTATCTGTCTCAGTTTTATCTCCTGTCTATATTTGAGTAAATTCAACAGGGATTATGGTTAATGATGTTAATATTTTCATATCAAGGATGGCAATGTGTGATTATCCCATATCCAATAAAAGTACAGGCAGCACACAAGTTTTGTACTTCCTGGTTATTTCCATCATTGTTCCATCTAGCCAATGCTGAGTGTGCTAGTGAGTGGCTGCATGCCTCAGCAAGGTGTCAAGGTTCATTCACATTTTATACCAAGTAAAATTAACTTGTGCTACTTAGACTCATTGAGTCATACAGCAAGGAAACAGATCCTTTGGTCCAGCTAGCCCATGCCAACCATGTTCCCAAACTAAACTAGTCCCACTTGCCTGCACTCGGCCCATATCCCTCCAAACCTTTCCTATTCATGTACTTATCCAAATGTATCTACATCCACCACTTCCTCTGGTAGCTTATTCCACACACTAACCACTGCTTGTGCAAAAAAGTGTCAGTTTGAAATCTTTCTCCTCTCACTTTAAAAATATTGCCCCTAGTTTTGAACTCTTCCACCTTAGGGCAAAGACCTCTGCTATTCCCCTTATCTATGCCCCGCATGATTTTATAAACCCCAATACAGTCCCCTCTAAACATCCTATGCTCCAATGAAAAAAGTCCCAGCCTATCCAGCCTATTTTTATAACTCAAACCCTCCATTCCCAGCATTATACTAGTAAATATTTTTTAAAACCTTCCACTTTAATCACATCCTTCCTATTATAGGGTGACCAGAACTGCACACAGTTTTCCAGAAGATGTCTCACTAACGTCCTGCACAACCTCAACATGACACCCCAACTCCTATAGTCAAAGGTCTGAGCAATGAAGGCAAGCGTGCTAAACACCTTCTGAACCATTGTGTCTACCTGTGACACAGATTTCAAAGAATCTTCAAAAAGTTGAGATGCAGTTTAGCTGTAACTGCTTTCATATCTTTTAAAGATCTTCACAAAGGACCCAAAATTACACAACAAGAAAGAGAGATCACCAAGTTTATAAACAATGTGCTGGAGACATTGATGAAGGAGGGTGACTGGAAGTTCTTTTCCCTCACAGTGCCCTCCAGACAGCTGGGAGCAGGAAGGTGTTATGATAAATGACAGTAGTCTAACTCTGAGGCTCGTTGTTGTTCTGCAAAAAGTTCAATGATCTCACATGAGTGTCAGGTTCAGTGAATGCATCTTGACATTCCAAATCTTTACAAGTAAATCACTAGCCTTAAAATCCACTTATCTATCCTTCATTAATCTTTATCAATCATGCTCCATGCCTAACATTCATGTCCTCACACGTTCCTCATGTGCATTGCATGTCTACAAGCTCAGACTTGCAGCTTGCACATACTATCAGCTATTCAACTATGACAGGAACATTACACAACTACATTACACATCACTAACTGACCTGTTTCCCTCTGTCTTATCAGGTAATGTGACCCGTAACCAGAGACAGCACAATCTAATGACAAGGGGATAGGCACAACTCCTTTACCCATGGATGGCTAATTACTGAAGCACCCAAAAATGAGACTGTGTCTAATGACAGATCTGAAACCATGGAGGTTTACAGTATGTTCCTAAGGCAATATTTTACTTCCCAATCCCTAGTTCTAATCATTCCACAATCTTCTTCGATTTACAAGCTGCAGATGGTGTAAGCATGCTTTCTCTCACATCCATCATCCTTAGATCATGCAAAGTAACAGAAATGAAGAAGAAATGTTAACATTCAATGTCACAATCATAGCAACCAGATCAGATATTGAGTGGGAACTTGGGATTTTCCTGGGAGTGCAAAGCATGGTAGGTGGGGGAATCTAAATGTGTAGGTGACCACAAATCAGCTTCTCAATAGAGGGATGAAACTCAGAAATCAAGTTCTTTAAACTTTAAATGCAGGTCGAGCTTCCAAGTGGTAGGTATTTGCAATGCATTCTCCTTTAAAGAGTTCACTACCACAATTAAGTTTCTCTTCCCAATTATGTCCTCTGCATGGGAGCAACACAGGCCTTCCATCTCCTGTCTGCACATAAGATTGCAGGCAAGATTATGTGCCTTTTGTTGCAGGACCATTGTAAGAGCAGGTTTGCAACATTGCTTGTTACATTGGATTCCATATGCAGTTGTAATTTGGTATAGAAATACTCATGTTTCACTGACTCATTCTCCAAATGGAAGCAATGCTTTGCAAATAACTGTCATATGGACACCAGCGACACATGTAATGGCTCGATTAAAGACACTGCATAGACAGCAGCTTCAGAGAGATAATAACTGGGTGAACACTGCTTACTGAGTTTCCGAATGTGTTGCAAGCCCCTAACTTCATAAATGCTGCTCAAGATTTTAGCCTGCAGAGGTAAGGATACTCAAAAATCCCATTGCTGACAATGTGATGTCATAAATATTGTATCTCAAGGTTACATAGCATCCAGAACTGATCAGGAGTGAGTTGCAATGTTTGAATGCATGCAACCATTGCAGCAAATAGCAATAAAATTAATACATAACAACCATGCTTAAAATGAAAGGAAATACACTTATAATTAATACCTGCACTACATGTAGGCTATGAGTAAATAGCAGATAATTGCTACTTTGTCAGCAAGGTTCCATGTTTCTAAGTAGCCAAACATTGCTAATGCATCACAGGCATTAGTGGGATTCATTCATTATCCTTATTCTCTTAACCTTGCAGATACCCAAGAATGACACGATCATAGTAGTCATAGTACACTATCATAGTAGCTGCTTCTTTTAAGATCCAGGGATGAACGCCATCAGAACTTGGGGACTTGACGGCTTTTATGTCCATTATTTTCACAGCATCCTTTCTCTGGTGGTCATAATCAAAACGAGTTTTAAGTTCCTCCCCACCTCATCTCTTGATTTATAACATTTCTGGGATGTTATTTGTGTCCTCTATAGTGAAGACAGATGCAAAATATCTGTTAACTTCATCTGCCATTTCCACGTTTTCCATTATTAATTCCCAGACTCACTCTCCAGAGGACCAACCTTTGATTTACTTACTCTTCACTTTTTTTCAACACCAAATGTCTGTAGCTGCTATATCTTTTACATATATTTCTAACATATATAGATTTATTTCTCCATCCTTAATATCCTTTTAGTCCCCTTCCCTTTTTTAAAATATATTCTCTCCAATGTTCTGACCTGCCACTTTGTGGAATTTTACACTTTTCCTTTCAGTTTGATACTATCTCCAATTACCTTAGTTAGCTATGGATAGTGCTGTGTCTCCAGAGCTTTTCTTTCCCACAAGAACTTATTTTTGCTGAATGTTATAAAATATGTCTGCATCTCTATATCATTGCTTTAGTGAGTTCTACGCCCACACCTCAAAATTGTCCTTATTTACGTTTAAAACAGTATGTTTAAGTCCACAATTCTCTTCCTCAAACTGAAGGCAAAATTCAAAAATTTTATGATCACTGCTACCTATGGACACCTTTAACATGAGGCCATTAATTAACCCTGTCTCTTTGCATATTACCAGATCTTGAATGGACCACTTCCGGGTTGGGTGTAGACAATTTTTCTACAAGAGACTGTTCCTACAACCTCCTCCTCATATCTGTCTTAAATTGATGACACCTTATTCTGAGACTATGACCTCAGACCCTATACTTTCCCAAAAGGGGAAACAACCTTTTACTATATTCTGTTAAGCCCCAATAAAAATCTTGTACATTTCAATAGGTCCACTTCCCATTCTCCTAAACACCAAGGAATACAGGCCCAACCTGTTCAAGCTTTGCTCAAATGAAAGTCCCTCCATACTCAGAATCTTGTCTGGACTCCCGCCAATGTCAGTATATCTTTCCTTAGAGAAAGAAAGCAAAGCTGTTCACAATATTCTAGGTGTGGCCTAACTAGTGTCTTCCACAGTTTTGGCAAAACCTCCATATTTTCACACTTCATTCCTTTTGAAATAAAGTCCAACATTCCATTTGCCTTCACTATAACCTGCTGAACTTGTGTGCCTGCTTATTGTGATTTATGCATGAGGATACCTAAAATCCTCTGTGCTACAGCTTTCTGCAGTGTTTCTTCAGTTAAATAATATTTAGCTCCTTAATTCTTTCTGCCAAAGAACATAACTTCACATTTTCATCATTTAATCTGCTGAATTTTTGCCAATTTTTTAACCTCTCTACATCCATGCGCAGACTCTTTCCCTTCTCACCCATTTTTGTGTCATCCATAAAATTAGCAGTAGTAAATTTTCTTTTATCATCCAAATCTTGTAGCCCCAGCACTGATTCCTGTAACATTTCACTAGTTACAGGTTGTTATCCTGGTATTCTAGTAAATCATAACTGCTTGTGCAGTTATGTTTATGCACTCTGTTCCTTTCTGCCATGGTCTGGTTACCATTATCCTTATTGCTATCCTGAAAAAGCCTCCACCCACTAATCCGAATTGCCTGTCTTCTATTAGTCTATTCTGCAGCGTGGTTATTTTAGTAAGCCTGTAAATTACTATCACATCTTATCTTTTCATCTTTCATATTCTTATCTCTACTCAAACTGATTCTACACCTTGATCTTTAGAACTAAGGTAATCTGTATCCATTGTACCAATGTCACCCTTAAAACAGAGCTAACTCTCCACCTTTTTCTCTCATCATTTCTTTCCAAAATGTAATGTATCCTTGAATGTTCAGGTTCCAGTCTTTGTCATCCTATAGCTCTGTAATGCCTATCAAATCATGCATATGTGTTTATAGTTAAACTGTTAACTCATCTGTTTTGTTCTGAATCCCATACACTTTCACATGCAAAGCCTTTACATATTACAGATTACTATTTTTGCAAACCTCTCGCTTTAACTGCTTGTGCAGTTATGTTTATGCACTCTGTTCCTTTCTGCCATGCTCTGGTTACCATTATCCTTATTGCTATCTTACTCTATTGCTTTGTTGTATTTGTTACTTTATCATACCTCCCCTCACTCGATCCCTTGCTCCACTATTTAGCTTGAAGTCCAAGCTAACACTATGATTATATGATTTACTAGAATACCAGTCCCAGCATAGTGCAGGTGAAGACCATCCCAACGGTACAGCTCCCACTTTCCTCAGTACTGAAGCCAGTGCTCCATGAATCAAAATCTATTTCTCCCACACCAGTATTTGTGATATGTATTCAATTCCATAATTTTATTTACCCCATGCCTATTTCCCCAAGGCTTAGTTAATAACAAAATAATCCAGCAATTATTACCTTTCAGATTAAATTTTTAATTTAGCCCATTATGTAATCCTTAAGCAGAGACCTTTCCTATCCACATGTGTGTTGTTGGTACATCCTCACTTCTTATCTTATGAAGAAGGGAAAGTCATTGATGAAACAGCTGAAGCTGGTTGGTCCTGAGGAACTCCTGCAACGTTGTCCCGAAGATGAGGTGATTGGCCTCCAGTGACCACAACCATCTTCCTTTGTCTGAAGAAGGGTCCCAACCCAAAATGTCAGCTTTCCTGCTCCTCTGATGCTGCCTGGCCTGCTGTGTTCCTCCAGCTCCATGCTGTGTTATCTCATCTTCCTTTGTGTTAAGCATGGTTCCAGCCAGAGAAGAGTTTTCCCCACAAATCTAACTTACTTCACTTTTACTAGGGGTACCTAAAGCAACCCAATGGTGAGAATCTAATCACAGCACCAGTACTTTCCACCCAAAATCTAATGGATATTTAATGCAATTTTAGGGCTTTGGAGCCAACACTAGGTATGAGAGAAATAGTCATTGAGGGCTGTTGAGAAATGGACAGGGTTAGAATCTATCACAAAAGGGACTTATAGACTAATGATAAAAATTAAGTTCTTAGTCAAACAAAAGTCGGGGAGCCCAACGCGGACCCCTGTGATACACTACTGGACACTGGCTTCTGGTCACTAAACGGCATTCTGTCATCACCCTCCATCTCCTATAACTGAGCTGATTTTGAATCTTATTTATCAAAGAGATCTTGATCAATTGGGTCAATGGGCTGAGGAGTGGCAGATGATGTTTAATTTGGATAAAGGTTTTGGTAATACAAATAAGGATGGGACTTATACAATTAATGGGGGGTCCTGGGTAGTGTTGTAGAACAGTGAGACCTAGGAGTTCAGGTTACATAATTCTTTGAAATTTGCATCACAGGTAGACAGGGTGGTTAAGAAGACATTTAGTACGCTTACCTTTATTGTTCAAACTTCTGGGTATAGGAGTTGGGACGTCATGTTGAGGCTGTACAGGACGTTGGTGAGTCTTCTTCTGGAGTACTGAGTCCAGTTCTGGTCGCCCTGTTATAGGAAGGATGTGATTAAACTGGAGAGGTTTTAGAAAAGATTTACCATGATGTTGCTGGGAATGGAAGGTTTGAGATATAAAAATAGATTGGAAGGGCTGAGACTTTTTTCACTAGCGCATAGGAGGTTGAGGGGTGACCTTAGTGAGGTTTATATAATCATGAGGGGCATAGATAAAGTATTTCCCCTAGGGTGGGGGTGTTCAAAACAAGGGGGCATGTTTTAAGGTGAGAGGAGAAAGATTTAAAAAGGACATGAGAAACAACTTTTTACACGGAGTGGTTAGTATGTGGAATGAACTGCCAGAGGAACTGGTGGATGCGGATTTAAAAGACATTTGGTTAAGTACATGAATAGGAAATGATTGGGGGGATATGGGTCAAACGCAGGCAGGTGGGACTAGTTTAGTTTGGGAACATGCTCGGTGTGGACTTATTGAACTGAAGGGTCTGTTACTATGCTCTATGACTCTAAATTACTCTATATTCATATGTATCTTCCTTCTTGATAAGTCTCCTATGTGGAACCTTGACAAAGGCTTTGCTGAAATCCATATAAACTACCTCAATTGCTCTACCCTCATCTACATACTTGGTCACCTCCTCAAAATATTCAATCAAATTTGTTAATCATAACCTCCTTCTGATGAAGCGATGCCGACTATCCCTGTTCAAACCTTGCCTCTCCAAGTGGTGATAGATGTTCTCCTTCAGAAATTCCTCCAAAAGGTTCCCTACCACTGATGTGTGAATCACCGGTCTGTAGTTCTCTGGCTTATCTCTACAATGTTTCTTAAATACCAGAGCGACATTAGTCCTCTGGCATCTCCCCTGTGGCCAGGGAGGAATTAATAATTTGAGTCAGCGCTCCTGAAATCTTCTCCCTTACCTCCCACAGTAGCCTGGGACACAATTCATCTGAACGTGGGGATTTGTCCACTTTTAAGCCTGCCAATACCCTGTCCTTCCTTATATCAATTTGATCAAGCATGTCGCAGTTTCTCCCCTAAATTCCATATATTCATCCTCTTTTCCTTACATGGAGAGATGTGAAGTATTGGCTCAGCACTTTTATCAATGTCCTTTGGCACCACCCACAGGTTGTCCGCTTAGTCACTAATAGGCCCTACTCTTTCCCTGATTATCCTCTTCCCATTGATATACTTATAGAATGTCTTGGGATATTCCCTACTTTTTTTCTTTTTTATATCCCCATTATGCTTTCCTAATTGCTTTCTCAAACTCCACCCTCCACTTTCTGTGCTCCACTATTGCCTCCATTGATTTGTTCCCCTTGTACCGGATAAAACCCTCTCTTTTCCACCTCATTGTATTCTGAATATCTCTGGTCGTCACTGGTTCTCGGGGCTTGTTACACCTTCCTATCACCCTAGAGGGAGCATGTTGGACTTGTACTCTCCCCATTTCCTTATTAAATGCCCCAACACTGCTTTTCTGAGGATTTTCCCACAAGCAACTGTTCCCAGTCCACCTTGGCCAGATCCTGCCTTATTTTACTAAAATCCTCTCTCCCCTAATCCAAACTTTTTTGGCAACTTGTCTATTTCTTTGACCATAATAAGCTTAAATTGTAACACAAAAACCCGAAAGGACTGCGGGTACTTTAAATTAGAAACAAAAGTTGCTGGATAAGCTTAGCAGGTTTGGCAGCATCTGTGAAGAGAAATCAGAGTTAATGTTTCGGGTCTGGTGACCCTTCCTCAGAACCATGTTGTGATCGCTATCACGAAAATGCTCCCTCACCATCACGTCAGCCATCTGCCTAGTTTCATTCCCCAGAATTAGTTCTGAAGAGCTTCGCCCCTTATTGAACCCTTTTCATATTGACCTTAAAAGTTCACCTGTCCACATTTCAAGAAATCTACTCCATCCATATTCTAGTTTATGTTAGGAAAGTTGAAATCACTTAATGTTATTACCCTCTTCAGGAGGGATGTGAGTGGAGGCTTGACTACCACATGATACTAGCTTGGTCAGAGGTCACCATCTGGGTCAGTGAGGTCTTGAGGTTCAGTGCCCTTCTCTGCTCCAGCTGGATACGTGCTATCCTCTGCTCTGTTTCTTCAGCTTCACTCTATGGAGTTTCAGGAGGGATTTATTCACACTCCCTCTATTGCATGCAACACCATCCCTCAATTGTCCTCTTCCTCCACCCGCCTTCTCTCTCCCTTAGAATACATTAACGCTTTCCCTAAATGCATCAGTGGTAACAGCCACGCACTTACTTTTATTTTACTTATTCCCCTTTTTGTCTGTCAATATTGGAAAAGAGAGCCCACAATGGGGTAGAATGAGGCTGGACTGATGCAGCCGGTGATTCATTGTCAGTCCCTCACCTTGTATGAAGAGAGGATCCTTTCCCTTGCAGGTGAAAACCTGGCCTGCTCCTGTGGGTGATACAGAGACACCCATGTCCCAACAACTGAATAATTGCCATGTATCATTCCACTGCAAAACTCTGAGTAACTTGACTTAATGTACCAGATGATGAGAGGCATAGATAGAGTAGATAGCTAGAGACTTTTTCCCGGGCCAGAAATGACTGTTACAAGGGGGCAAAATTTTAAAGTGATTGGAGGCAGGTATGGGGGATGTCAGAGATAGGTTCTTTACACAGAGAGTGGTGGTCGTGTGGAATGTGCTTCCGGCAGAGGTAGTGGAGTCAGTTACATTAGGGACATTTAAACGACTCTTGGATAGGCACAGGGATGATAGTAAAATGTAGGGTATGCAGGGAAGTTTGATCTTAGAGTAGGATAATAGGTCGGCACAACATTGTGGGCCGAAGGGCCTGTACTGTGCTGTACTGATCTATATTCTATGTTCTATGGTCTGGACTGTGAATGTCATTCATCACACACCACTTCTAAACACTGGCCACAAGGCCTTCTGCCTCTTGTGTCTTACAGATGCAACCAGCTTCCCTGGAGAAATGTTTGGATTCCCCAGAAGCCATGGCCTTGAACACTGAGGATGAAAGTGGAGAGTATTGACGCCTCAGAGGAAGCATTGGCAAAGCTGCCTTCTACACCCAGTCTTCTCCCCCAACCAACTTAAATACTGATACCTTGGTGGAGATGATAGGCGTAGACAGAGACCCCCACAGTGACAGCTGGCTGACAAGGAAACAATTGACTGCTAGTGCTTGGAAAACTACCAGAGACCAGGTACCTGCTCATCCCCAGGAAGGAGATGACACTGTGGTGTTAGCAATCAGGGATTTTAACAACATGCACAGGAGCAGCAGACAAGCATCTGAGACATGATGGTCCTCATTGTCCAGAAGCTATGCCAATTGAGTGAATCATGCAGACATCTGTCTGTCTCCAAGGACAGGTTGGCAGCTGCCATGGACAGACAGGCAAGCCTCAGGAGATGCTGGAAATGCAGAAAGATCTGTACTTCACTACCACAGCCATTTGTCCTCTGGACCAACAGCATGGCAACAGGGGTGCAGGGAACCTGGAAATCCAGGTACTCCTTTCTTACAAGGAGAAAGGCAGTGCCACAAGGATCCAGGCAGAGGATGGACCACACACAGGCCCCTCAGCAGGTGCCACTCAGGATACTCCTGAGGTGGCAGGGCCCTCCACCTCCAAATTGCCTGTTCCAATTCGACCTTTAGAAGTTCAGGCTAAGGAGGACCGACTCGTCTATGGTGGAATCAATATTAATATTTCGTAAATCATTGAAAAATGCTTTATCAATATTCATGTTTTCACTGTTGTGTGGTTTCTCTATGCAGGGCTGAAACACAACATTGCACCCTCTGACATCACTTCATGGATGCTAACAAGAGCCAACAGATGGAGGGAGTCCATGCTGATCACCTATAGCATCTTGTGAGAGCAATGCATGTACATGGTCAGTCAGACACCTTCAGCACTCCTTGTTCAACATGGTACTGTTCAGCTGGTTACGTGCACAAAACAGTAGCTGTCAGTGAGTTCAGCAGCAGTGACTGTGCCTGGGACATGCGACACAGGGAAGGTCAATGCTGTAAGATGGTCAGGGAATAGCAGCCCGAGTCCCTGTATCCCGAGCAATCCATAAGTCTCTGACTAATGTTCTTTCCCTTTAAATGACCTATGATTGGTGGTTACTGCCTGCCCTTCTCCCACTGATCAGTTCACTTACCTCTCCCATCCTGCGTGCGCTCACCATCATTCTCTTTCCCGTTGTGCATTTTCAACTCGGTTCATGTCAGGAGGTGACAGTTGTCTCTCCTCTTCTAGTGGCTCCCAGCCACAGCCTGAACATGCCAATGAGCTCCCAGACATCACATCCTCTTCCTACTAGTCCATCCTGTAAACCTCATAGACTTCACATCACCAAACTCGGACCCAACACACGTACATACGTCTACACCAGTCTAACCTACCCACCAAGCATATCAGGTGACTATTCCTAGTATGCCATCTCCCCCCACCTTGAGGCTCCTAACTAGGTGAATATCCCCACCTTGCAGATCCTGATGCTCCCTTTCACAATTATATTTGATTGAAGGCACTTGTCCCGAAGACTAATCTGAAAAGGTGCAGTCCCATGGGTATGGCTGCACTGCACCCCAACCCTACCCACCTCACTAAAAAGCTCACTTCCCCCTTTGCCCTTATTTTCCGAGCATGGACTGACCATGGCTCACTCACTTGAGTAACCTGACTGGCCAGCACTGGCCAATATGTACCTAGACCTCTGAGTGGTAGCTACACATTCCCATGTCTGTGACAGCAGCATACACCATCCCACCCCTCCCCCAAACACCAGACTGAATGCTATGGAGACAAATGGCTGACAGTGACCCACTTCTTGAACCACACAGGCAAATACTCTCGAAACAAAGCCAACCTGACTGGGCGTCTGAACATGGCTGAATCCCTGGACTGGTACGGCGGGGTTGAGACAACACAGTATGGAACTGAAGGAACACAGCAGGCCAGGTAGCATCAGAGGAGCAGGAAAGCTGGCATTTGTTTAGAAATGGGGAGGGGTAAGGGAGCTGGGAAATAAATAGAGAGGAGGGGTGGGGCTGGAGAAGGTAGGTGGATAGTGATAGGTGAGTGCGGGTAGGGAGTGGTGGGGATTGGTCAGTGGGACGGATAGGTGGGACAGAAGATGGACAGGTTGTGTCAGCTCAAAGAGGCAGGGATGAGAGGGAGGGTTGGACATGGGATGAGGCTGGGGTTGGGGAGATTTTAAAACTGGTGAATTCCATGTTAAGACCATCAGGCTGTAGGCTCCTGAGGCGGAATATAAGGTGTCGGTCCTCCAGTTTCTGGGTGGTGTTATTATAACACCGGAGGAAGCCCAGCATGGACATATCACCCAGGGAGTGGGAGGCTGAGGGTCAACTTTCCTGCTCCTCTGATGCTGCCTGGCCTACTGTTTTCCTCCAGGTCCACACTGTGTTGTCTCTGACATCAGCAGTTCTTGCTATGTCTGGTACAGGAGGCCGCCTTGTCTTACTGTGTTAGAACCTCCTAACTAAAGGCTAGCACTAAGACTTTGATACATTGTCAACTGAAAGCTGCACAAATATGGCTGCCACATGGTGTGGGTGCGACATTGATGCTGCACAGTGATAAACAACAAGATGTATGTCCCCTTTACAGAGGAGTGCTGACCAGAAAGTCAAGCTGCCTGGTTGTGTGACTGCACTAATTGGCATTGCAAGGCAAAATATGCAGTCCAAAGATATGCAAGTTAGGAGGATTGGCCATGCTAAATTGTCCATATTGTCCAGGGATGTGCAGACTAGGTGGAGTAGCCATGCTAAATGCAGGGTTACAGGAAAAGGTAGGAAGCCAGATTTGAATTGGATGCTCTTCAGAGGGTCAGTGCAGACTCAATGGGCTGAATGGGCTCTTTCTGCACTATGATTCTATCTTGTGGGCATGCTGGTAGGTACTAAGTGAATGCCTGATCAATGAACAAGCAAGCAGCTCTAATATGTAACCTGGTCAAGGCCATGAACTGGGGGCCTGACCGAGTGCACTAATTATGTCTGCTGAAGTCTTTCTTTGCCAGTTCCCGGTGTGCCCTGCAATGCACATTTGTGTTTCCAGTGCACATCAGAGAGGTGCCAGGATGGTAAAGATTTGCAAAATGTCAGTTGACAAACATCCATGGAGGAAGTGTACATGCGTCTGGTATCCATCATGCCCTTGCCAGTAGTTTGTTTATAGAAATCATGGAGGTTGTTCGGAGGAAATGGCAGACTGAATCAGCGAGGTATGCCTTCTAATCTCCACAATGGGTTTTCCCAACTTCTAGTTTGGTTGCGCAAGTTTGGTAAGATGGGAGTGTTAATATTACTATGGTGAGTTAGATTGTTAACAAGGTATTCAACAATCAATAATCACCATCAATTGGCAGTTCGCAGCTGCTCGGCAAAAATCTCACAATGCCACTTGCAAAAGCATAAAACATGGAATGAGAGGTAATTAATGTTGGGATGGACTTTGTCTGCCTCCTTCAATTCTATCAAACATCTGCCCCCAAGCCCATGTCACTCAGACTCCTATAAGTATCCACCCAAAATAAATTATAATCTTTCTGAATTTTTTTTATATTACATAGGAGTTAGCTGCATTTTCTCAGGGTGCAATGGTAGACACTTAAATAAGAACTGATCATACTACTGGGACACTCATATTGATGAATAACAGCTCTATTTTTGCTCTTTATGTAAGTGATATGATTATTTGAAATGTCAGTATTCTATTTATAAAAATAATCTTTTTTGTTCCATCAAATACTACATTTCAGGGTAGAGATTGCTTTGTGTATTAATCAGCTCCCCCACTGCTTCATGCTAAATGGCAACAGACATTGGAGACTAATGAAGCAGCTCATTGTGGGAAATTATCAGAGCGATGCCACGATTTTCATAATTACTTCATTACAGTCTGATTATTTCCTCCCTTTTATGATACTCACTTGAAGAATTTGGTTTGTAATAAATTTGAACTTTGTGTGCCTTCAGCCTCTGTTTCAGAGCACAAATTGAGAGAAAATAAAATCATTTTACATCTGGTTAAAAAAGATAACATATGCCACAGAAAATGAAGCAAAAAGTGAAAAAATGGATCTAGCTATTGAAGAGTTCACTTTTGACTTTATACTTGAAGTAGAGACCATTGCCCACTGGTAGTACAAAAGTGACATTTAGATATGTATTATGCATGATTTTCCATGTCAGAAAAATCAAAGTGTCTGCAAGGGAGACTGCAAGATCAAGTCAGGGAGAACAACTACAAAAACGGGTGCAAATAACAAGAAACAACGAGCGTGTTTGTCTCTATCCTGTCATGTTCTTGTTCACTGTGTTTCTAACTCTCACGTACATTCCCAGCACCCCCACCGCACCCAACCTCTAGGTGAAACCGTTTGCAGACAGCCTTCACATAGTTATTAGTGATAATTACACTGTATAATTTTTCACTGTTTATTGCACCAAAGCCAAAGATGTTAAAATTGAACTTTAAAGAAAATAAGTAGTACATCTGAAAAAAAGCAAGTCGGCCAGACAAGGCCATTCAAAACAGGAGGTCAGACCATGCTGTCAATCCAGGCCAGGTCATGCAAAACAGCAAACCAAGCCAAACTGTGCCAGACTAGGCCATACCAACAATGACAACAAGCCAGTTAGATCACAAAAGAGTTCAAACCTACCAAGTCTGATCAACAAAAGCAGGAGGCAAAGTTACCTTGTTCAAAAAATGACACCGAGATGGACATATAAAAGTAATAAATAAGTCTCTGTAACAAATACATCTGTGTAAGACAGGCCAACAAATACAGTAATCTAAGAGAGGCTGCTAAAGATAGAAACAGATTAGAGCAAATAAGAGCAGGTCAAGGTAACAAGGATGTCTCCTGAGCCAGACCACGTAAGGATAGGTCCTATGCTAGGCCGTGGCAAACAGGAAGCTAGGCTGAACCAATCAACAAAACCAAACAATGGATAGGAGCCTTCTTCCCATTTCATTATAATGTACTTATCTACAGAACAGTGATTTGTAGGAACTCTTTTTCTTTTATTTGTTTCCTGATCGATTAGATTTACAGGGAATGGAACCTAACAATTGCAAAATGTTTTAGCTACATAACCTTTATTTTTGCAAACAGTTTATCAGATTACCTCCCTGTTTGATTTCATTTTTTCCTGGGGGCCTCCAGATTTTAATCTCTAAAGAGGTGATGAGAGTCTAATCCCTCCTTATCACATAGTGGAGTCTTCCATGTAGTAATATAAGTGTGCGTGTGCGTGTGTGTTCCTCACAATTATAGTCAAATCTCATCATTATAAACGTTGTTATCATAACCTTGTGTTTCTTTCAATTCTGGCAGTTCCTGACTACAGTAGGTGACCTTGCATTGAAATCAAGTACTTTATCATTAAAAAAAGAGACAAATGAAAAGTTCAAATGACTTCTGCAATGGCAAAGAAATACATTATCAATTTATCAGTGTGTCACTGGCCTACACAAACCTGAAGGGTTCAGATTCGTTCACTGGTTTATTCTCCTTTAGGGAAAGCAAACAAAAAAACACAGGTTTTGGTATCGATAACATCAAACTTATCTATGTGATTTTCATGGGGTAACATCCTGTTAATACTCACTGTCCAGACTGACAAGAAAGGGCCACTTAATTAAAGTGCCAAATGGCAGCTGTGTTCCCTGCAATATATCCCTGCAGCTGAGAGGAAAATGTATTTAGAAGTTGTGAGCAAGAAAATGAATCAGATACAATGTGTTGCATTTGTGGCAAAGTAACACTCTGGGATCTGAAACATCTTACAGTAGTTTCCGGGCCATAAGCCTTGAGAGCCAATACAAGTGTCCTGCCCACTGAATAAGGTCTCCTGGTTCAACCTTAAAGTTTCCCTCCCTCTTCTGCAACCTTTTCTTTCAGATATTCAGTTCTAGGCTCCTGCTCAGAGTCTGTAGTGATGACTTCCCTTCCAAAGCTTTCAATCCTACATCTCTGCCATGAACTTCATATATATCTATAATTCACATTTTATACAGGCACATTTTTGTGGTCAGAGGTCATCTCTGCAATTATGAACAAAGATAATGGCCACTTCCTGTTCATTGACCGGGTGAATTCTGCCCTCTCACCAGAATGTGAATTGATGTTGTTCAAGGTGATCTAACACTGCTATGTAATTCTCACAACACTTATTTGGGAAAAAAATGAATTTCCCACGAATCACCCAGCAGTTTTTCAGACTCCGGGAGCAACAGCAGCAGGCAGGAGTTAGGAACATGAGACCAAGGAGCATGAATTAAAAAGGGGAAGAAAAGCCATATAAGTTAAGGGATGTGGGAAAAGGAAGACACACTTAGATCCAATGAAGAACAAGTTAAAACCTTTGATCCACCCAGTCTGCCCTGCATTATTGTGATACCTTGTGATAAATCACAATATATACATACATGTATACACTCACATACCCAGGCAAAACCCTGTGATCTCCTGGAAAAGATGAAAGCCAGATAAAAATCCAAATTAATCTGAGGGAAAAGGATCTGATGATTGAAGCTATTCCAGGAGGTTATTCTGATCCTGTGTGACTGCTGTTCTATTGCATAGGTTCCAAGCCAGACAGACAACATGCCTTTTGTACCTTTATGTCCGATTAATGGCTTTGTGATATGTGATGTCAAACAGAAGTACAATAGTTCCGACCTCACCTTCTGCAATCTTAATTGCAATAGTAATGACAGCAACAGCAATAAATATAGTACTCAAGACTATGTGTAATTTTGCAATCTTACAACATTGCAAATGACATTGTTAACCAATTTCAAAATATCTGCTTCAACAAGGACCTAGTCTTTGTGGTATATGTCACAAGGGCTAGCTAACACAGATCACTGAGGCTATCCCACACTGGCGGCAGTGTTTTATCCAGAGACCATGCCAGTGATCACCTAAACTGATTGAACTATGCTGGAAGGCGGCATTTTGGAAAATACAAGAACTCCCACTAATAGCTTAGCAGTGTTCCAGGCCCCAGGGACAGCAGTAATTGTATCAGGTGAGAGGTGCAGGCAGGCAGGAGGGAAGGAGGAAAAGAATTCTGGCATGAAGCTCAGTGGCTCTGCATATCTTCTATTTTTAAAGATTTAAATGGAAAGCTAGGGGAGAGAATGATGGGTTTTATATTCGACACAGTATAGAAAAGATGAACAGCAGCCAGAGAAGTGACGGAAATCCAGATTCTGGATCCCACCTGTTTTATGTACCTTGTGTTCCTTTAATGGTTCTAATTTAGATACTGAAATGAATGGTAAAGACAACATATTGTTTACAAGCACAAGCCCCACCTATGGGCTTGAATTGCACAAAAGGAGGAAGGCAGTGTCTAAATATACAGAACAGACAATTGTTCAAAGAGCAATCAGCTGTATTTTGCATATGATCATTCCCAAAATGGATTTTTAGCCGCAAATCTCTGAAGGTCGGATTTCAAATGTTCGCTAGTTTTTGCAGTCTCATGATTCATATTTTATACCTGATTTTTGATAACAATTAAATATCCAAATATGGGAATTACAGTGAATTGTGTCTTCTGTTTATTTAGAGAAGGATGAGAAGGAAAGGTAGAATATGAGACCAGTGTGCATAGTTTATTAGTGGGCTGCCTGTTCCTATTTTTTTCCAGATTGATTTATGGAATGAACTGTTACACATCTTGGGAATATTGGAGAAAATCTACCCTTGCAGATTTTAATTCTTAGAGGAAGAAATGCCACACAAACATGCTGCCAACTCGCCTCTGCTCTGTGAACATCTCATAAAATGTACCTCAAATTAATCCCTTCAGCAAATGTAGCTATACACATTTTTACTATTATTCAAATGGTTTTTATAAGGTGCCCTGAGATGTTGGATCATCAGTCGCCAGATGCAAGTTTAGAGAATTGTCTAAAGAAATAAGAGGCACATATTTTATAAAGGCCAGCTGATTGACTGAGTGAGTGAGAGAAAAATGAGTGAGTGTATGAACAAACCAGTAAGTGATTATAAATAATGGAGAAAGAATGAATGGAAAAGAATATCTCTTTACCCTTAGCTTTAGGAAAGCACTAGCCATTCAACGCATATTTATTTACCCCAAAATGTTCGGTAAGACTTTATGGAGTAACGTAAATATTTATTTTTACATATCATCCTCCCATTCCAGTTTCTAGGTTAATTCTGTTGTGCCGCACATTGTCCTTCAAAAGTAGTTTTGAGACGTTGGAAGTCTGAATAGCACAGAAAATGAGATCTGAATGTCCACACTATTAACGAGTAACTGAACATCCTTTATGGTGTGCTATTTGTGGAAAATCTTACAGTTTTTTTTCGAATAGAATTATGATATTTCAGTGTTTCAGTGTTAACTGTGTCTTCTAGCAATATTGGTGCCATTGGGAAACTTTTGCAACCATCTTGTAACAAGTTGAAAGAGAACATTTATAACATACAAACTTCATCCATCTTCTCAATAAAGAGAAAGACAAGATGTCTTTACTTTGGAAGACATCTTGAGGTTATTAAAATTATCTTTTCTTTATCCATTGCATTTTTTAGTGTTAGACAAAGCACTACGGCCTTGCCCAACATCTTCCTCAGCTAAATGCACACTTTTCCTTTTGGTAGAGTGTCCTAGACAACCAATAAGAGAAACTTTCCATTCTCACCAGGGCATGAATTAAGAAGGGAAAGAAAGGCCATTCAAGTTGAGGGAAGTGGGAAAAGGAAAACATACGAACATCAAATGAAGAACAAGTTAAAACCTTTGATCTTACATTGATTCTTACATTTTGAATATGACACAAGGAGATAGAACATGCTTCAATCTCTTTCACTCATTTCAGTGTTCATTGAATAAGGCAGCTTCAGCTTTTTAAAAGCTGCCGCTATCCATGATTCTCTAACACCACTGATAGCTCCTACTGGCGGACGTAACCTGTGATGGGAGCTTACTGAATATTTAATTTTACTAGATATTGCAAGGTCAGAAGTAGTATATTTCAAGGAGCCAAGTATGGCCTAAGCAATAATCACAAGATTGATTCAAACGTTGGTCCCACAGGTTAAAAGGCAGTATCTATTACATTGCAACACTCAGTTCACCATAGGTTCCTTCTTTCAAAAGCGCGATGACAGCAAAGTACCATCTGCAAAAGCTATACCACATAAACATTTCACAAGAAATACTAAATAATGTACAGTAATGCGCATGGCAGATTGGACATTTCCAATTAATTAAGTTAATAAAAGAGTTTTAAAATTTTTTTTAACATAATCATGCCATTTATCGTCTTCAGGAGGTCTAGGGATGAAATTATTACAAACAGAACATCACTTTTTTTTTCCTTTGTTCTAAATATCAAATCTTAAATTCTTCCATCTGTTTTTTGTTTCATCAAAAATATTTATCCCAGCCCCTGATGTTCATTTATCTCTGATTCCTGGAGCTTCACTCAAGGACTAATGTCGCAACATTTCATTCTACTGAGATTATAGGTAATATACTAGTGGAGACAGAAAGCCTGCCACATGCTTTTAAGTGTTGGGTGATAAAAGTTGAGGTGTACATCCCAAACTATGCCCTTTTCTGTTATTTCCAGCTCAATAATGTGATTGTAAGACATTTGCAATTTCAACCTCCAGTACAATGTTAGTTATATTCATCATTTAAGGTGAAGTTAAATGACTGATTTGAATTTATGCTAGTGTGACTATCTTGTGAGGTCTTGGAGGAACTATCTCAGTAATGACTCACTCAGAGATAGCAAGAACTGCCGATGTTGGACTCTGAGATAACACAGTGTGGAGCTGGAGGAACACAGCAGGCCAGGCAGCATCAGAGGTGCAGGAAAGCTGATGTTTCAGGTCCGGACCCTTCTTCAGATTTCTGATAATGGCTGATCATCCAACTCAGTAACCTGTTCCCCCTTTCTTCCATATGCTTTGACCCCTGTAGTAATTAGCCCTAAGAATGATATCAAACTCCTTCTTGAAGACATTTAATGTTTTGGCCTCAATCACTTTCTGAGACAGAGAATTCCACAGGCTCACCACTCTCTGGATGAAGAAGCTTCCCTTCATCCTAACTAGCTTACCCGGTAGCCTTAGACTGTGACCCATGATTCTGGACTCTCCGGCCATCAGAAACATCCTGCACAGAAGGATGCCAATCAGGGCACCATGTCTATGCTGATTGAGAAAGAACTATCCAGTTTAATACTGTTTTCTAGCTGCCGATTTGTAGCACTGAATGTTGCAACAGTTGAAGTGTATTTCCTAGCATTTTTTATAAATGCAGCAAGTACTTTTGCCTCTCTCATCCTTGCAGGTTGTGGGTCCTAGATTTCTGCAAATCTCCAGCTGAAATGTTTTCTCCTCAACTCCCTATCATCCTGTACCAGTTATTTTAAATTTATGCCACCTAATTATTGAACTTGCTGTTAAAAGAATCACAGAATTGCTACAGCACAAGAGCCCACTCAATTCACATTTGTGTTGGCTCTTTGAATTAATATTTCACCTAGAGCCACCTTCCCATCTTCGCCCTATAACCCTGCACGTTCTTCCTTTTCAGGTAATATTCAAATTCTGCCTCCATCACATTCTCATACAATGTATTCCAAATCTTAATCACTTGCTAGTGAAAAAGATTGTCCTCATGTCAACATTGGTCCTCTTGGCAATTACCATAATTTGTCCTCTTTTTCTTGATCTCCCATACAAACCTACATGTTAGGAGCAGAAGAAATCAATTTGACCCTTCAAACCTGCTCTGCCATTCAATAAGTTTGTGGCTGATCTGTTGCGTTCAAAATTTTGCATTCCTATCTATCCCTGTTAATCTTCGATTCCCTTGACTAACGTGGATCTATCTATCTCTACCTTAAAAATAGTCGATGGCTCTGCCTCCACTGCCTTCTGAGGCAGAGAGATCCAAAGTCACACAAACTTCTGAGAGTAACAAAAAAATCGTCTCAGCTCTGTTCTGAAAAGGAGACTCTATTTTTCAGACAGTGTTGCCTAGTTCTGGACATACCCACAAGAGTGAACCATACTTTCCTTGTGCACCTGGTGAACAGCATTCAGGATCTGAAGCTATAATCAAATCAGCCTCACTCTTCTAATCTGTCAGCTCAGCTTGTCCAATCTCTCCTTATAAATGAATCTTCTACTTCCAACTATCAATCTACAAAACCTTATTTAAACTACCTCCAATGCATTTGCACCCTTCTTTAAATAAGAGGACCAAAAATGAACACAATAAGCCAGATATGGTCTCAGCAATGCCCTATAAAATTGAAGCATAGTCTCCTTACTTTTGTATTCAATCCCTCTTTTAATAAAGGATAGCATTCCATTAGCCTTTTTAATCACTTGCTGTACCTATTTACTAACTTACCAACCATGGGTACAGGTTTTCCCTATGACTCTATCCAGGTCTCTCATGATTTTGAATACTTCTATCAAATCTCCTCCAAACCTTCTCTTCTGCAATGAAATTAGTCCTAACTTCTTCAATCTATCTACATAGCAAATAATAGATCTTTCCAATCCACTCTATCTTGGCCTTTCACAATTTTATACACTTCAATTAAATCCATCTTCAACATGCTCTAATCCAAAGAAACAACACCAACCTATTCAATATTTCCCCATTGCTAAACTGTGCCAGTTCAGGCAACATTGTCATAAATTTTCTCTATAATTCTCTCTAGTGTGCTCACAACATTTCTTTAACATTGTCATCAGAAATATATGCAGTAGTTTAACTATGGCCTAACTAGTGTTTTATACATTCCAGGATATACTCTCTGCTTTTATATAAAAGCTTTGGCTAATAAAAGAAAGCACCTTGTATGGTTTTGTAGACACCTTAGAGTCCTTTCCTGCTTCCTTCAGAATTTGGTGGAGATGTTTATCTACACTTGTCAGTATCCTACTAGTATATTGATATCTTCCTGCAGTTTACAGATTTCTTCCTCACTATCAATCACAATGCCAATTTTTGTATCATATGCATACTTCTTCATCATACACATGTGGATCGAAAGTTTGCAAATAATAGAGAAATTGAAACTGGAGTAAGAAGAACAAAAAAGGAGGCCAGAGGTAGACCAACACATGAATAGAGAGATGAAGAACAATAATGCATACAGAAGAAGCAATAATAAGAATCAAACAAGTTAAGCAAGGCCCTGAATTCAACTTGTCTGGCCCAGAAGATTGAGAGAATAAGAAGGGAGCAAAACATGTTACTAAACTGAAGGACTCCCATGGGGATGGGATTCATCACATCCACTGAACCAAACTGAAGGATGGTAGAATGCAAAGGCACCTGACATTCATAGTTACTTACTTCATTTCTCTGTTCAAGATCAAGTACTAGTTTAAACCCTGTGTCTGAATGGGTGCATTTTGAGCTTCTGCCAAAACTGCAACTCATGTGAATATAGTTTATCGTACGAGCATCAGATGCAACATTGCCAGCAGAGTCCAAACTTTCCAAGGTAGACTACAGTGCTGATGCCATGTATGATAAACATAAATAATTTCACAAAGATTGGAGGCAGAATCTGCCACAGTCATGAAAATCCTTAACAGCATGTCTATTGCCTCGTAATACAGCTTGTGCACGGCAAGCAATTTTCTGTGACAACAAGGTGCAGGGCTGGATGAACACAGCAGGCCAAGCAGCATCATAGGAGCAGAGAGGCTGACGTTTCGGGCCTAGACCCTTCATCAGAAAAGGGGGAGGGGAAGGGGGTTTTGAAATAAATAGGGAGAGAGTGGGAGGTGGATAGAAGAGGGATAGAGGAGAGGATAGGTGGAGAGGAAACAAACA
>NC_063345.1:34767755-34817684 GCF_021869965.1 Rhincodon typus
GGGAATGCAGGTGTAGAGGGACTGGACGTCCATGGTAAAGATGAGGTGTTGGGGACTGGGGAATTGGAAGTTCTGGAGGAGGTGGAGGGCATGGGTGGTGTCACGGACATAGGTAGGGAGTTCCTGGACCAAGGGGGAGAAAATGGAGTCTAGATAGTTGGAGATCAGTTCGGTGGGGATATATAGGCCAGTTAGCTTAACTTCTGTAGGAGGGAAAATGCTTGAATCTATCATCAAGGATAAAATAACAAGACATCTAGATAGAAAATGCCCCATTGGGCAGACGCAGCATGGGTTCATGAAAGGCAGGTCATGCTTAACTAATTTGCTGGAATTCTATGAAGACATTACAAGCATGTGGGCAACAGGGACCCTGTAGATGTGGTGTATCTGGATTTCCAAAAGGCAATTGACAAGGTGCTGCACAAAAGGCTGCAGTATAAGGTAAAGGTGCACGGCGTTACGAGCAATATATTAGCATGGATAGAGGACTGGTTAACTAACAGGAAGCAAAGAGTGGGGATAAATAAGTGTTTTTCTGGTTGGTGATTAGTGACTAGTGGTGTGCCTCAGAGATCAGTGCTGGGACTGCAATTGTTTACAATTTACATCGATGATTTGGAGTTGGGGACCACGTGTAGTGTGTCAGTGTTTGAAGATCACGCTAAGATGAGTGGTAGAACAAAGTGTGCAGAGGACTCTGAAAGTTTGCAGAGGGATATAGATAGTTTCAGTGAGTGGGCGATAGCCTGGCAGGTGGAGTACAATGTTGATAAGTGTGAAGTCGTCCATTTTGGTAGGAAAAACAGGAAAAGGGACGATTATTTGAACGGTAAAAAATTGCAGCATGCTGCTGTGCAGAGTGTCCTTGTGCATGAATTACAGAAGGTTGGTTTGCAGGTGCAACAGGTAATTAGGAAGGCAAATGGAATTTTGTCCTTTATTGCTAAAGGGTTTGAGTTTAAAAGCAGGGAGGTTATGTTGCAGCTATGCAGAGTGCTGGTGAGGCCACACCTGGAGTACTGCATGCAGTTTTGGTCTCCTTACTTGACAAAGGATGTACTGGTACTGGAGGAGGTGCAGAGGAGGTTAACTAGGTTGATTCTGGATTTGGGAGGGTTGGTTTACAAGGAGCGACAGAATAGACTGGGATTACATTCATTGAAATTTAGAAGAATGAGGGGTATCTTATAGAAACATATAAAATAATGAAGGGACTAGATAAGGCAGAAGCAGGGAGGTTGTTTCTACCGGCAGGTGAAACTAGAACAAGAGGGCATAGCCTCGAAATTAGCGGGACCAGATTTAGGACTAAATTGAGGAGGAACTTCTTCACCCAAAGGGTTGTGAATCTGTGAAATTCCCTGCCCAGTGAAATAGTTGAGGCTTCCTCATTGAATGTTTTTAAAGCTAAGAAAGGTAATTTTTTGAATAGTAAAGGAATTAAGAGTTATGGTGAGAGGGTGGGTAAGTGGAGCTGAGGCCATGAAAAGACCAGCCATGATCTTATTGAGTGGTGGAGCAGGCTCAAAGGGCCAGATGGCCTACTCCTGTTCCTGGTTCTTGTGTATGTTCTAAAATGCATTACCTCACATTTCTGTGGATTGAAATTCATCTGCCAGGTGTCTGCCCTCTGAAGTCACTCAGCATTATCCTCACAATTCACTATTCTCCCTAGCTTAGTATAATCTTCATATTTAGAGATTTTGCCTTCAATGACCATCTCCAAATTGCTTATATAAATCAGTAAAAACAAGGGTTTCAACATTGATCCCTCAGGAGCACCACTTTCAACTCATCTCCAGTCTGAGAAATTCTCGTCTATACCTACTCTCTGTTGCATATCTTTTAGCTAACTTCTAATCCACGCTGCCAAGGATCCATGCGGCATTATATCAAATGCTTTCTGAATGTAATCACTACCCTCATCCACAGCCTGTGACACATCATCAAAGAACTCAATTAAATTTGTCAGACATGACCTGCTTTTGACAAAGCCATAAAATCTAAAGAACTGCAGATGCTGGAAAGCAGAAATAAAAACAAAAATAGCTGTAGAAAGAAAGCACGTCGGGCAGCATCTGTGGAGAGAAAGCAGAGCCAAAATTTTGAGTCCAGTGACCCTTCTCTAGAACACATTGTAGCTGGGAAAAAGTTCGTGTATATGTTGAATTTGTGGTGGGGGAGGGGGTCGGAGTAAACGATAAGTGGAGATGGAACCTAGAGAGAGAGAGAACAGCAGTTGTGCAGACAAAAGGATGGGTAAAGGTTAGCCGCTAATGGGACCATTAGTAGCTGACAATGGGTCGATCATGGTATCAGACCATGTGATGATACGGTTTGCTGTGTGGGGATTGAGGTAAGGTCATAGAGAAGGTATTCAGGCCCTAAAATTATTGAGCTTGATATTGAGTCTTGAAGGCTGCAGGATCCCCAAGCATAAAATGAGATGCTGTTCTTCCAACCTGCACTGATCTTTGCTCGAGCACTGCAGCAGGCCTGAGACAAAGATGTTGGCCAGGGAACAGGGTGGTGCTTTGAAGTGGCAGGCAACAGGAAGCTCAGAGTCATTTTTGCATACAAATATCCTTTACTCCTCCTACTTACCCCACCCCTTCTTCAGCATATGTACCAACTTTTCCTAGCTACAACCAGTTCTGAAGAAGTGTCACTGCATCCAAAAGCTTGACTGTTTAGTATTAACATATTTTTCTTTAAGTCTATACTTACCTTATCCCATATTACAGTCTCTATCCATTTTCCCATTCTTGAAATACTGTCAAACTGACAAGCCTATAGTTTACTGGGTTGTCCATGGCCCCTTTCTTAAACAATGGTGTCACATTTGTAATCCTCTAGTCCTCTGGGACTAATGCTGTGTTCTGAAAAAAAATTCTGTCAACAGCTCCGCAATTTGCTCCCTGATCTATCTCAAAAATCTAGGATGTATCCCATTCAGGCCTGGTGGCCTCTCTACTTGGAGTGCTGCCAGACTTTTTAGCACCTCTTCTTTATTTATTACAATATTGCTCATTTGTTCAATGGCCATATTTTCAACTGGGCCATTTTATGTACATCAATTTCTACCTACAGACTGCAAAGTCAGCACAAATGTACTTTTAAGACACAAATTATCCTCATAATGTCCAATCTTGTTAACGTAGTCAAAGAAGAGCAACGGAATTCTCAATGGTTTATTGATATTTATCCTATAATCAACACCAATAAAATGCAGAGAACCTGGCCATTATCATGTTACAATGAAGGACAATTAGGCTTGGAAGATAAATGCCGACATCACCAGTGATACTCACATCCCACAAATGACAAAAAAAATTGCTGATTGTGAAATTCCACTGAACAGAAATTGGTTGTCCCATTTGGTACATTACTACATTTTGAAAGTACTGAATTAGCTATACAACGCTTTGGGATATTTTGTGGTTGTGAAAAGTTCCCTAAAAACACAAGTTCATTCTTATGTTCTTGTGCTAGTCCTAAAGGAATCACTATCGATGAGGGCAGGTTGCAGTGTTTCACTGAATCTTTCACAGGCTGAGAGGAGATCTGATTGTAGTTTTCAAAATCATGACTGGGCTGGGCAGAGTAGATAGGGTGAAGCTGTTACCACATGTAAAAGAAACAATAATGAGAGGACATGGATTTAAACTGGTGTAAACAAAGCAAATGTTGTTAGGGTACTGCCTGGAAATGTGGCAAAGGCAAGTTTAATTGAGGCATTCAAATCAGCATTGGGTTTTTTTGGATAGTAATTGTGCGCCATCGCAAGGGAAAAGACAAGAGATTGACATAAGACATTGGACCTGGACCAGATAACAGAGGCAGTGCAACAGTCTGTTCTCTCTAGGAAGAGCAGTTTTTATTTCTTCAATGTATCCTCATAGCTGAAGGTTTTCAAATGGGGAACCATTTGAGTAAATTGCTTCTGCACTCTCTCCAATGCATTTGTATCTTTTCAGTATTGTAGTGCCCACAATTTTACTCCAGCTGAGGTCTAACAAGCCACCATTAAGACAATTATTTCCCTTGAAAAGGCCAGGAGAGCAGAATTTCAAAGGTTTGTTGTATCATTGCTAATTTCCAATTTATCTTGTGTTAATGTGATTCGAGTCCATCTTGGAACTTGAAAAACCCAGAATCTCTAAAATTGATGATTCTATCTTGCTGTTACCTTGCTGTGCAACAAAGGAGATGAATACCCCTATATTCCTGAAAAGTACATCAGTCACCTGACCACTGAATTCTAGTACTGCATTAATTAATATATTACAAAGATCACATATGGCTTCTAGAAATGGACCTCTGCAATAAAAGCTGGTTGCATCCAGTCACCACATAGCTGTGCTATAAATAATGGGAACGTTTGATAATGGCTGCCATGTCCTCGTGCAATAATTGATGGGGCTACCCCACTGTTTGCTTGGTACAACAAACTCTTCTTACATACACGTCTTAAGGTATTTATGTATTGCTAAATGGCAGAGGGGAAAGGGATGTCAATATCCAGTGAGGTGCAGATTTTGTGAAGACTGCTTAATTTGACTTTGGTCCAACACGTGCTCATTCTCATTCTCCATAACACAGGCATATAATGATGCGTCCATGGAAAGTGACATACGTGCTCCCAAGAGGGTTGCAGTAGGGTTTCAATACTTTTTTAAGCAACCTATTCAGAGGGGATATTACACATGTCTGGAGTAGCTGGGATTTGAGACCAGGTCTCCTGGGTCAGAGGTAGGGATGTTGCCATTGCACCACAAGCTCCCTCAAATTAGCAAAACCTGTGAAGGGAGTCAGGCAGGGCCCAGTGATAGTCAGTGTCAATTTTTTTTTGAAGCAACCTATTCGGACATTTCCAGTGCAGGTGGGATTTGAACCTGGGCCTTCTGGCCACGAGGCAAGGACACTACCAGATGCACATAAAAACCCTAGGCTTCTACTGACAATTAATCTATAATCACTCTGCTCAAAGATGTTATGACATACCTCTGGAGTAGGTGGAACTTGAACCCAGGTCTCTTGGCCCAGAGGAAGGCACACTACCATTGCACAAGAGCCCTTATGTGTTCCAGTGAATTGGAAAACTGATAATTTGATGCACTTTTGCCTCTGCTCAAGAATGGAGTGAGGCAGAAAGCAGAAAACCAGGCCAGTTAGCTTAAAATCTATTGTTGGAAAATACTAGGGTCTATTTATAAGGAAGAAAAACAGAACATTTAGAAAATGTTAACACAAACATGTCAACACGATTTCATGAAAGGGAGATCATGGTTAACAAATTTGCTAGAACTTTTTTGAGTATATAACAGGCAGAATTGATAAAGGGGAAAAGATAAATGTGGCGTATTTGGGTTTCCAGAAAGCATTCAAAAAGATGCCACATAAAAGTTTGAAACACCAGATAACAGCTCACGGTATTGGGGGTAATCTATTAGCATAGTTTGAGGATTAGCTAACACAAAGAAGAAAAAGCAGAAGTATTAATGTGTCTTTTACAGTTTGACTGGCATAAGGATCTGCCCTCAGTTATTTATTACCTATGTTAGTGACTTGAAGGAGGTGGCAAAGCAATGTATTTTCACCAATTATGTGAAAATAGGTGGGAGAGTTTTTTTTTTAATTCATTAACAGGATGAGGGCATCACTGGCTAGGCAGCAGTTATTGTCCATCCCTAATTGCCCAGAGGGCAGTTAAGAGTCAACCACATTACTATGGGTCTGGAGTCACATGTAGGCCAGACCAGGTAAGGATAGCAGTTTCCTTCGTAAAGGATGTTAGTGAGCCAACAATCAGCAATGGATTCATGGTCATCATTAGATTGTTAATTCCAGTTTTTTTTTAATTGACTTCAAATTCTACCAGCTGCCGTCCAGCAATAATACCACTAGGCCATTGCCTCCCCTTGTTGTGACGTGAATGCAATGAATCTGGATGTGGATATAGATAGATTGGGTGAGTGGGTAAAAGCATGGCAGATGGTGTTTAAAGCAAACTATTATTTAAATTGAGATATTAAAGTGCAGCACTGAGAGATCTGGGTGTTCTTGTGCATGAAACATACAAAGTTAACATGCAGGTACGGCAAGTAATTAAGAAGAGAAATGGAATTTTGGCTTTTATTGCTAGGGAACTGTAGTTTAAAAATAAGGCATTCTTGTTAGAATTACATAGGCTGTTGGTGTGGCCAGACATGGAATAATGTGTATAATTTTGATCCCATATGTAAAAGATGTACAAACATTGGAGACTGTTCAAAAGACATTCACTAGGCTACTCCTGGAGTGAAGGGGTTGACTTAGCAAAAACAATTAAACACTTGGGCTTTTATTCATTAAAGTTTAGAAGAACAAAGGGTGGTTTTATTGAAACATACATGATTCTGAGGGGGATTGACAAGGTAGATATTGAGAAGATGTTTCCACTAGTAGGGGAATATTGAACTCAAGGAGATAGTTACAGAATAAGAGGCCACTCATTTAAAACTGAAATTCAAAGGAATTTCTTCTTTTTAAGAGAAATGGATGTCTGGAATTCTCTACCACAGAACATTTGTGAAAGCTAAAACATTGAAAGTATTTAAAGAAATAGTGGATAGATTTTTGAAAGATCAATAGGTTGAGGGCTATGAAGAGTGGCAGGAAAGAGGATTTGATGCCATCTGATCAGCCATGATATTGTTGAATGGTGGCATAAGGCTTTTGGAGCTAACTACTGCTCCTATTTCCTACGTCCTAAACTTAGCTTTTCGGTAGGGAGTAGAATATTGTGAAGAAGCAAATATTTGTTAGTGATCTGTCAGAACAATTGAAAAGCAAGTCTCGATCTGCAAAGGAAGACAGAAAAGAAAAACACATTGCAAAATTTGTTGCTCAGCTGCAAAAATTTCTAATCAAACTCTCAAGAGTCTTCAGTCTCAGAAACTCTTGCCTGTTTCAGCTGAGCCTGGTAACAGCTGCGCCTTATAATTCTCAGTCAATATTTACAAGAGAGGAAAAAAGGTCAAGGTCTTGCACATCATCAATTTCACTTTGCTGGACTTCCATAAGAATAAAATAGTCTTTTAGACTGTCTGCAGTTGGAGTGTTGCAAATGGGGTAAGGGTAGATTTAGCTGATGAAAGGTTAATGAGGAGTTTGAACAGAGGCAGAGTGGGGTATTCTGGAGGCATCACTGCTTCACATTGCTGGTGCTCCAGGCTGCTGCCATGGCAACAAAATTTCTGCTATTCTGCATATACATCAAATTGATATTAAACCAGAAGATGTTCACTGTCAGAACTGCCAAGACTGATTCAATGCCACAATCAGAAGTGCCAAGACCTTTCTGAAGACTTATCTTCATCGTTTGTAGAGATGGTATCAGAGATATGATAGGGAAAACAACAACATAAAAATCCTTGCACAATTCTTGCAGTCACTTGCAATACAATTGTTGATCTAAATGTTTTCTTGCCATCCACAAAATTTCTTTGATAGTTTACACAGGTGAGCTGTGCTCTTGATTCCGCATATGAGCACCATATGAGGGTACTTTCAACTTCAGAAGATGGATGCTATAGTTTTGAGATGTTCATGGAAAACTATAACATATTTATATTATCTTCTGTGCCTACTTGAAGTGGAATTAAGCTCTTTAAAGCTAAGTAAGTTAGTTGTTCTGTAAAAGTAGCACCAAACGAACATCACCCTAACCTTTAACGGCTAATATCACTAATCATTGAAAATCTTATATTTATAACATATTTATACTGCCATTGAGTGCTTTCATTGAAAATTCCTTTCATGATAAACCTTAGGCCATCTTACAGCTATTGTATCATCTCTGGAGTCTATATGAGATTGATATATTACCTCCTGTCTAAAAGGTTTCCAAAGTTTAGTGCATCAGTTTTTGTTCTTTTAACTCACTTTCAATTTGAATTGTACAATCAGTTTCTCAGATGAAAATATTGTTTGCATTTAGATTATCCAGAATGTTCTCATTGGTCAGTGTGAATTAATTTCTGACTACATAAGTCCTATGCACCATATATTGCTGAGAGTATGCAACATCAATTTTGGTTTTGTATTTGTGTCAATGGTACAGAGTAAGAAGCCATCATTGCTTTGATGTTTGATATAATCAGCTTTGAGGATGATGCCATCTTCAAGAAATGTCTTGAACTTTGAAGGAAAAGCTTTCTTGTAACTCTTTAATCTCCTCTGTTGCCAGTTTTCATCTTTTCATCATGTTTCTGTGTTGAATGAACTGGACAGGACTCCATAAATATGAGCTTACAGATGTATTTGTCCTGAAAAACATCAAAATAGTGTGTTATTTAAAAGTACTATTGCAGTTCTACGTAATGCTTCCTCTCTCAGCTTTGACACTAAGTGACTCTTCATTTTTTTAAACTTCTTCCCACTTATCTGCGTTCCTGATCATCATGTTATTGTGAACAGTTTCCTTTCCTCAGACAATGTACCCCTCTCTCTCGAATTGCTGTCACAACACACTTTTAAAAAAAATTAAAGAGGTATATCCTGTAACAATGACCATGATGCATCAGCTTTCATCATCCAACACTTCTCTGCAGCCTTTGTCAAACCATTCCCCTCTAATCCACATACTGCTTGTCAACAACAAAATATGAAGATCTGAAATCAGGTTCTACATGTATGCAAGTGCTACTCAGTTTACCTCAACACTTCTTTCTGTTATCAATTTGCTTATCAAACACCCATCCTGAATGAACCAGTTTCCTCTGCATAGAAAATAAAACTTAGAACAGTGCAGCACAGGAACAGGCCCTTCTTCCCACCGTGTCTATGCTGACCATGATGCCACTCTAAACTAATCACATCTGCCTGCATATGGTCTATATCCCTCTATTCCCTGCCTGTTCATCTGTCTGTTGAAATACCTTTTAAACGTTGCTATCATATCTGCTTCTACCACCTGGTACTGCATTTCAGGCACTTGCCACCCTCTGTGGAAAAACGTTCCTTGCACATCTCCTTTAAACTTTCCCCTCTCACTTGAAACCAATGCTCCCTAGCATTTGATATTTCCATCCTGGGTAAAAGACTCCAACTATCCACCCTATCTATGCCTCTCATAATTTTATATACTTCTATCAGATCACCCCTCAACTTCCAAAACTACAAAAACAATCGAAGTTTACCCAACCTCTTCTTATAGCTAATACATTCCAATCCAGACAACATCCTGGTAAACCTTTTCTGCACCGTCTCCAAAGTTTCCATTTCTTCCACATATCTCTTCTGATAGTGAAGCAATCAGACCTGCATACAATAGTTCAAAATTGGTCTAAGTAAAGTTTATACAGCTACAACATGGCTTACCAACTTTTATACTCAATTCCCCGACTGATGAAGGCAAGCATGTTGTATGCCTTCTTTACCACCTTATCCACTTTGTGTTGCCACCTTCAGAGAGCTATGGACTTGCAGCCCAAGATCCCTCTGTATATCAATACTCCTAAGAGTCCTGCCATTTACTGTACACTTTCCTCTTGCATTTGACATCTGAAATTGCATCACCTCACACATGTCTGGATTAAGCTCTGTCTGCAATTTCTCTGCCCAACTTTCCACCTGATCCTGCTGTATCCTTTGACAACTTTCCTCATTATCCATGATTTCACTAATTTTCACGTCATCTACAAATCTGATTAGACCACCTTTAATTTCATCCAAATCATTTATATATATTACAAACAGGAGAGGCCCCAGCACTGATCATTGAGGAACACCACTGCTCACAGACTTCCAGTTAGAAAATGCCCTTCCACAACTACCCTCTGTCTTCTATGACCAAGCCAATTTGTTTTCAACTTACCAACTCAAAGGAGGATCCCATGTGACTTAATCTTCTGGACCAGCCTATAATTGAGGGACCTTGTCAAATGCTTTATTAAGGTCCATGTAAGCAACATCGACAGCCCTACCCTCATCAATCCTCCCCATCACTTCCTCAAAAAACTCAAACAAAATTGTGAGACAAGACCTCCCCTGCACAAAGTCATGCTGATTATTCCTAAGAAGTCCATTCTTTTCCAAATGTGAGTAAATTCTGTTCCTGAGAATCTTCTACAAATCCCTACCATTGACAGAATGCCCTCTGGCCTATAATTTCCTGAATTATCTCTGTTACTCTGCTTAAACAAAGGAACAATATTGACTATTCTACAGCCTTCGGGTACCTTGCCTGTCACTAAAGAGGATACAATGATCTCTGTCAAGGCCCCAGCAATCCCCTCCTCTGCCTCCTTCAGTATCCTGGGATAGATATCATCAGGCTCTGGGAACTTACCTACCTTCATGTTTTTCAACATCTTTTCCTTTTTCATATCAACATGCCCCTCCCTATTCTTACCATTACCTATGTCCTTCCTTTGGTGAATACCAATACAAAGTACTCATTAAGGACCTTACCCACTTCCTCTGGTTCAACACATCAATTCCATCCTTTGCCCTTGAGTGAACCTACCCTTTCCCTCGCTACTCTCTTGCTCTTAATATATGCAGAAAATGTTTGGTATTCTCCTTAATCCTACTTGCCAAGGACACTGCATGTCCCCTTTAAGTCTCCCAATTACTTGTTTAATTTCTTTCCTGCTTCCTTTATATTCCTCAAAAGCCTAGTTTGATTTCAGCTTCCTAAACCTTAAACGTGCTTCCTTTTACTTTTTGACTGAATTTTCAATATCTCTTGTCATCCAGAGGTCCCGAATTTTGCCATCCTTATCTTTAATTGTTACAGGAACATGCTGATCTGATCAGCTGGCTTTTAAAAGACTCCCACGTGACAGACATGAATTTAAACATAAAAATCCAACTCCCCAGTCTAATTTCTTCAGTTCCTGCCTAATACTGTTTAATTACCCTTCCCCCAATTTAGCACTGGTTAAAATTTGAAGGACAGAAGCCATTTTTTTTTCAGCTCCAGCTGCAAACTCTGTTCCCTCACCATCAGTTCTGTGCACTTCACTGGAAAGTCATAGGCCTGCCATCCCATTTGACGCTGACCAAAGTTTCCAATCCTATGTCCTCTCTGTCAAATAGGCCATGTATCACACATACCTGCCTCCATTGCCCCTCGGCCCAAACGTTGCTGAAACCCTTCTGTTATCTTGAGACCCCATAATTTCAATATGTTCCTGCCCAGCTTTCCACCTTCTACCCTTCATAAACTTCAACGCCTATGATTGTAACTGGGCTCACCAATGGTGGCTCCTGATGCAAACATTAATTTAAAATTCTGATCTACATATCTAAAATCCTTCCATCCAATTATCTCTTTACCATTACTCATCTGCAAAAGAGCTCAACAATCCATTAAGTCTAGCACTTTACCCATTCCTACTCCTTTTTCTCCCCACCATTAGCAGCTCTGAACACTAGAATTACATTCAGAAACCTCTCTGCCTTTCCACATCTTTCTCCTACATTAAACACAGCTTAGTTAAATTTCTTTGGCCCAGAGTTTAGTCACCAACATTTCATCTAATTACTTTTTGTTAAATTCAGTCCGTTTACTTAAGTGCACTGACCTGTTCAATTGCTTTGCATGAATGCATGCATGAGTGATGTGAAAGGATTGACCTGTGCTTGGCGTGTGAAACATTCTACACCACTATAAGATATGCCCCTCTGGTGACTGGAAGCCCAGTGTTGACTTATGGTCAGGGCATCTTGGATCATTCCAGACCTTTTACATGGGGTCCACATTTCACTTTTTCTCTCTCTCAGGAGCGTGATGGAGGAGTGGGGATGGTAAGCAAGTTTTATAAAGTTAAGGTTTGGCTTAACAGGGAATTGATTTTGAAAACTTAAAAATTGATAATTAAATAAATGCGTAACTAATAAAAATTAACAAAAGCTACAAAGTACCAAACAGCAGAGATAACTCATTAATTTTTTTTTGCCTTTTCAGTTAAGAGGCAGAGGTAGAAAGAGACTGACGAATCCCCAGTCCTGATCAGTAGGGATGAGCTGAACTAAGGAATTGTGTTCAAGCAACAGCAAACTTACTTCCATTTCTAAACACTCCAAAGTGGTGGCATCATTCAGCCTTGGATTTCCTCCTCTCACAGTTTGCTTTCAGGATAAGGTTTTGGATGAAGAGGAGGATAAGGGGCAGGAGAAATCTGGGTATGTATGTGGCTCACTCAGTCTCATTGCTCGGACACACTCTTCTTCCACCTCTCACTTCCTCTTCCCCATAAACATATTCATTGTTCCCTCTCTCTCTCCCTTTTCTCCACACACCCTCACTCACTGTCTCCCAGCCACACAGATGAATTTTCTTTGACACATTTCCTATCTCCCTTACTTTCTCATTCCCTCACTACTTTTGTCATCCACATTCCCTCACTACACATCTTCTCCTTTCACAATACCCCCACTACCAACAGCCCCACAACACCCAGTCTCCACTTGCTCCTTCCTTCTCACTCACTCACTCCCTCACCTGACCTTCCTCTCACTATATCACCTTTATTACTCTTCCACTATATCCCTCCCACTCCCACCCTCACTGTCCCTATCCCACGCTATAGCTTTCCTCCCACTGTCTCACTATACATTCTGATTACCCCCTCACTATGTCTCTCCTTTACTCTCCATGCTGCTGATTCCTCTTACCACAAATAACAGACCATTTAATCTTAACTGTCTTACACATCATGTAAACAAGCAAGAAAACCAAATAAATATCTTTATAGCGAATATTAATCCCATCAAACCAAGACTGCTAATACATGGCTAACACTTGTAAAGTAGCTGCTACCTTGGATGATGATGATAATATAAAGACTCGCAGATATTCCTTCAGACAAGGGAGATGGGCTGTTTATTAACCACATAACAGCCCAAGTTTCTGGTGAATTGAGAAAGTCCCCAAACGACCAGCACTTTCCCAGAATTAAATGCTGAACACTAGGTATTTAGCCAACCGAATAGACACAATGAGTACAATTATGTACTTGACGTAGCCAGATGAATTGGCCTCAACAGGACAGTTGCCTCCTCTTTCACCAGCTCTAGGTGGGGGGACTCCATGTGTCTACTTAGTTGGTCAAGTGCCCAGTACTAGTAGCTGACTGCACCAGTTAGGACTCTGTGTCTCATCCTTCCTCTAGCCTATGCAGAGTGATATAAGCCCACATGCTCCATGTGCCCTCAAGGTCAACAACAACCTGGCCTAGGGCTTTAACTGAGGTGATCTTATCTGATGATCCTGTCAACCTAATGACATTGCAGTTGAACAATCATCTTTTTCTTTAACAAGGCCTCCACCACACATTTTGACTAGTGTTACTGAAAAGGTTCACATCACAAACCTCTCTAATGAACTACAAATCCTGCCTGGAATGAACATGTTTTCATTACCACAGCAACCAGGATTCTCAGACTTCTCAGGAAGACATAATACCACCACTTACTGAGAAAAGCAAATGAAAGTACCATCAGTTGTTTTCTGAATCTGTTCCCATAGATCTAGGTCACACAGTGGCACACAACACAGGTATTCAGTTCCGCAAAAAAAAAACAAAGAACTATGGATGCTGGAAATCGAAGCAAAAACAGAAATTGCTAGAGAAAGTCAGCAGCCCAGCAGCATCAGTGGAGAGAAAGCAGAGTTAACATTTCAGCTCCAGTGGCCCTTGACCAGAACAGGTTCTGCAGCTGTCAGACCAGCTAGGTTTTTCCAGCAATCTGTTGTTATTATTCAGTTCCACACATTTGTTCAGAGGTACAATGCATCTTTAATTCCCAGGTTACAATGCAAGATCGTACCTTTCAAGGATAGTTTCACCATAGAACCCCTACAAACTCCATAATTAAAGAGTCACATACTGCCATTTGCCAGAGGTAAATGTGTTGAGTAGCAATGAACCAATAAAGAAGCAGACCACTACTGAAATGGTTATGAATGAATCTTATGAGCTGTGCGTGTTCAATATTTGGGGCCAATAGAAAAAGGAACTCGTTGACCAATATGTGATTGCATTAACACCACCCATTGAACCTTACGAAATTGCTCACAACTAAAAGATGATCTAATTGAAAACAGGATTGTATTAGGCATAAGAGATATCATAATGAGAGCAATTTACTAAGGAAGGAGAAGCTTACACTCAGGGAAGCAACCAACATACTCGGAAGCACTGAGGTTGTATGTTAACAGCTAGAACATTTTCACAGCAGAACCAACCATTGCATTATGTTGACAGACATTCCACGCTGAAAGGGCAGAAAGATCAGGGTTAAAGACAGGATACAAGTACTACGGAGAACATCATATAAAGGAAAATAAAGCATGTCCAAAGGGGGAAATCAACATCTCATTGCAAGATGCCAAATAATTTTGCACAAAAGTGCTTGCTAGAAGCAAGCACAATAAGCACAAAAAGCCATCCATTAATGAGCTGCCAGCTGACCATTCTAACAAATCATTCCTTGCCATATCGTTCTATGATTTTATTCTTGATCAGATTGGTGACCAGTCACTGGAAATTTATAGTCACTGTCAGAAACCATTGTCTGAATAATGAATTTGGTCCATTGTATGCACTCTGCCCATTGAGGGATTGCAGTACACCCCCCAGCACAGCGTAATGGTCCCATCATTCAATAATATCATAAACAAATTTTCGCAGTCAATTGCTATATGGTTAACAGATAGTCAATGAAGGAATTTGTACTGTGGATGCGACAACAGAAGGCATTCCAAGGCAAATTGACTCCATGCCTTTTTAATAGGATGTCACTGCTGTTGGAAGCTTTTATAAATGCTTGTTTGGATCTAGTTGATGTTTAAAACTTCACAAACCAAATCCCAACTGAACAATTGTGGCCACCTTAAGGAGGTTAGCGGAACATTAAGGAGGTTCTTCCAAGATGCCTTATGGGACCATTTGGTTTGTAGCTTTCAACACAAAGCCATCAATGGAAGAATCTAACAGAATCAGACCTGGATTTCAAGGCAACTTTCGAAATAGCTATCTTGATGGAGTTGGCCACCAGTAAATCAACACAGCTGATAGACAACACCCAGGTGCGTAGACTAGAGGAAACTCAGCAGAGTATGGTACCAAACATAAAATGTCGTCAATGCGGCAAGAATGGCCTTAAGGAGTCCATGTGTTGGACTTGAGAAGCTAAGTGCTGCAGGTGTAAGCAAGCAGGCCACATTGTCTGAAATTGCTGGGTACAACTCAAGCAGGAGAAAGCGTGTCTAAAGAAGAGAATTAAGAGAACAATGCATAAAGTACATACCAGCAGCCAGGCAGTAGACTGGGAATCAGTTGGGTCAGCGGGACAAGCAGAAGGCCCAGAACCAGCAGAGTTTCGGTTAAACATTCTGTCGGTATGGGGTGAAACTGATTGTTTCTGGCTTTTTCCCAAATTAGAGGGGATAAAAGTAAAGAAGGAAGTGGATACGGGTTCAGTGGTGTCTCTGATTCCCGAATCAATATTTACGGAAAAGTTAAAGGCACTGTCATTGAAGCATGCCAAGATTACACAACACAGACCTACACAGAAAAGTTGTGCCACTGAAGGGCTCTAAACTGGCAAAAGTATAGCTAAGGGGCCAGTGTGCCAAACTGCCTCTGTACGGAGTGAAATGCCATTACCCTGCATTATTTGAATGCTCCTGGTTACAGAAATTGTAGTTAAATTGGCGCATGTCTAATAGGCTGGCAGGCTCAAAAACGAGTTTGCAAGAGATTTTGGACAGGTATAAGGATATCTTCATGAGAACCCTGGAGGAAATGAAGGCAGTAGAAATTAAACTTCGGTTGAAGTGGGAAGCTCGTCCAAAGGTGTGTCAAGGTGCGCCTAGTACCATATGCGATCCGGCCTAAAGTGGAGGTGGAACTGGAATGGCTGGTGAACCTGGGAATGTTAGAAGCAGTAATCTCTGGTGAATGGGCCACTCCAGTCGTCCCAGTCTTTTAAACAGATAGCACAGTGAGGATTTGTGGTGGCTTTAAGATCACATTCAATAAGTCCTGAGTGTAGATCAATACCTACTTCCAGATATTGAGAAAACTGAAAGAACTGCGGATGCTGCAAATCAGGAACAAAAACAGAAGTTGCTGGAAAAACTCAGCAGGCCTGGCAGCATCTGTGAAGGAAAACACAGAGTTAACATTTTGGGTCCGATGACCCTTCCTCAGAAGGGTAAGTATGTCCTCCCAGAGGCAGGTGCATCCTTCTCGGCTTGAACTCCCAACTGAGTCATGTGGCTCCAAGGCAGGGTTGGCCATATCCAGAGATGAGACAACAGCAGTGTCACAAGGCAACAGCAGCCAAACAGAGAGGGATGTACCTGCGGAGCAACAGGAACTGCCGGAAGCCTGGGTGACTACACCAGAAAAGGTTCTAGAGATGAAGAGACAGTCTTCTAGGAATCAGAATCCCCCTGCGAGACTGATCATGTCAATGTAAATTATGGAAGATCCATTTTCTTTTTCCATTTTTTTTTGTAAAGATTCCTGATGATGCACATATATTAGCTACAATACTCGTATAATAGCTATAGTTGTTGGCTGTGTAGATAAGCTGAGAATGAAAATAAAGGGGAAAGGGTGTTACGTCTGTTTTTGAGTAGTGTTGCTTCTTCAAGACAGTGGGTCAGGTGACCCAGAGGCAGGAGTTAGGACTGTTTGTGGAGCTGAGTAGATGCACTATAAAAGTATTTTGTAAAGTATAAAACTATTCAGGTTTACCCTCCTTTTACCTCATGTCCTAGCTAAGGTTCTAGTGAACCACAAACACACAGAGAGTCTACAGGGAGCATCTAGCAATCAGGAAGACACTTGTGCTGACAATGTCCACCTGCATTCCGTGCCATCAGTTTCTATTCTCTGGAACCACTGTTTCACTTTGACGGGCGAAATTACAGGATTCATTGTGTGTTGATCTTTCAGATATTGAAAGGGTAAATAATTGAAATATGCATTTGCATATGGAATATCTATTATTAAGTAAATGTAGAAAATGTTAATGCAAGAAAGAAAAGCCAACATCTTTTTATGAAAGGGAAATAAAGTTTGACAAATTTATTGGAGTCTTCGAGGAAGTAACAAACAAGGTAGATAAAGCGGAACTTGGGGGTGTGCTTTATTTAGATTTCCAGAAGGCATTTGACGAAGTACCACATCAAAGTTTACTAAGCAAAATAAGAGCTCATTGCATTGAGCATAACATATTAGCATGGATTGAGGTTTGAGTAGCTAAAAGGAAACAGTTGGCATAGTCAGTTTGTCAAATTACAACATAGGAATCAGTGTTGGGACTTCAGCTATTTACAATTTATCCCAATGACTTATTGAAGGCAGTGAATGAAGCATTGCTAAGTTTGCCAATAATGCAATGTTAAGTAAGAAAGTAATTTGTGAAAAGGATTAAGGAAGCTGCAAAAGCATATGGTTAGATAACGTGAGGCAGCAAAACTTTGGCAAACTGTGTAGAATGTGGGAAAAGGTGAACTTGTCCACTGTGGCAGGAAGAATAGGGAAACAGGATATTATTCAGATGGAAAGAAATTTCAGAACTCTGGCTTACTACAACTCACAAAATGTTGTTATGCAGAAAGAAAGTGATTAGGAAAGCCAATAGAATGACATGCTTTATTATACTGATGGTTATTTATATTGTGGTTATTTAAGAAATACAACAAATCCATTCAACACATTTCCATTCACTGGGAGGGTAAGAGTTTATCTTATGAAGAAAGAGTGAACAATCATTAGGATTTGGTCTGTTGTGTCTGTACTAAGGGAAGTTTAGAAGAATGAGACATGACCTTTTTGAAGTATATTACATCTTGAGAGCACGTGACAGGTTGGAGGCTGAAATGATGTTTCCCCTTGTGAGACTGACTAGATTTAAGGGATTAAGTTCAGAAATAAGGGTTTGCCCATTTAAGATTGAGATGAAGAGAATTCTTCCCTCTCAGAGGGATGTTAGTCTTTGGGGCTACCTTCCCAGAGAAGTTGTGCCCACAATCACATCAGCCCCAACCTTATTAAATAGTGGAGCAGGCCAGAAGTCACCAAATGGCCTGCCCAAGGTCCTAATTCATATATTCATAGGCAGGTAGACAAGTTCAAAAATTAAAGGCTCAATGAAGAGCCATTTTACAATACTTTTGGCATTTGGAGATGGTGGAGAACATCCTGACCATGTGGGGAGGTCATCAGCTGAATAGAAGCAGCCTCCCTGTGGTAACCTGGATAAGATAGGCAGGGCTGATGAAATGATTCAACGGAAGAAAGTGAGAGCCACTGGCAGGGAAGGCAGCCATGCAGCTCTGACAATCTTTGAGGAGGAAGTTTCCCATCCAGCCACCAAAGTTTCTTTGATAATCCCGTACTAATGCTGCTGAGACAGTGATTGAGTTAGCCCCATCGGGAGACTGCCACCATCCATGATTGGACTAGTGCGCCTACAGCCAATCAAATTAGCAGGCTGCTAGTGGTCAAATTTCTGGAAACTGCAGGGCTTTTTACCCTGATGTCCATATCCCAACTCCCTTCAAAAAGTTCAGCTCATTAGGTCAGATGGCAAAAAGACTTGTCAAAGAGTTAGACTTGAAAGGAAGAAAGTGAGTCAAAGAGGTGGAGTCGCATTGGGAGGGTTTTCCAGGGTTTAGTATCTAGGCAGCTGAAGACAGGAGGATCAATTCTAATCAAGGATTCACAAGGGCCAGAATTAGAGGAGCATAAATAGTCCTGTCCATGTTGTGGCTAGAGAAATGATAAAAATATGGGATGTGTATGTGGGAGGAAGAGTGACGATGCCATGGAACGATTTAAAACCGAGGATGAAAATTTTAAAATCAAGATGTTATTTGACAAGAAGCTAATGTAAATCAGTGAATATGCAAACATACAAACAAGGAACAAGATTAGGCTACTCGGCCCTTCTAGTCTGCTAAACCATTCAATAAGATAGTGGATGGTCTGATTTTAACCTCAACTCTACGTTCGTCCATGTTCCTGATAATCTTTCATCCCTGGGTAATAAGAAATCTATCCACCGCTACCTTAAAAATATTTAAAGATTCTGTATCCACTGCCTTTTGAGGAAGGGAGGAGCATAAGGAGTAAAAGTGAACAGGACTTAGTGCAAGTTAAGACAGGCAGCATAATTTTGGATGACTTCCAGATTACAGAGGGTAGAATGTGGGAGACCAATCAGAAGAACATTAGTTTAGTCTCAATTTCTATTTCTTAGTCTCTCATTTTCTATTTTCTTTCCCTGTCTCTCTGATTCTTATGTACGTCTGATCTGTGCTATCCTTTCTCCTGCTGTCCCTGTCTCTTTCCTTCTCAACACTTGTAACTAACCACATAGTAATAACAACAACTTTCACTTATATAGTGTCCTTAACGTAATAAATGAGGCCATGGAGAGATTTGAACATACTCCATAGAGACTTTGGCCCTGAAGCCTCCCAGCAACTGGTATGATGCAGGCATACTTGGTTAACAATGAAAGCTTTAGAGGAATTACTTGCCTGTCAGAATTTCATTTAAAATTAAATTTCCTGGCAGCAGTTCTGGAATTAGACTCAGCTGCAATAAACAGATATGCTGTGACCATAGCTGTTTGACTGACTTCCCTTTCCTCTCCAATTGTTTTAATGAATTGGAATCCCAGACTTTCCTCAAGATGAAATAGACACGACATTCACATTTGCCAAGATCCAGGATCAATTTGACCCAGAATTTTGAGGGCAAAGTGAAACACTCCTATCATGACCTCACAGTCACCTCACGTAAATGATGTGAGATTGCTATGTTTTAGTAGGCAGCTATTCCATTACTTTATATTGAGCGGTTCTGAGTATTTCTCCCTGTATTTAATGTTTCACTTCTATTTTTATGTACCCATTACTTTTACAACAGCTGTGGCCAGAGACCACTACAGACTACACTAAACAGCTGGGTATTCTTCATTACTGTCCAGCATGGCTAAAATATACTATTACTGACCAATTTTCACTTTAATACATACAATACCAAAGCTGCCAGTGAAGCAATATTGAGTTTTCCTGAGAATGACCACCTATCACCTAGATTTTGCAGTCATTCCTTTACTTTTGTGAAAAATGTGAGTTAATGATGTTTAATGTACATAACTTCCTGGACATATTCCCAGGAATATCCTAAGTACAGCAGTAATGTTATCCTTAATCAAAAATGTCAATCCGCCTCCTCTCTTGCTCCCCTTTCTATCCTTCCTGTAGCATCTATATCCTGAAACATAAAGCTACTGAGTCACGTCTCTGTAATTGCCATGATATCCTAGCCCCATGATCCCAACAATGCCCCGAGTTCATCTGCCTTACCTGTTAGATCTCTTCCATTGAAATAAATGCAGTTTAATTTATTAGTCCTACCTCGTTCTCTACTTCGTTCCTGCCTGCCCTGACTGTTTGACTTACTCCTTTTCCCAACTGTATCAGTCTCAGATGGCTCTCTTTCCTCACTATCTCCCTAGGTCCCACCTCCCATCCACCCCTTACTAGTTTAAATTCTCCTGAGCAGCTCTAGCAAATCTCCCCGCCAGAATATTAGTCGCCTTCCAATTCAGGTGCAATCCATCCTTCTTATACAGGTCACTTCTACCCCAGAGGAGATTCCAATGAACCAAAAATGTGAATTCTTCTCCGCTGCACCAGCTCCTCAGCCACACATTCATCTGCTCTGTCCTCCTATTGCTACCTTCACTAGCTCAAGGCACTGGGAGTAATCCAAATATTACCACCCTTGAGGGCTTCCTTTTTAAATTCCTGCCTAACTTCTTATATTATCTCCTCAGAATCTTGTCATTATCTCTTCTTATGCCCTTAGCTCCAATGTGTATAACGACCTCCTGCTGGTCCCTCTCCCCTTTGAGAATATTCTGCATCCTGTCCAAGATATCCTTGATCCTGGCTCCAGGGAGGCAACACACCATTCTGATGTCTCACTGTCAGCTGCAGAAACATCTGTCTGTGCCTCTGACTAGAGAGTCCCCTATCACAATTGACTGCTTGGAACCTGGCATTCCCTTTGTTGCATTAGAGCCAGTTTCGGTACCAGTAACCTGGCTGTCAGTACTCCATTCCCCTAAGACTCCATCATCCGCTATATTTTCCAAAACAGCATACTTGTTTGAGATGGGGATAACAACAGGAGAATCCTACAATACGTGCCTCCCTCTCTCACCTTTCCTGGAGGTTACCCACCTACCTTATTGTATCTTTAGTTTATCCCTCTTCCCACAACTGCCATCCATCATGCCCCCAGCTCCTGTAAATTCCTCATTGCCTCTTACAGCCATTCCAACTGATCTGTGTGATCCGATAGGATTCGCAATCAAGCAGACTTTCTGCAGATGTAATCATCAGTAACATGGAAATTCTCCCTAATCTCCCACGTCTGACACAAATAGCATGTCACTCTGCTAAAGGCCATCTTTGCATATTAACAATCAACAGAGCTATAAGATAGAACAGTTTTACTGCTCTAAAGACACTGCTCCAGGCTAATTTAGGACCTATGTTTTATATTTTTAAAGTTTAGTCAAGAGACAGACCTCAATAAAAACATATAATTAAAAAGAACCTATTCTACTCACTATTGTAGAATTCCAAAAAAAATCTGCCACTTAGCTGGTCTCCTGCTGTGATCTCCCCACATAGGTTTCTCTAAGGTCTGCTGTGAATTTCGCCGTTTGCTTATTTTTCTTAGACAGTCTCTGATGTCCTGAGGTACTTGAAATCAAACAGCAGAGGTTCACTGCTGGGTCAGACAGCAGTGTAGGTTTCCTTCTCCATTGATTCACTTCCCACCATGTGGTCACTGCCTTTGTCTCCCTTCTTCCTTTTTTAAAGTGCTGTTGTTTTGATCTCTTTTTCCCAAAATTCCATAACAATGCAACAGCTTATAAAACATTAATTACTGCTTCTAGAATTCGAGAAAATCAGCGCCAACACTGAAAATAGCTCAAAAAAGGAACAGTTCTCACAACCACAATTTTTGTCCCATCCTCCATCTTGGATTACACAAAATCCTTTATGATAGACTTTTACACAATAATTCAGTAGTCATTACAGATACTATTTTTTCATTTCAGGCTTACTTCATTACAAGAATTTAATCCTCCGAGTGTCATTTGAACTATTCTCCACTTGTCCAATGAGGTAACCACTATGCTACCATTCACCAGCTGAAATTGACCTAATACAGCACAAAAGGAGATCACAATCTTGGCTGATTTGGGAAACTATGATACTAGCTATTAACTAAGTCTCCGGAATGCTTTTAGGCTGGGACTGCTGCTGAGATACAATTCTTGGGAAGGATGGAATTCCTATTACCTTGGAGTTTGGTGATGCAGATTCATAGATGATTCACTATTTTTCAAAATTATAATGTCTGGATCTTTTAGTCAGTGACAGAGAAACAGTCGGTGCCACATGGTTTAGAAGTGCACACTTACCTTTTTAATTATTTTTAATCAACCTGATCAAATATGTTATGACACACCTCCAGTAGAGGTTGCATTTGAACTTAGACATTTTGGGTGAAGGCAGTGATAGTAACACTGCACTACAAGATACTTCCTATCTCACCTAGCTGGTTACATTGAAGCCTTTGACCTTCCAGTTGAAATGGACCCAGTGGCAAGATGACTCAGGAAGCCAACACGACTACAACAAATCACATCCCCTTTCTGATCATAAACAGATGAAATGTGCCATCAGGTCTTCCTTCAGTTTATTGATTTCAGTAAATGGGCTTGACTTTATGCTCCCCCCTCAATTCCGCATCCTCAATTAGGATTGACCATCCTGCTCATAGCAGCCCTACACCCTACACAACCTCAGTAAGACTCATGCACCACCACATTACTCTGCAGCGAATTGCCTGTGCTCCCAGTAAGAACTCTGCTCTGAAACCAGCCAGACTAAAGAATCAGGGATTTCAGGTAATGGTGGGATAGTAGTTGAGCAATTTAAGGAGTGAACGATGACAGTCTGGAGTGGAGATTGAGCAGTCTGGGGATAATGAGGGTGGAGCATTATTGAAGATGGGAAGGAGAATGAAGTGACGAATAGTTTCAGGGAATGCAGGGGTGAGTTTTGTTTGTAATGCAAGAGGGGGCATTGCTGGAGATGAGAATAGCCAGGTGTGAGTGGAAGGGTCAGAGGTGCAGAGGATGAGCATTGTTGATGATATGATACAGCTTTTAAGTAAAAGACTATAAGAAACAATGTACTGAAAAGCTAGTCTACCTAAATTTGCATGTTTATTGATCCTGAGGCAATTTCTTTATTCATTAACAGGATGAGGCATTGCCGGCCAGGCAGCAATTACTGCCCATTTCTAATTAGCCAGAGCACTTCAAGAGTCAATCACATTGCTGGGGGTCTGGAGTCACTTGTAGGCCAGACCAGGTAAGGATGGCAGTTTCCTTCCCTAATGGACATTTGTGAACCAAATGGGTTTTCCAACAATCGACAATGGATTCATGGTCATCATTAGATTCCTAATTCTGGATTTTCATTGAATTTAGTTTCCACCATCTGCCATGGTGTGATTTAACCTTAGTCCCCAGAACATTACCTGGGTCTCCAGATTAACAGTCCAGTGATAATACCACTAGGTCATTGCCTCCCCGATACAGCTCCAACAGTGTCATATCTAGATGTATCAGAAGTTTCAAGTCTAAAGGTAAATTGGTTCCCTGGAGCATCCAATGCCATTTTTTAAAAACTCATGCGCAGGATATGTGCATTCCTGATATCTACTTATTGTCCATTTAAACAAGGAGAATGAAAAACAGTAAAACATACCGAATCAACTCATTTTGCATCTTTCAAAATGGAGTTCTAATCAAACTCAAATCTTCTGGATGCCAATTAAGAGGCAACCACATTGCTGTGGTTTTGAAGTTACTTCTAAAGCAGACTACACATGGACAGCAGGTTTCCTTCATAAAGAACATTAGTGAAATTGATGTCTTTTAGAATAAACAATAGTGGCGACATGATTATCAATAGGTATTCCAGATCATTGTTGAAATTTGCATTTCACCATCCATCATAGTGTGACTTGAACCTACATCCATTGAATCATAGCCTAGAGACCTGGATTATTTGTCCAGTGACATTACTACGACACCACCATCTCCCCACATTAGTAGTGAATGACCCAATGGTTCTTACAATTAGAATCAAAAGATTTTTGGGCATAATACCTAACCTAGAAGTATATGAAAAAGACATTGGAGGTAAATTATATATTGCATTACATCATGCTTACATCACTTAATCTGGCCAGCTGGAAAAATATCAACAAGTATTTAAAATTAACATCTTATTAAAGCTTGATTGTAATTCACTTGTGTAGCTGACTTGAGACTATAAGTCAAACCATACCTTCTATTCATAAGAAGCCTGTAAAAAAAAATCATTGTTTGTTTGGCTAGGTATATAAGATAGATAAGTATGAGCCAAGAACTCTGCAATACATTTTAAAAACTAAAATATTCTTATGTTGTACTGTTAACCATAAGCAATTCTGAGCCTTTTGGAACTGAAATGTCAGTCTGACCCCTGCGGTATCAAAAAAAAATTAAGGTCATAGATGTTGAAATGCAATGGAAAGACTTTCATTACAGCCATGGTGCCTACAATGAGAATGCATTTTTAATCTCATTTAATCCTTCTGCTTCTTCTTTCTATTTCATTTTCTGCTGCCAAGCTGCAAGGGGAAGCACTGTGCCAGAGAGAAGCCTTTGGCTCTTGCTTGTTACCACTCTTGACAGGATTAGAAACTCATAATGGGGGTGAATTGCGGGTTTATAAGCAGATGATAAGAAAAATGTTCAATTAAGTGTATATTTAGAAGAATTAATTTTTGAAACAAAAAATATGAGGTCCTAAAAATAGCTATTGGTATTCGTAGATGAACACATTTCCAACAACATCCCTGTCATCGGATTTTATCCAATTTTCACCACATGCTGTTCTCAGAACAACAAGCTGCTCAGTGGATATCCACTGATAGATCGTGTCTTTGGCACCCACACCATCTTTAAAAGGCTGTTGTGCAATCAGACAAGCCTTAGTGATCTGACATTGTCCCTAACCAGCAATGACATGGCAGAGCAGCCTCAAAGCCATGCTTTGTACAGATAGGCTGACATATGGCTGACACTCCCTTGCACATTCAACTTAATTGTCTCACACTAGTCATTGTCTAACCATTAGGCCACACAGTTAACCTGCCCTTAGCTATATACCATCTAAACATACTGTCCCTAATGCTCACTAGAGACCCACAGCTTGTCATTATCCTGTAGGGGAACATTTTATTCAAAGCAAGCAATTGTACAAGCCCAAACATGAGCTTTTATTTCCAGCCAGCAAAAAGGAACATAAGTAAAATGATTAGAGGCTGCAGTTTGCCCCATAAGGTAAACCAAATGCTGACGTGATGACCAACTACTATTTAACATTCTACATTGGCCTGCTGCATCAGCTCCTATCTACTAGAACCAAATGTCAATCAGGTCTTGATTGGCTAGTGATGCTTGGTGCAGCTGATCTCTGATACATACAACGACAGCTTTGTCCTCCCCAGGGTCCTCATCCTCATCCTTGGAAGACTGCTCTCATTGCCCCAGTTCCTCACCATCTGTCACAGTGCTTTGTTGCTTTCTCCACATGTGCAGAGCACAGAATTTGGAGTGGTGTGGCACACTCATTCCAGATTACACTGGAAACCATCCACAACGAACCCCACTTCCTGCCACCACACACCACTGCCTCATCTCAGACCAGTCCAATCAGTGGAACCACATCTTCAGCAGCCCTGTTGTCTGTGTCATCAGAGCCATGCTCACAGTTGATGCAACAACTTAGGAAGGTGCCGTTCCAGCTCAGTGCCCAACATATTACATCAAAAAGGGAATGTATGCTGCACTCTGACCCTTTCCCATCCCAGACCCACAACAATAATTCAAGTTTTCATTGCATTCAGTGAGGTCTATCATCATTCTTACATGATGTATGATGAAGTGATGTTCCCTTCCTTCTGCAGCACCCGGGGGCAGCACGGTGGCTCAGTGGTTCACACTGCTGCCTCACAGCGCCAGGACCTGGGGTTCAATTCCATCCTCAGGTAACTGTCTGTGTGGAGTTTGCACATTCTCCCCATGTCTGCATGGGTTTCCGCCGGGTGCTCCGGTTTCCTCCAACAGTCCAAAGATTGGCCATGCTAAATTGCCTGTAATGTTCATGATTGGGCTTGTACAATTGCTTGCTTTGAATAAAATGTTTCCCTACAGGATAATGACAAGCTGTGGGTCTCTAGTGAGCATTAGGGACAGTATGTTTAGATGGTGTATAGCCAAGGACAGGTTAACTGTGTGGGTTATAGGGGGGTGGGTCTGGGTGGGATGCTCTCAGGATCGGTGCAGACTTGTTGGGCCAAAGGGCCTGTTTCCACAATGTAGGGATTCTATCATCTATGATGATGGCCCTTAGATGTTTTATAAGCGATGGGACACTTTTAGCCAGCATTTACCTCCTTTTAGGTCATTGCTGCTAACTTCTGCATCATTGAGGAGGTAATGTTATATTTGAAGCACAAACATCATGGTGCAAATGTCCTTTGACAAACATTTGTCACTTAAGCGCATTCAATACAAAATCTTTGCAAATGAAATGCGGCTGGAATTTGCAAACACATGCTTCATGTACATAGCCTTCCAATGTCCTAGCGTCCAGCAGACATTAATCCTGCACTTTTGCCCCATCAACTTATATTGACTTTGCCCACCTCATTGCCCCAGCTATTTCGAAGTTGCATTTCATGTGTAGAGAATGACAATTGGTATCAAGGAAGGTAGTTTGTCTTGGACACCATCAGCATCAAGCTCTGCCTGGTCACCAGGTCAGCCACCCAAGCCTCCATGATCTCTTTAATTTCACAATACTCTGACAGCCTAATGTAACAACCACTACAAACCCAACCCCTACATCTCTGGAGACCCACCACATTGGATTTTGCTTACAACTGTCCTCCCTGCTCTCTAAATCCTAATGTTACCCTTTAATGATGCCCACCCTGGTCCTCTATGCTCCACATGTGGAAGCCGTGGTGGTGGTCACTATCAATAACCCCCTGCCCTGTGGAATGCTATGCCCTCCCATGCTGTTCCGCTTATTGTCTATGGAACTTGAGTTTCCCCCGTTACAGTCTTTGTCCCCACCTCAGCACACTGTCTCTGTTTTACCCCAAGCTTTGATTCCCGCACCCCTTTCTGGATTTCCTCACTACCCATACAGAATCTCTTTGCACCGTCCTCACCAATCAATGCATGAGCCCTCAGATGTGAATTGTTCTGGACCTCTGACCAACTTTGGCAGACAGCCCCTAGACCTGACTGACCAGACCCCTGACTATTATGTTTGCAGCTGCCCAATAAAGGATATGCAATTCTCCTGAATGATTTTGATCACCTACAGGGCTGACTGTTGCCCACAACCCAGACGTATTCAGACAGATGCCCTGAGCGCTATCGCCCAGAGCAGACAACTGATGGTAGCTAAACCTCTGGACAGTGTGCAGACTGAGATACATGACTATCAGCACTGGGAACCCCTAACTAATCCCTCCTTGACATCTGAGTATGCAGTAAAACAAAATATCGTTCGCTTGCCGCCACTCTGACAGGTCCCCAAGGACAAACAATGCAGGCAGCCCACCTGTGTTTTGGCAAATAAAAGGAACACCAAATTGGCAGTACTGATAGTTTTGCAGCCAAAATCTAAAGGCTATCATGCTAACAGGCATGGCATGAAATGGCGAGGTCAAACAAGGTATGAATGTTGCAAACACACAGGTAGGTGCTAACTGAAAAGACATTATAAGTGGAAGCAAGGAGCCCTGAGACGTAGCCCACTGCAGTCTCTGAGCTGGGTGTCTGTCTTTGCAGCAGCTTTTCAATGCCAGTCGCTGATGTGCTCTGCAATGCCCGTATGTGCTTCCTACGCATCCTGCAAGTGGATCAAAGAGATGCCATGAGGATCCGGGAAGGTTGGCAATTATCAGATGCCAACGTCTGTGGAAAAGGAGTACATGTGATTAGTGTGCATGGAGAGTGCCCAGAGATGCTGTTTTGCGCAACCAACATGAAGGGTCTTTGCAGCTCGCAGGAGCTGACTTCCATATTGAAAAGTTTTACCAAAGAAAAGTTTCCTTACTTTTTTTTGGGAAAACAAGAAGATGCATATGAAGGAGACAAGTTGTACAGAAACAAAGTGTTTAACAAGTTATAATTCCCCCTAATAGTACACTTGCTGGTGCAGAGCAAGAATCTTGCCTTGAAGCTCAGCATTATGAAAAAGATGCAGCAAATTGGTCTGATGTTAAGATCGGCCTCGCTGGACTTCTCTTACGATTCTTCCACAAATCTCACCATAGCCCATATCGCTCAGGTCCCAATAAGGTGTTGTGTTTTGTATTTATATTGGATGCTGTATCTGACCATCAGTCAATGCCCTAATACTCTGTTTCTCTATAAGAGGTTCTATATTTTGCTTTTCCATTCACTCACTAGTCAGTCAAGGAGGTTATCAGTCAACTTACTGAAGGAAAGAAAAGGATATAATACAACCTGAAGTTCATCATCAGTAACAAAAGTATGGATGAGTAGAAGTCATGTGACAAGAATGCCAGCTGGGAACATTCCTATTAGGGCTACCGACTTGTGGGAACAAGCATTAGATCAAAAGGTGCTCTCATAAATAAAATTCCAAAATCTGCTGTAAACTGCAAATATAGAGAATGCTGAATTATTTTATAAGGCCTCGTTTTGAAGATTCAGCAAAAACTGAGACTGTACTTGCCTATGATACAGATGCACATGAGTCAACAGTCAGGGTTTGTGGGGCATGCTGGGTGGCTCATCAAACGTTGTTGCACAAGTCTTTCCTCTTCACTTTCCATATGTCCCCTGTGTGAAACAAGGCAAGCCCTCATGTGTTTAGCTGGAAGTCATAAAACCTGATGAGGCAGCAACACTTGAAAAGCCACAACTCACCGTTAAAGAACCTATTGTTTTTAATTCAGCTGCCGAAAGAGAGTTTATGTTGTCAGGAAATGTACTTTTTTGTATTTTCAAATGGTTAGCAATGTTGCAACATGTATCAGTGGAGAAGAATTCTCGCTGCCTTTGCATGTTCTGTTACAGGAATGGAGAATGGCATTCTTTCAACAGAAGTCTACTCTATTGTAAAATTATGCGTTTACTCTGCAGGGATGGAGATTAAGGCAAACACAGAAATGATCAGTGGAATAAAGAAAATCTTATGGATGACTCCAGAATTAAGGGTTACTGCTTTAAAATTAAGGTTAGGATCAGGTTATGGTAACCCTAACCATACTCTTTAAAGACAGAGATCAGGAAAGTTATATTTCTGTCAGAGTGTAATGTTACTTTGGAAATATCTACTTTAGAAAACAAATGAGGCAGGAATCACTAAATGGTTTTAAGGAGGAGTTAGATTGATTTTGTTCCCTCAGACAAGAACTTAAGGTTATCAGCCGTTCATGAGAATGTAGAATTGAAAGCACAAAAGGATCAGCCATGATCTTATTGCTTAGCAGAGAAGGCTCAAGGGGCTAACTGATCTACATCTGTTTTTATTTTGTTGTTCAAATATAAAAGAGTCAAGATAAATGTGTTCACCCTAATGTACATTATTACTGCTCACCGATAGTGGGTAAAAAACCAATCTAAATGTTTATCCATTGCAGCCACCAGGAAAAACAGGGAACAATTCTAGCGAGACCCACGTGCTCATTTCAAAATTTAACTTCAAATAAGTATTACCTCCACAAACAGAATTCACGCTGCTTGCAAATATTTCACAGAACAGAGGGACATTAAATGTGTGAAGAAGTGCTGTATGAGGTGACAACCAGTCTCCAAGATTTTTGCACATTTTGTGTGCTTCTTCAAGGCAACCTACAAACACAGGGATCAGGTCAGGCAAGAGACAATCATGTTGATGCAGCAGCCTTTTGAGATGACTCATATCTTGTTTGTAATTGAATCCATGGAAGGGAATGTTTAGAACAAGTTTGGAAATGCAAGTACCATTCATTGATCATTATTCTTTTCAAATCTGTTTCACTTTTATAACTTTCACTGCGGCAGTTATTTTGCTTCATAGAAGCTATTATAATCAAGCACCACATTTGTGCATTTGGCAGCAGTGTTCATTCTGAGTTAGTAGAATGTGTTGCAGCTTTGTTTCACAACTTGGGTTTCTGGATTAAAATGACACCTTAGTATAGTAGAACCATAATATACGTGCTTTTTATAAGACCATAAGATATAGGAACAGAATTAGGCCAACTAGCCCATTGAGTCTGCTCCACCATTTGATCATTGCCGATATGTTTCTCAATTCCATTCTGCTGCCTTCTCCTGATCATTTTTGTAGGACTCTTTTGAGATCTTCAGGTATATGAAATATGTGAACTACTAATAAGAACGCCATTGATACCGTCAAGTTGATGGCACTAACCAAAAAGATCAAGTCCCAGTGATTAGAAACGCTCTAAACTTGTATACTTCAGAGTTGACACAGCAAAAAACACTTAAAAATAGGAGCAGGAGTATGCCATTGGGCCGTTCATGCTTGGTTCATCATTGAATAAGATCAAGATTGTTCTAATTATAGCCTTAACGCCACTTTCCTTTCTGCTTCTGGCATGACCCTTGCATCCCTTATGGATCAAAATATCTGTACATCATAACTTGGATATATTCAATGACTCTGTTGCTATTGTAAGGTAAAGAATTTCAGAGATTAATGATGGCTTGGGAGAAGTTATTTTTCCTTTCAAATATGAGATCCCCAAAAAAACATATTTCCAGAAATGATTTATTGAGGTGCACAGAACAGTTTGAATATTACATTCAATGCTCCTGCCATTGACATGTTTGAAATTGTCTTTACCTGCCTAACAATTAGAAATTTGGAGAAATGATCAGTAACTAAGATGAAGTCATTTCCATTCACAGTAAGTAAATCAGTGGTGATCTGGGTCCAAGAGACTGACAGAATCACATGTGAGTGTAAGAGTTCTCTTTTTTGCTGTGGCTGGTAGCTCTGGCGTCCCTCACACATTCTTGTTAACATTTTCATTAATCCTCAGCTAATAAAGCATATCGTATACTAGTCATCTTATCCAATCTATGCTCATTCGTCCTTGCAGTTGAGACAATATGTTCCGGCAGAGAGCTTTGAGCACATGTATCTATTTTCTTTTGAAGAAAGCACCTATTGAGATACCAAGCTCATCTTTGGAAGGCCAAAGTGTTTGAGAGTGCCTAGCACCTCTTTTATCATGCTGGGTGACTTTTCAATGCTAACATTCTGCTGTATGGGTGGTTAACTGTTTTTCACTGAAGATCCCTGTTTAAGCTTGTCGATCTGTTCTGCTTATCCAAGATGGCTGTTCTGGTACCAGCTTTGTAGCAGATACTGAAGTCATGTTCCTATTCCTTTATCAGAAATAACTGAGAGTCTGGATGGTGTACTTGGACAGGAGTGCAAATTTTCCATTGGATCAACAAGTTGACAGCATGGAGATCTAGTATATCCTTCAGTAAATAAGAACACCAGGGAAAGTTGAAACCTTCATCATTCAGATCAGTCACCAGGTTGTATTGGTGATATTTGCAATCAATCAGGGGCTGTGCCATTCTGAGGTGAGGCTGCCATGAGTCTCTGAGCTTGTACTGTGTTCTAGTAGGGACTATTGGATTTCAGATGAGTCTTCAAGTTCTTGTTTAATCCAATGTCAATGGGAATGCCTCATATCAATGCTGTCAGCTAGTGGTGTTATTTGAAGAGGATGGTGTACCTGTCAGCATCAGAAGGTTTATTTTTTGCTAGCAAAATTCCAGAAATCCATGAGAGATATATTCCCAGTGGCATCACAACCATTCGCATTTCACCAAGCAATGCTGGCATAGTTTTGGAATGAAATCACAAATGATTCTCCAGCCACACAAATTAAAACTAAAGGAAGATCAAATATTGTACACAATGTAGGGGCTCACCAATGCTCTGCACATGTGTAGTAAGACATCACTACTTTTGTACTTAGCCCCTTGCATTGAACGTCAATATTCCATTGGTCTTCCTAATTAATTGCTGTACTTGCACCTTAATTGTTTGTGATTCATGTACAAGGACACTCAGATCTTTCTAATCTTTGGTACGTCACCATTTGAATTGAATTCTGCTTTTCTATTCTTCCCACCAAAGTGGACTTCACGTGTTCTGATATTATACTACATCTGTTCTTTCTACTCACTCACCAACTTAACCTTTCCACTTCATTTATCTGAATTCCTTTGCAGACTCTTTGTATCCTCTTCAGAACTGGTTTTTGTATCTTTGTGTTGTCAGTAAATTTGACCATAATACACACAGTTCCTTCATCCAAGTAGTTAATCTCATGGGCTGCACGGTGGCTCAGTAGTTAGCGCTGCTGTGTTACAACACCAGGGACCCAGGTTCGATTCCAGCCTTGGGCAACTGTCTGTGGAGTTTGTACATTCTCCCCATGTCTGCATGGGTTTTCTCTGGGTGCTCTAGTTTCCTCCCATGATATGCAGGCTAGGTGGATTGGACATGCTAAATTGCCCATAGTATTCAGGGATGTGTAGATTAGGTGGGTTATATCGGTCTGGGTGGTATGCTCTGAGGATCGGTGTGGACTTGTTGGGCCAAAGGGCCTGTTTCCACACTGTAGGGATTCTATGATTGCAGAGATTTGAGGTTCCAGTAATAATCCTTGTGGCATCCCACGAGTGTAACTATTTGCCCACCTGAAAATTATTCTGAACTCTCTGTCTTCTGCTAATTTGAAAATCCTCTTATATTCTAATATATCACTACCAACATCATGGGCTGTTGCTTTGTTTAGCGGTCATAAGTGTACTGTCTTACTTAATGATTTTTAGAAATCCAAAAACACTGCATCTGTTGGTTTTCCTTTATCCACCCTCCTTGATACAACATCAAAGAACTCAAATAAACTTGTAAAACATGATTTTCCTTTCATAAAGGTCTTGTTGGTTGTATTATGACTTTCTACTGTCCTACTTCTATTCCCTTCATAACGGATTCCAAAATTTTTCCAATAGTAATTGTTATTACAACTGGCCTATATTTTTTGATTTCTGTCTCCCTCCTTTCCTCAGCGTGTTTCATTTATGATTTTCCAATCCAATAAAATCTTTTCAGAATCTAGGGAATTTTGAAAGATTACAAGCATTGAATTCATTTTCTCTGCAGCCAAAGCATTAAGACCTGAGGATGAAGGCCATCATTCAGGAGAATTGCCAGTTTTAGTCCCATTAACTTTCATAGTACTTTTTTTTTGTCTAGTACAGTGAATACTTTAAGTTTCTCCCTCCCTTTTGTCTCTTTCAATTCTTCCAAGGATGAAAATATTTTTTGTGTTTTTTTCCTCTTCCATAAAATTATCAGCATCAAATTTGGACTTAACCCTTAATAGTATAGACCTGAGAAAATATTTTTGCTGTTTGTTAGAAAAAAAGCTTTTCCAGGAACAATTTACTATCGTCACTTCAACTCCTTTGTTAGTCTGTTGGTCTATCTTGAAAACTGAGTCCTGAATGTAGTTACTACCAAGTGAGAAGACATGAATCAACTGTTTTCATCCTTCATGTTTGGCCATAACAAAGATTTTATGTTCTTTTTCGCATGAGGCTAAATCTTTCCAATTAAAATGTTGCTAATTAATTCATCAGAAATAATAAGAAACCAGTTGCAAGATTTTCTTGAGTGAAAGAGAGAGCAATTTTATTGTCTGCTGGCCCTGAGAAAAATAATTAGGTCACGACATCAAGCATACACACACAGAGGTACCAAGTTGAAAGGGATCATTGTCCAGTACAACAGGAAGATGAAAGAAACAGTTTGCAGCCCTTAGGGTGTCTTTGAGACATACAGTTTAAACCTTAGACCACGGTTGGTTAATTAATGTCTTGTATCCTTAGCAATAGCAAATATTTCAAGTTCTTAGTGCCCTGATGTTTTTTATCTGACAGTGGGCACTGTCCTTCTTGAGCGGCTGAGAGAACACTTTCTCCAGCTGATTCCCTTTGTAAATTCATCTCCCTGCTCTGCCAAAGCAGCTGTCTGAAATATACTTGGTTTGTCTACTGCAATGTCTGGGGGCCCTTGTGGCACTATGGTAGCATCCCTACCTCTGAACCAGGAGGCCTGATTTTGAGTCCTAAAAGCTCCAGAGGTGTGACTTAACATCCCTGGACAGGTTGATTAAAAATATTTGTTACAACGTCAGAATTTTTCGTTTCCAAACTTGATAGTTATAGGTGGTGTCTTTTATCTCCTATATATGAAAATGATTATGCAAGTATAAATCAAAATAGGAGGTGGGGATTTTTTCAGGACTGGCTAGTTTCAGTGTCTTTTGATAAAAATGCTAATTTCATTTCTGATCGTATTGCTTATTCCACATCGGTTGCAAGAGCTTTGGCTAACCTGTGTTGTGAGCTGAGTAGCGGGACCACTTTATGTTATGTTTTGTTTTCTGTTGTGAAGACCTTTTTCATCTATGAAATTACAAAGTATTAAAATTAGATGATGGAATTTGAAAATCAGTAGTTAATTTCTTATCACTATGTGGGTAATGCCTTAAACAATTGGTATTTATATTCTTACCAGTACTCATATTGGTTTCATGTTCTCACCAGTTGATTTAGCCTTTCCTGTCAGCAAGTAGTACAGGTTTTTCCTCTGGAAATGACTAATCAGCTGATTTATATTGGTAAGAACATCACATTGTCATGTTAATAATAATGGTTTAATAATCGATCACTTATCAGAGATTAATTACCTCTGTGGATTTGTTTATTTAAAACAGTAAAGCACGTTATAAATCATGAAGTAGACAATACAGCAAATTTACTGGCATTTTTTGTGTGCAGTTTAAAAATTAACTGCAGACTAACTGCAATCCAAAGTTGTACAAACACAACATATAGCATCTTTAAAGGTGTCTTATGTTAAAAACAAGGTACACATAAATCAGTTGTATTTGGCAAATGTTCCTTATAGTAACTTCAGCACCTTATACATATTGTGTTATAACTTTAACAGTAGAAATGTGCTGGTAATCATCTCCATTACTCCCTTGGTCATACCAGAAGTGTAAACATTTCCCTTAATCAACAAAATGCTCCATTTATTCCTGTTATCCAGAACAACATCAACAACAACAAAGACTTTTGCCCAGGTATCTTTAATAAACTCAAAAATAACTTATTTATTACAAACAAACATATTCTCACAATAAGTGGCAAAACTCTTTATTAACTAAATTACAACTCAGTGTCAAAATATGTCACCATAATCCCAAATACATACGTCCATACAACAAAAAACATAATATGATTCTGCAGAAACAATATGGGTCATTTTTTAAGAGGTCAAATGGGGAAAAGCACTCAGTTCTTTTCAATGATCTGCCTATGGTCTGTACTCAAAGGATAAAAGAAAGATTTCTCATGGTCCAGTCAAAATCACAGTGCTGCCAGCCATAGAATTAATGGGATCCTTAAATCAAATTTCAATTCTGGTGAAGAGTCAATTAGAATTAACAGTTCACCTTTCAGAGCTTAAGACGAAGTTAAAGATATTGATTTCTGGAATTTTTCCAGGTTCCTGGGTGAGACTTTATTGAGAGAGACATGTGAAACTTGTCTTTCTGAATGTTTTTTTTCTTTTTTCAGGACAGAGAAAAATATTTCTCTTTGTGCTATCAGTTTCTTGGGTGTTTGTTCCTTCAAGTGAATCCCCTATATGTGTACAGAGAAAAAGTAACTTCAGTTCAGAGATGGTTGCTACGAAATCTTCATCACATTGGCCCCGTATCTTCAAAACCAGGTTTGTCAAGGATGTACAGCCATCAAATCTGTCTCTTATTTCTTTTAAAAACCTTGCCTGTCTGCCTTTCACAAAGTATTCTAATATGCAGTAATCAACAGGTGAACTACAATGCGTTTTCACTTTTTAGTTCCAAGAACTACATAGTAAACCCTCTTTCAACAAGAAATTGTTCAAATCCCCCCAATCATTTCTAGCTTCCTTCACATAATTATATTTAAAGATGCTGTATTCTCAATACTAAGTTCCAATGTGGCCTACACAGCTGCAGGAAAAAGAATTCAATCCTCAAAGCTCTCTGCAAGTCAACTTGCAGCAGATGCCACAGCTCAGTTAGTACCATTGTAGTAAAGTACAGACTGTAGAAATAGGTCTCTTTGAACATGTTCAGGGAATTGTGTCAGTGGATCTGAAGATTTTCCCTCTTCTCAAAATCACCATCTTCAATTTCATTTAATCCAAGCAGCTCAGTAGAAAAAATACAAAACATTGTCATCTCACCACCAGCTTTTTGAATGCTCCTTCTATGTATTTTCAGCAAATTGTGATGGGAGTCCGGGAGTATCACATGTTGCCTCATTTAGATGGATACGTTGAGTGCATTGGAAAGCCCAGAGCAGCAAATGAGAGTAGAATCATGACTAAATAACTTTCTGCCTTCTTTTCCTGAAATCTCCATCTGGTAATGGGCATTCTCCACAGACACAGATCAGGAAACCCAGCAAGAAAGATTCTTGTCTCGTGTTTCACACTTTATTTTAATTTAAATTCAATTTCTCCTGTTGTATTAAAGATTAATTTTAGAAAGCAATTCTGTAATTTGGTTACATGTCTATTTACATCCAAAATGTTATAATAATCCATTGCTAACTTCATGCATTTGGTAGCAGTATTGAATCTGCACCAGAAGGCTGGTGAGAAAGTTTTATTCCAGGACATGGGATTCTAATCCAGGAAGACTTTTCAGTTTAGTAGTGGGGGATGTTCCATATTTTAGGTGTGATGTTAACTGCTTTCTCAGATTAAAACTCTCATGATGCTAGTATTATGAACCAGACCAAACCCCACAAAATATACGAAGAAGATAGTCTAGACCCTAAATTTTTCTTATTTTAAACGTCGGTGTAAAGTGTTGCATTCCAGATGCAATTCGATTGGTCAAATTGCTCAACGTTAAACAAAAAACACTTTATTTTTATGTAACTGTTAAAATACAGACAAAATAAAAATGAAAGAAAAGAATTGGCTTAACTGTGTCTCTACTGAAATCTTTAACAAAGTAATATAAATATTAACTACTCATTAACTGTTCCAATATAGTTACATTCCATAAACACACCCTTGGCAAAGGCAAATTCAGTAAAACAGATTGTCTCACATGCAATTCTAGCAGCAGGAAGAGAACCCCAGCTTTAGCTGTAACAGAATTAGGAATAAGAACTTGGCACATCCAGCGTCAAAACCCTAGCAACTGGAGAAACCCAAAACAAAAAATTTTAGTTCTGTAGGAGCTTGACTCCGCCCAATTTAAAAAATAATCTATGGCCTCACAAGCTGTTTACTTTATTGGCTTTGAGCAGACTGCTCAACACTTCTGTCTCAACCTTTCTTTCATAAAAAAAAGGACAAAATACCCCTCTTAAAGCTATAGTATTGTATCACTGGTTAAGGAGAAAATACCTAGCCAAAATTTGTCTCTTAGCTAACATCTTCAAAAATCAGAATTGCATGTGTAATGGCGTGCTACAATAGAGACATTGATAATGTACAGAACACTGCAAATGAGAATGTTATGAAATGGATAAAGTATATCAACAGAGGGGATTACAACTGTGAGCCTCAATAAAAGGATGGAGTGCAACAGAAAAAGCAACTGAACACATTCTATCTATGATGAAATTACCACTTTTAGATAAGTACACTAATGATGTAATTTCAGAATGAGAGTGGATTTAACAGACAATTCTCTAACTGAGATTCTTGTAATGAGAGTGGATGTTTTACAAAGGTTATAACTCCGATATACATTTAAAGTACTGCATTCTACAATGTTACAGATCAAAAACTGAACACGATAAGCGGAATGGTAATTCTTTATACATTTAAATGTTTTTATGTTATTAAAAGCCATATGTCCAAAGTGATGCAGCAGAGAGAAAATGGTTCTACTGAGAACTTTATAAAGTGAAATGATTATGGAATCTGTGTGTTAAATTAAGCTAAACTGAATCTGTTCCGATGAAAAGTCAAATTCCTGAAGCGATAACTCTATTTCTGTCTCGACAGATGCTGCCACGCTTGCAGAATGTTTTCAGCACTTTCAGATTTCAGATTTACGGGTACTATATCTAGGAGTTTCATGGCTAACATGTATGACAACAGAAGAAATAAGAGCAGATTAGGTCTGATGGCCCTTTATTCCTGCTGTAGTTTTGTGTGTGCTTACACAAATTTAGCAATATCACATTAGAACTAGTAAATTAGGCGTAGGCGTTATTTATTTGAAAATATACTGCAGGATTGCCTAGCATTCAGTTTTGTTATAAATGTTCAGTAACATGCTACAGGAAAGCACAGATGCATGCTTATCATTGGAGATAGTCACTGCCTGGCATTTATGTGTCACTGAAAATTTGCCACTTGTCAGCCCAAGCCTGGGCATTGTTCAGCTTGTTGTATTTGGCAATAGACTGCTCCAGTATTCGAGGAGTTGCAAATGACGCTGAACATCATGGCATCAGCAATGAACATCTCCACTTCTGACCTGTTGGTGGAGGGAAAGTCATTAATGGAGCAGCTAAAGATGATTGTGTCCAGGACATAACACTGATGAATTCTTCCAGAGATGTCCTGGAGCTGAGATGACCAATCTCCAACCACCAGAACTATCTTCCTTTCTGCCAGGTACAACTCCAAACAACAGCAAGTATTCCCCTCAATTCTCATTGACTTCAATTTTGCTAGAGCTCCTTGATGCTACACTCAGCCAAATGCAGCCTTGATGTCACTCTCATCTCATCTCTGGAATTCAGCTCTTTTGTCCATGTTTGCGCCAAGGCTGTAATGAGGTCAGGAGAAAAGTAGCCCTGGCAGAATGTGAGCTGAATGTCCATTACTAGGTTATTGCTAAGCAGATGCTGCTTGATAGCACTGTTGATAACTCCTTCCATTGTCTTTACTGATGATCGAGAGTAGACAGATGGAGCGGTAATTGGCCTGGTTGGATTTCTCCTGCAATTTGTGCACAGGACATATGTGGACAATTGTCGGATAGATGCCTGTGTTGTAACTGTTCTGGAATAAATTAGAATAATAAAATAATCATTACACAGCATGAAAACAGATTGTTCAGGTATACTCTCCAAGGTTGCAATTTGTTGCTGATGGTTGGACGGTTTGGTCCATATCAGTCAGTTGTTAGTGGGAATCCTACCAATAAAGTGCCATCAATAAATAATGATCACTCCCCATTTTGAGAAGGGACAATAATTAGCTCCGTATTTTCAGAGTAGTAGAATGCATTCTACGCAGGCAGAAAGGCTTCCATCAAAGCCAAAGTCTTAGAAAGTGTTCAATAAGTATTGATATATAAGATAGGACCATCAAAAATCAGTTTCAGAGAGATTGGGTTTATTATAAGAGAGAGAGGCTTAAAGAGTAGAGAGACCCAGGAAAAGTTATTGGTGAAGACAGAAAAATGTTTATTTCATAGCATGCAAAACAGACTGTTTTGCTCCACTCCTCAATGTTGCTTGGTATGAATTACAAATTTACAAATTCTAAAGAAATTATAGAAAATAAAAAGGAGCAGGGCACTTCTCATACCCAAATGTTACACAAATGTAAGGATCAAATTGGTGCAGTTGACAGTTTGTCTGATAATGAACAGAACAGTTCAGATCATCAATAAGAGGCCATTGAAGGACAATTGACAAAACTAGGTGCTAAAGAGAAATATCTACCAGAATAGGCTATTCATTGGAGAAATGCAACTATTCTGTGTAGACCAGGGAAGGTCATTGGAAGATATAAAAGCTGGATGAATGAACAGGATGAGGGGTGGTTGATTAAGCTCATAGATTGGGAACATGAAGCACAAAGATGGAAGACAAGAAAATACACAGTAAGTTTAAACAGTGGATCTGAAAATGAACATGTCCCTAGAAAGAGATATTAGACCATTAAAGGGAATCCTATTAATACGAGAGGGAGATCAAACAGTAGCAGTCCAGAAAAAGACAGATGCAAGCAAAGGACATAGTTTAACGAGATCAAGAAATATATTACAGCCCAGAAATACCCACCAGGAGCAGAAGCTTATATGATCAGAAAGTCTTAGTAGTCATGAACAAACTGGAAGTCAACAACAATCCCAAGCTACAAGGATTACAAAATTGGAGAGAATTTGCAGTGTACGCAGAGTTACCAGATAGATGACAACTAGCCCAGCCACTTAGCTAGATATGGTGCAAAAAATGTTTCCCTATGGGATTCAGAAGGCTAAAATAATCCTGGCAGTACAGGGTTTTGAAGAAAACCGGGAGACAAAGATATAAGCGTATATTCACCAGTAGCACAGAAAGAAATTTTTGAAATACTCTTGGCTTTGTGACCACTATCCAGTTGATGATCAAATGATATTAAAGTGCATTTCTAAAGGGGGATCAGCTCACGAGGGAAGTAGTGCTTCATCCTCCAAAAGAGGCACTAAATGCAGTCAGTACACTCTGCAAGTTAAATTGTGTGTAGGTGAATTATATGATGCTTCGAGAATTTAGTACTTCTCAGTAATGTATATCTTATTAAAATTGGACTGTCTTCAATCAAAGTAACCACAAAACCTTAAGATGCACATTAATCAGCTTTTGTGGGATGGGAACGAATGATTTGGAAAAGAATGCCATAAATGGGATTAAAGCAGAATTCAAAACCTTTCAGGCATTTAAGAACATGGGATTGGAAATCGGGCAGAAAGAATCAAGCATCACTTTGCATTAGCAATCTTATTCATAATATGTTAGCCCCATTGCTTCACAAAAAGATGCAGCAGCTTCCAAATCTGAAATAGAAGAATTGAGAACAAAAATTGAAGTTGCTGAAAAGCTCAGCATGTCTGGCAGCATCTGCAAAAAAAAAATAAGAGTTAACATTTCGGGTCCAGTGACCCTTCCTCGGAACTCACTGCCATATCTCTTCTAGGCATGCCCACCTTGAAGAAGTTATGCTCCTCTCTCCGACGGGATTTCTGTTCCAATCGTCTTGTCCACCGACATTGATTTCACTGTGAGTCCTGGTATTTGACCAAGTATTTGATAAAACTCGTTTCCATAACCATATCACGTAAGAGTTCTGAGGAACGGTCACCGGACCCAAAACGTTAACTTTGATTTTTGCTTCACAGGTGCTGCCAGGCCTGCTGAGCTTTTCCAGCAACTTCAGTTTTTTTCCCTGATTTACAGCATCTGCAGTTCTTTCGGTTTTTATTTAGAAGAATAGAGAAGTTTGATTGGGAAGCTGAATTGGTTAGACATCCAAACAAAGCTAGTTTTGGAGCATTAGAATTGAATGCGACTGTGAAAAAAGGTTAAAATGATACATATTTTTGAGAAAAAAATAATGTTGAAAACTTTGAAAAGTGGAGCATTGTGTTTTCAAATTTCCATCATCGGGAGATACTCGGTACATGGAATTTGTTGCTTTTAGTATTGGTTTTTATATAAATCTATGGTGGGCTTTTGATTGCAGAACAGTTTATAATTTTTCTGTGGGAAATGAAGGTAACATTATTCTTTATTTTGAGAAACTCAAAAGATGTGAGGAGTCATAAGAGGTACCAAAGCAGCAGGAAGATTCGCTCATGATGATGCAGTAGATATGATGCTTTTCTTAGCAAAAATATTGGAAATAACTATAGTCATTTACACCAATACCCTTTGAGTGCTAAGTCAGTAATAAAATCATTATGAAATAAAGTACACACTATGAAATGTATGAAGGAAAGGAAGATAGAAGATCAATATTGAAGTTTTAAAATAGATACTGGAGAATAGAGAAATCTCCAAATTGAAATGGGTAAATAGCAGCAGTCAGCTATCAGCTGGTTTTACAAAGAAAGGAACAAGCACTAAGAAATTTATGAACATAGCAGAAAAAGGATTCTTGAAACTTTGCAAAAATGGAATACGATATTTTGTAATTTTGTCTTGTTTGTTTATTTATTGTTGATATATTTATAGATTTATTTAAAATGAGAAAAGGGTAAATGTTATCATCTAATGTAATCTGATATGATGTCTGAGTCCTAATGGAGTGAGAGAACAACTGATGGAAAAATTGATTAAAGGGTTAATTGGGTGTGAATTTGTTGTACAAATGAGTAATCAGTGCGATGTCTGGTTTGTGGAGTTTGGTTGACTGAGATAAAGCTCCCATGGGAAGTGCAGTCTTGGACTCTGTTTAAAAACATTTATCTTTTGGTGCATAGCACCTGTGCAGTCATTAAGCTCCTTTCAGAATGCATCCTGATTGAGTTTTGCCTCGAGAAGTATATTTTACCAGATGCAACAAAGTTTGTGTTATCTCCCATAACATAAGAAACTGATTATGGATATTGTGGTTTTGAAGAATCAAACAGATGCTACTACAATTACATTCAAATATTACATTCACAAGCACATAGGTGTCTGGGCTAATGGCAAACCATTAGATTTCGGCTGAGACATGTCATGCTTCAAGTGATCAAAGTAAGATGGAGTATGAAGCCTTTATAATATCAGGTCACATGCAATGATACAACGAGGTTATCACGAACCTGTCTTTTGAAGATGCACAGATGCATTTGTCCGTTAAAGGCATGCCAACATACTGACCTTGTGACATAACACAATATATCGGGGTCCTCAGGGTTACATTCCAAAAGTTTATCTCTTTGATAAATACTCTCATTTCTTTCACTATGTTTGATTTGATGATTTTCTTATCTACCCTAAACAGTTTAAACACTCAAAATCCTTTGCATAAACAGTGCATTACCATCAAAGTTATGTAACCAACACAACTACCCCACTTATCACCTACTAAACTATGAAACCTGAGCATCCTTCAACCTGTTGCACCTTTGAAGCACTTTCTTCCGCCTCAGAAACACCTTTGGATACAGTTCGGCCATTTATTCCAGGAAGTATTCACCTTTCTTTTAAGAACTACAGGTATAATTTTGAGGAATGAAGGTTATATTTAGCTCCTGCAAGACTTGCAAACACCTGGACTGCCTGCTGAGCAAGCTGACAGTAATCAATATGTTAAGTAATGGGCTGCATGTTGCTATCATAGCAATGAGCAGGCAACATTAAAGTAATCAGATCTCATGATCCACCCTACCAAAAATTACCGCAATCCAATTTTTAGCCTTCTATTTCTTTCTTACTCCTTGTTTATTTGTATTCAGATTCATGCTGTGATTTACAGTCTTGATACTTTGCTTGTTCCTTTTGAATTTATCTGCGTCTGAATCCTCATTAAATTTTCATAAACGTCTGTGGAGTATAATGGAGACAAAGTAGCATTTATAATAATGTTTGAGAAATTCCTCAGAGGTGTTCCTGCTTCACTCACATCCTAGCTAGTAATGTACTGTTCGTGCACAGGCTTTCTGTTCCCTTAAAAAAATTATAGTGTTGGGGACTATTTAGAGCACTTTCTCAGCCTATGAAGTTCAATACAAGCGTTAGTTTTTTTACAGTTTTTGAGATAAAGTTTGTAACTATCACTGGGGTTTAGAACAATAAAATTGGATGACTCAGGTTTATGGGATTCATTTAGCTGCCTCTGCTTCCTCACTGTGCAACTATTCCTCAAATAATTTTCTTTGGGGGAGAGACACTTAATTTTGATCTGTAAGGTATTTCCACTGTACTTTGGTACACTTGATGTTGATTAAGTATTCTAAGAGGATAAGTCTCTGTGTGAATGAGTTTAAACAGAACCTATAACAACAATGGCATTATGTAACCAGCTGCTCTCCATTTGATTTTTTCTCTGTCTTGCTTAGAAGCATAATGTTGCACTGCAATTTGGAGTGGATGGGTGACAATGTTATTTACTTTTTTGTAGGGGTGGGCGGCCTGGCAATGTAATATGTGTACATTTTATTCCTGATGGGTAGTGACAGAGGAGAGACTATGTTAGGGCATTAGAGCAACAGGTATAGCCTGTGTAGTGATTGGAACCAAGTGGATCTCATTGACTATAAGATCCTTCATTTGGGTTGTTAACTTGGACCCATCAGGAAGCCCTGCTGACCAATATAAACAGGAGATTTAGAATCTCCTCAGTTCAGGGTAATGACTCTGAGCTGGCTGGCAGGTTTCTGTGAAGTTTTTTCAGACAGTAAATTTCCCATTAGACTCCGGACCTAAAGGTAATATCTAATGAGCAGATTACCTGATCCTGAGCTCAGAAATTATAATCTAAAAACATCAATTATTAGTTTCGCCAAAAATTCAATGCATCCATTTCTTCCTTGCCTGTACTTTCGTGCCATTTTTTCTCTTCACTACTGGGATTTATACATTACTGGCTAGGATTTATCAGTATTTATTGTCCATGCCTAGTTGCTCTTGAGAAGTTGGTGGTGAGATGCCTTCTTGAACCATTTGGTGTAGGTAGACTAACAATGTCATTGGAGAGGGAACTCCAGGATTTTGACCTACTGATTCTGAAGGAACAGTGATATGCTTCCAAGTCCAGATGGTGAGTGGCTTGAAGAACTTACATTTGGTGGCATTGCCAAATATTTACCGCCCTTGCACCTACTAAGTGGAAGTGGTCAGAACTCCTAGATTCTGACCTGGTCTTGTAGCCAGAGTATTTATAAAGCTTGTCCAGTTCAATTTCTGATCAAAGGTAAGCCCCAAGATGTTGATAGTGGGGGATTCAGTGATGGTGATGCTATTGAATGTCAAAGCTCAAAGGTTGGATTCTCCCTTTTCGGAAATGGTCCATGCCTGGCTCTTGTGTGACGTGAATGTTACTTGCTACTTGTCAGCCCAAACTTGGATATTGTCCAAGTCTAGCTGCATTTGGACATACACTGCTTCAGTATCTGAGGAGTTGTGAATGGTGCTGAATTTTGTGCAATCATCAGTGAACATCCCTATTTGTGACATTGTGATGGACAGAAAATCATTCATGAAGCAGCTGCAGATGTTTGGTCCCAGAACACTACACAAAAAAACTTCACACAGGAATTTATTTGTGATTTCTACTATCATGTTGAATCCTGTGGGCAGCAATGAGATTTGTGGCTTTCCATATCTTAGGCTTCATAATATATGTCGTAGAGAATCAGGTTCTTGTCATGACAAAGCCTTGAAGTTTACGAACAATACTATTTACACTACAACTTCACAGACTTATGCACATAGTTTGAGTCCTGTGCTTACTGATATTAGGTACATTACATAAACATAGCTGACTGAAGATATTACACTGAGTCCATGGATCTGATAAGTTATATCCTTGAATATTAAAGGAGGTAGCTACAGTGATAGTGGTTGCACTGATAATAATTTTCCAAGAATTGTTAAATTCTAGAAAAGTTCAAGGGAATTGGAGAACTACCAGTGTAAAACTCTATTCAAAACAGAGTGAGACAAAAAAGCACATAACTATGGCCAGTTAGCTTAACAACTGTTCTGGGAAAATGTTAGAGCCTATTACAAAGTGTGTAATTGCAGGGCATTTAGAAAAAGATAATATAATCAAGTAGAGTCAGAATGGCTTCAAAAAGGGGAAATCATGCCTGACACATTTATTAGAGCTCTTTGAGGATGTAACAAGCAGGATAAAGGAGTACCCTTTGATGTAATATATTGGATAAAGTGCTAGATGAGGTACTACACATAAGGTAAGCTATTCAATTGGGTAAGAGGCCATGGTATTGGAGGGAGTATATTAGCATGGGTAGAGTACTGGCTAACTAATAGTACACAGTGAGTTGAGGTAAATGGGGTATTTTCAGGGTGGCAAGCTGTAACTATTGGAGTGCTACAAGTTTAGACCCACAATTATTCATGATATATATTAATGACTTGGATGACAGAAGTGAATGCACAAAGCCACGTTTGAGGATGACACAAAATAATCAGATTCTACAAATTTAGAAAAGTTGAGTGAGTGGGCAAAAAGATTGGCAGATCGAATACAATGTGGGAAAATGTATGATTGTGCATTTTGACAGGAAGAATAGAAAAGCTGAATATTATGTTAATAAGAAAAGACTGCAGAATGTAATTGCATGGAGAGATTTGTGGGTCTCATAAATGAATCACAAAACCCATCATCTAATTGTTCTCCATATGTGATGATTATGAACTTTGTTAAACATCTGGTCCTGTCCAATATGGAATCTATGTCATAATAAAATAGGTGGGAATGTGGTATAAGCCTATTTAAGATGATTTCTTTCTAACGTTTAGAATTTGCCTACAACTCTGGAGTCAACACAAGCTCACTGAGCTACTTTTGGACATATTGAGAGGCTCAGAAGACCAAAAGTTATTAAAGTTTTTACCAAAGATGGAACATTACTGTCTTGGAAATGATAAGTATGAAATGAGAGAGGCTGACAGCTTTAGAAAGATATTGTTTTTATTCATATGCTGCCCTTCATGACTTCAGGTTGTTCCAAAGCATTTTATAACCTAATACAATCAAGCAAATCACAACAATGCTTGCATATAATCTGATGTCTTATCCTAATTGTGGCTGTCCAATTACCTCTCTTGACTTCACATTTGTATCACCCCAATAACTCAGAAGCCAATTCCATCATTGTTAGTGAGTTTTCTTTTACTCTTTACTTCTTTTACTCCTAGTTCTGAGGAAGGGTCACCGGACCGGAAACGTTAACTCTGTTTTTGTCTTCACAGATGCTGCCAGACCTGCTGAGCTTTTCCAGCAACTTTGTTTTGGTTCCTGATTTACAGCATCAGCAATTCTTTCGATTTTTATTTTACTGTTAGTCCACTGCCTAATAACATGTTTATTCACCATTTTAAAAGGTGTGAGTCAATCAATAATAGAACATTTCCTTTGTTCTTTCCATAATATCTCCTTAAAGACTAGTTTCAAAATTTACATATATTTTCCAATTAATTCTATACTTAATTTAGACCTAGCATACATTTTTTGAGGAACGTTCTATGTTAAGAATTTGCTCCCATTGTATTACAGTTTCAAAAAGATTGTTGTGGTCTTGGATCTTTCAAGTATTTCTTATAATGAAACAGTTAATGGATTGACTATTGTTGGTTAGGTAGAAACTGAATAGGTGCAATACTTGCTAATTACATGGATATTAGTTAAGTACAGTGATAATAGCGAATTGAACAGAACAATTTGAATTGTGTAGGACAGTTAATTGCATCAATCATGTTGAAATCAGTGGGAAGTGATTGAAACCAGGCAGGCAATTGCAATGGGATAGGCAGAAGTCTTTGCATAGCTGAGCCTGTTTAGGAATATGCTAACTAATGAACAGTAAACTAACCAATCCATATCCAAAAGAGGACTATTTTCAAGCTCTTTCAAAGACTGTATTCTGTGTGTTTTCTGCAAAAAAGACCCATATAACAGTGCTGTAGGAGGAAGATGCGTACCAAACACAGAGAATATTGGAGAAACTCAATATATCTGGCAGCATCTATGGATAGAAAAACAGAGTTGACGTTTGAAGTCTGGTACGACTCTTCCCTAGAAAATACGTATGGTTGGGACATGTGCTAGTGAACCAGGCAGGAAGATCTCAGTCAAAGAACAATTTTTAAATATTAATTCTTGGGATGTGGGTGTCACTGGTTGGGCCACATCCCTAGTTACCCATTATTGCCCAAACCTAGTTACCCATTATTGCCCATCCCTAGTTACCCATTATTGCCCAACACTAGTTACCCTTGAGAAAACGATGAAGACATGGCTTCCTGAACTGCTGCAGTCCATTTAATACAGGTAGACCTACAATGATGTTAGGGAAGGAGTTCCAGGATTTTGATCCAACAACACTGAAGGGCCACTGAGGTGTGGCTGTATGATTTAATTGAAACTGTGTGAATTCTCAATAAAGGTATTTGATTTAGTATGTAATTGTGTTCATTGTATTTCTCAGTCTCTGAATTTAAGCAAGAGGTAAATTCAACTCCAGATCTCACCAGTACTACTGAGAAATCATACATTTGAAATTGGATTGACTGGCATTGAAGTATGAAAACCCATGGCTATAACCCTTATGTGAAAGATAATTGCTTTCCATCCAGTTAATGCTGACCTTACAATTTCCAACTTGAGGAACTGTGAAACGAGACATTTTCCATCACCCACTAAGTAAGAACACCTGATCTACTGTGTGGGATTCTTCATTATCCCCAAAGAATTGGTCACCAGCCATACAGTGTTCCAAAGATTTTAAAGAGTAGGTCTTATTCAGAAGAATGAGACTCTCTTTCAGCTATATCTTTTTATTCTTGAAACTTTATTGCATAATTTACTGTAAAATACAAGTGACAATAAATAATCTTTCATTCATTCATTCATTCAACTATGTCACCTTCTACTGAATGAACATCAGAAAAGATTGCTGCCCATATTAATAAAAGGATCAGTGGTACCCAACTGTTATTCACAGCCTTATTTCAAATAACTGTAGTGGAGCTGTGTGCTATCACCCAGGGGTTTTGGAAAGAAGGGGAATTCATTCTGTTTGATTTATAAGGCAACAATGTGAAAAAAATGACATAATTTTAGAAGAGAGATAACAAGGTGTAGAGCTGGATGAACACAGCAGGCCAAGCAGTATCAGAGGAGCAGGAAGGCTGACGTTTCGGGCCTAGACCCTTCTTCTTTGGAGTGCAATAGATTCTAGTCTTTTAGTTTTTTAAACTCCTACAGCGTATCCCAAAAAACTCTTAGAAAAGAAAGGGCTTACAATTGCTAGATGTGCCAACATGTGTAATCACATAGAAATTCTAGCCTTGGATGTTTGCCTTATTCAACTGTTCTTCTTCCAACTTATAGAGGACTCGTGAACCACATAATCATGAAATATGCTTTGCCACTTATATATCATTCAGTTAATGAAAGTAGAAAGTGTGGGAGAGGCTCAACAGGTCTAGCAGCACCGATGGAGAGAGAAACAGAGTTATCAATTTGTGTCCAGTATGATCTGTAATTACTTAAATTTCACCGTTGAAGTGATGAAGAAGGGCAGAATTCTTGAGCTTAACTAAGCGATGACAACCTTGTAACAAATTCTGCATTAATAAGCAGAATTTTAAGTTTATGGAGTAATGGATTTAACAGCATGAGTCTAAGAGATCATGATATAATTATAATGTAAGCTTCAGGCAAGTATCAGGTCAGGACTGAGGACTCCACCAGATCATGAGATCATTCTTATCATTTCAAAAGAGAATAAAAGAACAAAAGAGAAGTACAGCACAGGAACAGGCCCTTTGGCCCTCAAAGCCTGTGCTGATCATCATGTCCTAACCAAACTAAAAAACAAACCTTCTGCCGTTATTCTGTCCGTATCCCTCTATTCCCTCCCTATTCATGTAACCATCCAGATGCCTCTTAAATGTCGTCAATGTGCCTGCTTCCACCACCTCTTCTGGCAGTACGCTCCAGGCTCCTACCATGCTTTTGCTTTTCCTCGCACATCTCCCTTAAAGTTTCCCATCTCACCTTGAATCTGTATCCCCTTGTAATTGAAACTTCAACCCCGGGAAATAGCCTCTGACTATCCACCTATCTATGCCTCTCATAATTTTGTAGACCTCTATCAGATCTCCTCTCAGCTGCCATCTTTC
>NC_063345.1:34837684-35010398 GCF_021869965.1 Rhincodon typus
GGGAATGCAGGTGTAGAGGGACTGGACGTCCATGGTAAAGATGAGGTATTGGGGACCGGGGAATTGGAAGTTCTGGAGGAGGTGGAGGGCGTGGGTGGTGTCACGGACAGAGGTAGGGAGTTCCTGGACCAAGGAGGAGAAAATGGAGTCAAGGCTTGATTTGCTCTAATTACATAATACTTAGAGGCTGCACTCACCAGAAAACATCAGGACTTATCAATTCAAATGTAAGCATCCTATGAATGAACGATGCGACACGTATTATTGATTGTGAAACAACATCCTGGCATCCAAAATGAACTCTTACGTTTGTGAAGTCCCATTCCTTCCAATTTTAGTTATCTTTGGAGATAAAAGAAAGTTAAAAACATGTTTATCTTTAACTTTCAGTGTCATGTTCTCTCTTTTATTGCCATTTCCTTTCCCTCTTTTTTGTTTTCTGCACAGTGAATTATATATTTTAACTGATACCACTTATTAATTAATTCTCATAAGTGACGGGTTAAGGAGCTAGATACTTCTTTCTCCTATTCGCATTGATAACCTGTAAAGGACACCCTGTTCTCTCCATAACTGGCTGACAAGAACTTCCAGTGCAAAAGGTAATGAGTAAATGTAATTGTAACAAGTTAGTTGCTGACTGCAAAATCTACATTAAGTCCTGAGTCCTTATTCTGAGCGCAAGGGCAACTTTCTATATTGTGCCCTCCAGAAGGCTTTGTTGTAAATTTCCTTTCATCTCAGTGTCTAAAAAGAAATCTCTCATCCTAGATCCTAATCGGTGCTTATGTTATGATGATATAAAATACAGATTATTAATCTTTAAAATCCCAAGGACTATCTTGAAAGTCTCAGACTTTGATGTTGAGAGAAGTCAGTTAAAAATAAACTAGGACACACACTCTAAATGGCAGACAAAGTCACCTGGCCTGAAAGTAGCCAAAGTAAGAGGAATTTACAAAGGAATATCTGACAGCTGGGACTGACAACCACACCTAGAAAAGGCTGTTGAAGGCTAATTACTTGGATACCAAATTTCATTACCTGGAACACGGAGCTCACAATGGAACCCACAAATGTCTCTGCAGGAGAATTAAATTTCCATACTGCAGGCATTTGAACAATATTTGAAACAAATTTGAAACTCATTATGCATTTTGGGGGATTGAACCCTACCTCTCTATCCCCATCTATATTAAAGGATAACTGGGGAAATTCTGACAAAAAGCTATCAAATATCTTTGTAAAAATAAATTGGCCCCTTTGTGCCAATAGCCAGGTTTTCACTCATAAAACCTATCATAGAGTCAGAAAGACATTAACAAATGCGACATACTGGACATTGACAAAATGGTTGTCACAGACAGACCAACTCAAGTAACCTCTTGGATATACATATTGGAATCAATAAGGGAGTTTCAAAAGCATATAACTGAAGATAAGCCACTGTCTCCATGTTCACTTGCTGAAAAAGTTGACACCTGGCTCCTACTGAAAAACATCATCAATGCTCTGAGAATTTTTGAAAACTGCATTGTTTGCCATATTTGACTGTATTCAATAAATCAACTGATCAATATTGTCCTCAGGTTAAAATCTTACGTTTTAAATTCATCCAAAGATTGCCAAACTATATGTTCTTCTATCATCCTGGACACTATTCCCCTTTAATTGTGTGTGTGTGTGTGTGTGTGTGTGTGTGTGTGTGTGTGTGTGTGTTGGGAGGTGAGGGAAGACCAAGTGACTGCAGATATGCTTGACATCATTTTCCTTATTCATTTCCTGGGGTTTAACTGTTAATCAACTTGCTCTTTCTCTGACTCAAAAAGACCCTGTTGATTAGTTCCTTATTGCTCACAGCAAAAATAGTTAACTACATTTTTAATAAGGGAATGGTGCAGACTTATGCAAAAAGAACTCAAACCTTTGGTGTGACCAACCAAGGATGTTAAAGAGAGTGGAGCCAGCTCTGCCCTTCTCACTTGGTTGTAACATTAGTTATTGAATAATCTAAGATCATCAGATGTCGAGTTTTGAGAGGAACATGAGTAATAAAGATGTGACGATGGATGAGTATTCTGGAATTTCAGTTAAGAATCTTTAAGGATCAGAGAATAGTTCTACAGGATATTCCCTGTGGAAATTTCCTGGCTGGGTTAGAAAACCATGAGAGGAGAGATTGCATCTCATATGTATAGTCTATGGGAGGACTAATCCCAATGTACCACATGGTCTTTTCTCATTTCCATGCTTCCTTGTTTTCTTGTGAATTTTGAGAACTACGGTGTAGTTCTAGTATTGTAACTGCAATGCTGCCAACAATCTTGTATTCATTAACATTCAGTGATTGAGATTATTTGTCCAGCCCCAGACACTGCTTAAACTGTCAGCATCAACTAAACAATAATTGATCCCAATCAGACCGGACATCCAATACTTTCCTACATATCCAGCCTTCTCCCCACTTCCTCAACTCCACTGTTTCCCTTATCAACAATACTATTATCCTCACCAAGGGCACCATGGCTATTAAATTATATTCAACGATCTTTTTTATTAATTCTAACCACACTTATTAAGTTTATTTTAGACAGAACTCACATTTTTAAGAGTAGCCCTTCACTAGTAAATTTCCCATTATTGACCAAGATAATTATTTGTAAATGATAGATTGTACTTACTCTAAACATTCTAATTATCCTAACCAATTGCAAACTAAAATGAGCCAATATCTTTCTACATGGTGCAGTCAGTATTAACCTATCAGTAGTTAGAAGATGTTTGGAAACGTTTGACGATTTTTCTGGTTTCTTGGTAGAATACATTAGTGCCTCTCTCTCCCTCCCAAACCCATGATTCACATAAAACTATTGTGCCTGAAAAATATGTCATGAATAGTACACTAGCACTCTTGTCACTGTACTTTCACCCCATGTGGATTCTGCAAATCTCTTATTTTATGTCTCTGAAATATTGTGGTGTGTGTATGCACCGTAAAAGACAGCGTCACTAGTGACATCCAGCGGTCCTTTTTTTAAAAAGTGAAAATCATCTGTGTGAATGACTGTAAAGCAAAAGCATCTGGTTTGCAAGTAATAGAGTTTCCAACAACAAGAACCTCTTTTTATTCTCTAGGTAACCATTAACTTTCTGCAGTATGCAACAGCAGTGAAATTGACACGCAGGTTTAAACAGATAGATTTTGTGTGCCTCATTTTAATTACCACACAACAACAAAATATTTTTGAAACAGCAGATATAAGCTATTCCTAATTGCCTCAAACAGGACTGACATCTCTTTTGCACTATCTCCAAATTCTTCACAACCTTGACAGGATGCAATTATTCAATCAGATGTCTTAATTTTCATTTGGACAGTCTAGCTTCTCCAGTTTGCTGTGATAAGCCAAGTGATGCAGAAATGAGACATATGTGTGAAGATGTTGTTCCCCAGCTCTTTAAGAGAGAAAAAAGGAGTAAGAGTTTGATAATGATGCTGCTTAGCTGTTAATTGTTTTGGCTGTGTTTCAGAACAAAGTCTTTTATAAAAAGACTGCAAATCTAATCATATAAAATGTAATTTTTCATAGGTATTCCAAAGTTGAAGTGCTTAATGGGTATGTACACATCCTGGTCAGTCAGGCTCAGAGATCATAGGTTCATTTGCTGATACTGTGCTGAGTTTGCTTGTCTGAGCTGAAGATTCCTACTGTGAATAAAAAACATTGAAGGAGCACACTGATAAAATGGATGCAGCATAACCAAGAAATTATAGTTGACATTTCAAGTTTGGTTGGCATCGAGCTGTTAACTCTGTTTCTCTCTCCACAGATGCGGGCAGTCCTGCTGAGTTTCTCCACAATTCTCTGCATTTTTTTCAGATTTCCAGCACATGCAATACTTTGCATTTAACTAAGAAAGGATATTCTTTCAAGAAGTTGAACTTAAGCTCGTCTTAAAAGGAGCATAGCTGGCTATGCTACTAAATGTTACACTTGTGCTGGAGTAAAAATGAATGTGTTGCCTGTACTCCATTATCAAACATCATTTACTTTTGAAGCTCGTTGATGAAGAAATGATTCTTGGCTGAGATACTGGAGGCAAGGCAATGCCTGTGGAAACCGATCTTGGCAGAAGAGAGCAGGGAAAGAAGAAAAGAAGTGTGAAAAGTTCTATAATAAAGAAAAAGCTTATGTTGGATTTTGTATATATACTGGACAATATTCATCAACTAATTGCCAACCATGAAACTAATTTCCTCTCATGCTAACAGTCCGTACGGCTACCCTGAAGTTGCTATAAAGTCATGCAGGAAACGTTTTATGTACACTAATAGTTGGGTGATTAGCTATTCCTGCACAGACTATTGACCAAGGTGAGGGAATGTAAACTACCCAAGATATGCTCCTTCCTACACAGCTGCCTATAAAGACTCTAAATCTTTCTAATGTTCTTTTCACATTTTCAATTTTATAACCCTTCATCAGCATTTCGGAGATGCCGTCCATTTCCCCCAGCTGCACATCTTTCACTTCATTGTGTCCACATCATTTTTCTTGATCTCTACTCACAACCATTCCTTCCTCTTACAATGATGAAGTCACCCCATCATCCTCCACATTCGCAAGATCATCTGCCATCTGCAACATAATCCTACTCTAAAGCATTTGTTCACTACTCTCCACTAACTGGGATAGACTGGCACACTACTTATTCCACTTTCCAACTTTAACTGAGGCGTGAATGATAAGAGCAGAGAGAGCTCAACACTATTTTAGCCAGATTACCTGACAAGATCTACCATACCTCATTTTCCGATAAGTAAAACACAAAGTATTGCAACTTAAATTTTGTCGACTGCTATGCCTAATTTCCTACATTGAATCTGAATATTTCAAGGTATTATTGATACCAAAAACAGAACTAAGACAGATTCCAAAAAGATCTTTCCAGATAGTATCTAAGTGTTATTTTTGGCAAGTTTCTTGGAGGATTCTCACCTTGAGTCCTTGCATGTTTTCTCAGGCTATCATTCTAAATTCACTTCATTAACTAACAATGGCACCCACTTTATCATATTCTCCCACTCTCTGTAGGTGGACGTTTACATGCTGCTGGGACATCTCAAGATTCCTAGCTTCAGCACCATTTTTGTAAGGCCAATGTGCACCCAGTCAAGCACTGACAGTCTGGACCTTCCCTGTGCAAATTAATTAACTTGACACTATACCTTCCGGCCAGGGTCCTTGAGGGTCAAGAGTGGGATGGTGCAGAAGAGGGTTACTTCCCACTGAACCAGAACAGGAGGCCACGACCTGCAGACCCTGCCAGTCTGGTCTGAAGTTGCCATCCAGGTCAGTGCAATCCCTACAGTCCAGAGAAATGTCATTCAGTGTAGGAAGGCTAATGACCTACGTATCTATGTCAAGTTAAGTACCGCACTCTTCTCTCTGCTACCTTAATCTCACCCTATCTCTGCTACTGCATCCTCTTTCCACCAAGGCTCATTGTTTAACTCTCTCATTATTGCAGGAAACACTCACTCCAATACCCCACACTAATAAATCTACAAAGCCTCAAAGCTGTCTACTCACTCACTTGGGACACCTTTCCATCTTTCCCCCACCTGCACCAGCACTTATAGCTGTGCCATTCACTTTCAACTCACTCAATCCTTTCCATTGTCTCTTTTCAGGAGAAGATACCCATAATACTGTGAAGAAAGACAAGACAAGTGATGGGCCACCTCAGCTCCTCATCCTCTCAAAGAGCAGGTCATTCCTGTGGAGATGTCGAAACCTCAGTGGCCTGGCAACCATGTGAGACGCATTGTGCATTGCTGTGCTACTCTCCAATTACCACAACTGTGAATGTATTGTTAACATAGCTAAACGTCTACCCCTTGTTCATGATGCATTTTCTCTTTTTTCTCCTCTGGTTAGTGAAGTCAGAATGGTGATGCCAGCCGAAAGGTCAATACCGTAAGACATCTATTCCTCCAGCTGTCAAGAAGAAAATACAGATGCCTTAGGGGAAGCACTGACAAGTTTGCCTCCTGCACTCTCCTCCACTAGCTCCTACACTGACACCTCAGCGTTTATTCAGGTAAATTAAACTCAGATGCACATTCTGGCGAACAGATCCTTCCACATTTCCAACACTAGCTGAGGGAGAAATGCCCGAGGTTGCTGGCACTCAGAGGACTGCCAGAGACAATACAACTGTCCAAGCCCAGATGGGAGAGGACCCCATTGTGTGAACACCTTCATACAAATGCACAAGCAGGCAGATTTGTCCAGGGCACTGGGCCAGCTGCGTAAAGTCTCCAGGTCTGCATGAATACTGTTTACACCATTCTGACTCTGGCACGTGAGCTACTACTTGTCCCCATGATCAGGTTAGTAGCTACCATAGACAGTCAGGTCCAGCACTGTCAAAGTGCAATCCATTACTTAATCATTAGTGCACAGCCCCAACAACAAAGAGACAGGGAGACAAAGGACCTTGACCTCACTTCAGGTGGCCTGTCCTCACAAGGTGACAGTGTGGTGCCAGGGGACACCAAGCCGGAGGATGAACCACTTATAGGCCCCCACAGAAGTCTCCCCTCAGCAGACCTGCTGAGCATTTCCAGCAAATTTGTTTTTGTTCCAACTCACCATGCCTGAGCCCTCTAGACACAAACGTCCCCAGGGTCACCCAACTAAACACTAAAGCCAGTGGGTTCTAATGTAGGTCAGGACTGCAACAAGGTATAATAGGAGGGAAAGAAAGAGAAAGATTTTATAATGGCATGTAGGTGATAGCAACACTTAATTGTAAATACATTATCACATCTGTTAATAAGTGCTCACTTTTCATTATCAGGTCTGTGACTAAATATCTGTGAAGGTCCATTACTACATTAAAGGTGTAAAGCCTAGCCATTCTTAGCACTACACAATGTCTTATGGTCCAAGGTGTAAAGAGAGCAGCTCAGCACAGGTGCATAATGTGCCGTGATGGTAGAGTGAGGCTGATGCCAAGATCCTTGGAGGGGCTGTGTGCAGTAAAACATTGATATCTGGCGTCCAAAATGAAGATACAGAAGAGGAAGTGGCGAGCTGAGGCTGACTTTCATGATGGAAGTTATCAGTGTTTAATTTGTATCCAGCAGGTGGGAGAATGTGAAACTACCTATTAATTTCAAAAATCCAACATGCAACTTAATTCTCTGGAACATCCTGAGATTTGAAAAGGGTATGAATAAGTGCATTTATTTTTCTTTTGAATGTCGTTTTCAGATACTTTAACATTATTTAGTTGTGAATGACTGCAGCTTGTGCCATACATACACAAATCCTTCAGTTTATAGTAGTCAAACTCATAACAGTAATTAAAAGATTCGTTAAAAATATGTTAAAAATTTGTTAAAAAGATGCTCACCTCAACATGGACCCAAGAGGAACGGGAAAGTTTTCATACAGGTATTCACATCTGAATTTGGGACTGAAATAATTTTGAGGCCTTTATTTTGAGAAATGCATACTGCAGACTTGAGAATTTGGATGTTGTGGCTTCCCCCAAACCTGTGCAGTTCTGCATTTGGTACATTGCTCAACTCAACTGATTCTAGTTTCTTCAGTATATTTGCAGCATTACCCTTCTCTGTGGCTCAATGTTGTATTTTTACATTGTGAGATTCCTCTGGGCAGAGGTCTAGCATAGATATAGAGGAGGAGGGAGGTGTGACATAATGAGAAAAGAAGAGAGCATGTGCATCTCATACAGCAGGCTTCCATTTAAACATGGCCCAGGTGCAAGACTCCAGGACGTAGGAATTTTGACATGTGTTATGTGAGAAAATCTGCCTTGACCGCTTTTGCTTGACAAGAGAGTTTGGCACCAAGTTACCAGAGTCCCATCTGTGGATCGATCTAACACAGGAACAGCTGTGTCTTGTTATTATCATCATGACAGCATTGAATACTGATTCCATGAGTTTATTCCAAGACACCAGTGATGATATTTACAGATTAGTCAGTCTTAAGTCCTCAAATGTCAAGAAAACACTTTTGGCAGCATTCCCATGTAAAATGTATTCATAAGCCTATGCACTTAATTTCAAAGGTTTTTTGCCCATTTTGCTTTTTAAAGGGGATCTTTGACATTCATAAGCACAGATGTTAAGGAAAAATGGTAGGAAATGTGTCAAATAATTTATTTGCATATTTAATATCAGATTAGGATGGGAAACATTTTACAGTCGAAATAACTATGAGGATAATGGAACTCAGTAATTTAAGTGCAAAAGAAAGCCACAACTCTCTGTCCAAGACATTCACCATTCTTCCAGAAGCTTCCTAAAAGCAATATTTTGCCATCTGACACTCTGTTAAAGTATGGAAGGAGACTCCTGTGATTACCTTAGAGTTAAGGCTTAAACGTTCCAAAAAAGAACTAGACCTGTCCATTATCACCTAACCATCCTATAACAGTCTGATAAAAATTAATAACTGCAAAATAACCTCCAAACGTTGAGAAAGGTATTCTCTCAGATGTTGACATTCATTCCTTCTGATGTTAATTACTGGAGATTTTGAGTTTTGGCTTTATTTTACCTTTCTGTTTGTTTTATCTCTCTCAATCCAGTATTGCCCTCTTATTATTGTCTTATTTTCCTGATTTAACATTGGATTACACATTCTAACTGGTGTATCCTGGTTCAGTATCTGTGTTGTTAGTTAATGTTTCTTCAGCCTGATTAGTTAAGGTTGTACACAGTTGGCTGTCTTGTTCATACAGCTCTAAAATACCCTATCGATTTTGCTGCACTGATTAAATGTTTGTCCGACAGCAATTCCACAGAAAGTCTATGAACATAGTCTATTTTTTATAAGTCTAACGAAAGACTGGTTTTGTTAATTTGTAACTGTGAGCAAAATCCAGACAAATGTTTCTGCTGTCATTCAGAGAAATGCATTTTATGTTTAGTGTCACAATCAAGGGAAGCACTAGAGGTGGTAGCATTGCACAGGGAACTTTCAGAGCAATTTCTGAACAATTATGAATGTGAGCTGTGCTAATTTTTGTTGTAATATTATTTTGTACATAATAATGGCAATTTTCAGCTGTCACCTTCCAAAACCAATTGACTTGTTCAACAGAGATTTCCTAGCACTGTGATAGGTTAATACTGAGCTATATGAACTAGAAATATCCCTGAATTAATGGTGTGCCCAGTAATATAATGTCTGAATAGAGTCTGGACATTGTACAATTGCAAGCTCTGAATTGTAAAACAAGCTGAACAAATTATTTTCAGATTTCAGTTAATTACTTTATATCAATGAATTACTCATTAGATAATATCTATCATCTGTAGCTCTACATTGGAATATTTACATTTGTAAATGGCTGCAGATCTAAGCCAACTCTGGTCATTTGTTTTCTCTGAAAATACTTGAGAATTGGGGCTAGAAAGGTGAGTGATTTGAATGACTGTACCTTGGTCATTAAAGCTGCTTTGCTTTTCTGACCCTGATCCCTCAGTATTTTCAGAGGAAACTGATGTCCCAATTCAGAAGTCTCTGTGGGCTTTAGATTTCAATGTTGATGCAATTCCATCGCATCTGTATTTAATCAAAAAAAAATTCAAAGGGAAAGAATATTGAACAGAAATTAGTGATGTATTGTCCGTCATGTTGTCAGCAAGTTAGTTAGCTTTGTGCCCATAACAGCAGAAGTCAAAAGAGTGATACAAAGTGAAAAAAAATCAGACTGAACTTATTCTTCGGCACTTTTGTCTACTGCTTGGCTTTGAATTATGAGATAGAGTTGATAAAGACAAGCAGTACATAATCTTCCCTGAAGCATTACGTTACATTTGTCTAGTTTTATTTTATTTGCTTATGGGATTTAAGCATCACTTTATTGCAGTACTTAATTGTGGTTGAGAAGCTGGTGGTGAAGCACAGATACACAATCTAATATGCAATGTTCATCCATCTATTCTAAGAAATATTTCTTTGATTAGTTTCACAGAACCTCGCACCTTACCTCCACAAATGTATTCAAAAGGACTGAATTTAGTAGAATTGTTATGTGAATCCCGGATGACAAACAAAAGAAACTCAGGTCCTTTTTCCCAATCGTGGGTATATTCATGACATCCCTGATCATTGTTTTGAGGATTTGATGGAACAGTTCTATAGCCCTTTATGTCAGTAGTTATGTTGAGAACTTTAACTGTTTTACATCCAGCTTCTAATAACTTCCTGAAATTTATTTAAACATTAATTTGGAACTCTGATCTGAGTAGTTCTGAATCTGGATCTGCTATGGTATTCCATATCAGGTGAAGAACTGGTTTAACTTCTCTACCACTGCCTGGACAGAAATCGTTTTCACAGGAATGGCTTCTGGGAACCAAACAGCCATATCCACATTTGTAATACTCATAAGGCTTTGTTTTCAGTAAAAGTCCCATACTATCCACCAACACCCTGAGGACTAGCACCCCGAACACTGCTATGGAAATTAGAGATTTGATTATAGTTTGCCAGTTTTCTATGATCTGGCATTTGGTTGCACATTTTACAAAACTGTACCATGTTTTTGTGCAACTCTTGCCAGTAAAATGGTCAGATATATGTGTTTGGGTCATTTGGATCCCTACAAATTCCAGCACATGAATTTCATGTGCTATCCACAATATATTTTGACAACATTTGGTTGGGACCACTATCTGGTGAACTATTGTTCTGCTCTTTGTACACAGGTCTGTAAGGTAATCCTCACTTCCTCATCAGAATCCCATTGGTAATATAGTAACATTCTAAGACTCCCTCTGCCTCAGCTTCAGTTTGAACTGATTGTGCTGCTTTACTTAACTCTAGAACAGATTGCTTAGCCTTGGTCTGAGTAGCCTACTTAATATATATTTTGGATTGTCCAAATCCCCAAAAATGTTTCAAATAGCCAAATATCTTTCTGTTGTGTCAATTTGAGCTCTGACTAAGAAACTGTTTAGCCATTGCTGGGGTCACTACACATGAAGGAAAAACTCTAGGAACCGTTTCCTGCACCTTTTCTGTTTCCTTGAACTGGCTTGGCCTTTCATGACTTTTGGAGAAGCTATTACTTTTGGTCTGACCAAATGATTCCTCAGGAGTAGGTCAATGGTGTTTACATGTAAACTACAACCAGTCCTGATAGTTACCGTTCCAGAGATTAGATTACAGTTCAGGGGCACCTATGTACATCCCACTGATACTGTTTACTAAAATGTAGACATTCGATGTACTCTTCAGTGGAAAAGCTATGCCTTTCCCCAGCAACAGAGTTTGGGTGGCTTCCATATCTTTAAATATAACAATAGATTTACCTGCCTTTGAGATGTAAGGAAATACGTTTTCCTTTGACAATAATTCTATTTGACTCTCAGATATCTTTTTCACCTTTCCAGCATCCAGAGCAGTGTTTGGAGTTGTCCTCACAGCTGCAGTCAGAGCTACAAATTGAGCTGTTTTACTCAGTCATAACCCCTTTCCCTGCATTGGCCTTATGAAGCCCAATATATTCCAAAGGTTTACCACACAACTTTAAGCAACCTATGCTAGATGCCCAGTCTTGTGACGATTAAAACACTTGGCTTAAAGATGTTATATCCACTGTCAGTATCTTCTTCCCTGACTGAAGAGGAGATCCTAGTGCCTTCCTTACTGTCCTTTTTCATCTCTGGCTACGTGTCTTATTTTCACCCTCCTACCTTCTATCTTTCTTGGATTTGTGGGAGTAATGAAGAAAGGTTTTCAATTTTATAATGGCTTGGTGGTATTATCGCGAGACTATTAATCCAGACACCTAGGTTATGTCCTGGGGACCCAAGTTCAAATCCCACTATGGCAGATGGTGGAATTTGAATTCAATAGATATCTGGAATTAAGAACCTAATGATGACCACAAATCCGTTGCTGATTGTTGGAAAAACCCATCTGATTCACTAATGTCCTTTAGGGAAGGAAACTGCTGTCTTTACCTGGTCTGGCTACAAGTGACTCCAGACCCAGAGGAATGTGGTTGACTCTTAAACATCCCTCTGGGCAATTAGGGATGGGCAATAAATGTTGGTCTAACCAGTGATGCCTTCATCCTGTGAATGAATAAGAAAAAAAAATTGTGGGCAAGCTCATAATCATCAGCTGTCTCAGCTGCTTATCTGGCAATGGAAATGTTCAAATTCTCCATTTGGGTTCTTAATAATGAATGGAGCAAATTGTTTCAGTTTCTCAAGGTGAATTAATTCCCTAAGGGTCTCAGACATGGCCTCTATTGTTAGTGTCTGCATCTAACAATCAAAGTTAATTTGCTTTAACTTCTCAAATCTGATATGTCTTCCAAAGCCATTTCCAGAAATTTCAAAATTTGTGCCTGTAAACCTCAGGGATGAACTCATAAGCAGTGAGGACAGGCTCTATTGTCATCTTAAAACTTGTAGAAGCCTCCTCAGAAACCACAGCATAAACCTCATGAGTTCTGAATTGCACGAGAAGTGCCCACTTTTCATTTGGCCACCTCATCTGCTTAATCACATTTTCAAAAGAAATAAATCTACAGTATTTTCTTCAAACTTCAGGAGGATTTGCACAAATTTAAATAACTCCACTCTGAGCCCTGAATTGGTGCCGGATCTTTCCTCAAACAAATTTTATTCTGAGTCAAGGGCTTCTCTCCTCTTTTAGTTACATCATTTTAAGCCTTTACTCCTTTATCTCTCTTTTCTGTCTTCTACCTCTCCCGTTTTCCTTTGCAGTTCTAGTTCCAGCTTCTTAAATCCTCACTCCGAAATGCTCCTCTCTCTCTATCAAATTCTAGTAGTAACTTCATTTTGTCCAATTGAATCTGTGTCAGTTTAACCTCTCTTCCAATCCAACTTATCTGTCTGCCTCTTTCAATTTCATCTTTAAATTCCCAAGCACTAGTTTCTGAATTTCAGATTCCCTGGCTTAACATCTAATGTCTAACTTCAAGTGACCCACCACACTCTGTGCACTGATAAGTCCTTTAAAATTCATAGTCTAGTCTGCTGCATAAGTTCACTTGCACCAAGGTAGTCATTTTGTTAATATAAGTTTTACTCCAATACACACAAAAATCTAGCATGATTCCTTTTGTCCTTTTCAATTTTCATTATCTCACTTCCAATTAGATATTTTGACTTTGGGTATCCCACAAGCCCTCAATCTATGTTACTGCCAAGTTTCTCAGTTGTTTTTCTCTTCCCCTAGTTCCACCATTCCACCAATTGCAGCATGAATTTCAATACATAACCATGTTATCAAAATGGCGAGTTATGTACTTTTTCTGCATAAGGTGCATGAACAAAACAACAGGTTTCTTTAATAAATAACAAAATTATGGATTTATTTTGAACGCAGGATGTATTTGTCAAACATTAACACATTGCCTGAAATAAGAATATCTGAATATTTGCTCTTCCAGCCAACACACAGGCTCGAATTAAAAGGAAAATAAAAATTTAAAAACTTAACTTCAGAGATTAATTTTGAGGAAACAACATTTTGGCCAATAATTATTACCTCTTGATGGAAAAGATGATAAAGTATGAGAGGTTCATCATGGTTTTCTGATGTTATCCTGGCACAGACACATGAGTATCACTAAATACTAGCAGTTGTTACTAGGACCTGCACAACAAGTTCATTTTAGGAGTCATTACAAATTCTGAGACTTTTCAGCTGAACAGTTGCTACACTGGACTCTCCAAAAGTTTTCTCAGAAAAAAAGATGATGAACTCACAGCAGGCTGAACTACTGACTAAACTCCAAGCAATATTCTAAAACAAGCCAGAATCCCAGGCATGTGATTTCCAGTGAACAAGTTCAAGTATTTAGCTTAAACAATGCAAATTCTAAGGTATGCTTTAATATAAAATTGACTTCTGATTTAAAAATAAACCAGGTTTACATATTCAAATAGACCCCTACCTATAAGAGAGAGTGATGCTTCCCATGAGCTCCAAATGGCAGTACAATTAATGTGTCAAAGAGTAATATGGCCCAGGATGCATCACATGAGTGCTAGACAACAACAGAAGTGTTTTAGGTGGTGATGTGTTTGCACATAAGGTGACTATGTTTGAAATAATATTCAGACATAACTTATTTGCTGCATTGCATATTTGGGCAATAAAGAGTATGAAGAAATGTTATTGGGTGAGTAAGGCTGTGTAATAAGGATTTCTAGTGGCCATAACATCACTTGGGTAGTAACTGAATCTCTGTAGACATGCTATCCAATTTTTACACATCCTTTGTTACACTCCACCGAGTATTTTACTTCTTGTGGAAACTTTGGCGAGAGTACAGTAAAAGTTTACCAGGATGTTGCCTGGTTTAGAAGGTATTAGTTATGAGAAGAGATTGGAAAAACTTGTTTCAGAGATAGTAGGAACTGCAGATGCTGGAGAATCTGAGATAACAAGGTGTAGAGCTGGATGAACACAGCAGGCCAAGCAACATCAGAGGAGCAGGAAAGCTGACGTTTTGGGTCTAGACCCTTCTTCAGAAATGAGGGAGGGGAAGGGGATTCTGAAATAAATAGGGAGAGAGGGGGAGGCGGATAGAAGATGGATAAAGGCGAAGATAGGTGGAGAGGAGACAGACAGGTTAAAGAGGAAGAGATGGAGCCAGTAAAGGTGAGTGTAGGTGTGGAATTAGTGGGGAATAGGTCAGTCCAGGGAGGACAGACAGGTCAAGGGGGTGGGATGAGGCTGGTAGGTAGGAAATGGTGGGAGGAGGGGATAGGTGGGAGGAAGGACAGGCTAGGGAGGCAGGGACAAGCTGGGCTGGTTTTGGGATGTGGTCGGGGGGAGGGGAGATTTTGAAGCTTGTGAACTCCACATTGATACCATTGGGCTGCAGGGTTCCCAAGCAAAATATGAGGTGCTGTTCCTGCAACCTTCGGGTGGCATCGTTGTGGCACTGCAGGAGGCCCAGGATTGACTCGTCGTCTGAGGAGTGGGAGGGGGAGTTGAATTGGTTCGCAGCTGGGAGGTGCAGTTGTTTGTTGCAAACCGACCATAGGTGTTCCACAATGCAGTCCCCAAGCCTCTGTTTGGTTTCCCGGATATGGAGGAGGCCACATCGGGAACAACGGATACAGTATACCACATTAGCAGATGTGCAGGTGAACATCTGTTTGATGTGGAAGGTCTTCTTGGGGCCTGGGATGGGGGTGAGGGGGGTGGGGAGGTGTAGGGGCAGGTGTAGCACTTCCTGCGGTTGCAGGGAAAAGTGCCGGGTGTGGTGGGGCTGGTGGGGAGTGTGGAGCGGATGAGGGAGTCACGGAGAGAGTAGTCCCTCCGGAAAGCAGATAAGGATGGGGAGGGAAAACTTGGAAATACTTGGTTTGCTTTCACTTGAACATTGGAGGCTGAGGAGTGATCTGATTACAGTTTTACAAAATCATGAGGCATGTTTAGAATGGATAGTCAGAGTCATTTTCCCAGGGTAAAAATATCAACTATTAGGGGACATAGGTTTATGGTAAAAGGGAGCAAATATAACGAAGATGTGCAAGACAACTGTTTTACACAGAGGGTGGTAAGAACATGGAATGTGCTGCCAGAGGATGTGGTAAAAGCACATACAATAGTAACAATAAGAGACATCTTGACAGGTACATGAATAGGCAGGGAACAGAGGGATATGAACCACATAATTTAGAAAGTTTAGGAAGAAGTCACGTGCCAGCACAGCCTTGGTGTGCTGAGGGACCTGTTTTAGGCCGTACTGTTCTTTGCTCTTTTAACTGTCAAGGCATGGTGTCAGTGGAAAGAAAGATATTTGCTGTCCAACCTAATTGTCTTAAGATGGTGGTGACAGGCCATTTTTTGAATTGCTGGCAGCATTTTAATTTTACACTTGAGCAGTATATTGGGTTATTTCAGAGAGTAATGAAAAGTCAACCACAGCAATATTCAAAAAACACAGGGTCAGTGGTGGAGTTCTCCCCAAAAATCCCTAAAAGAACTTGGAAAATTCAGTCATAGAGGTGACCAATCAGAGAAAGTCACCTCAATAGATGGAATGGATGGCATTGCTGAGGAACTGTTCTTGCCTTCACAGCCTGGTTCTCTTTCACATTTATTATGGGACTGGGACTGAGGCCAAGACTGAGTCCCGGGGTTAGGAGAGCCAAGGCTGGAAGTGGGGAGCAAAGCCAGGGCAGGTAGGAGCCCAGAGGCTGGGAGGAGGCAGTAGCTGAGTTTCTCAGGATGGGAGTAGCCTTTTGCCAGGAAATTTTCTGTTGGGGACATGAAAAGCCTGGAGCTACATCTTGGAGTTCTATCTGACAGGCCGGAGGTGGTGTGGTAGAGACCATCTACCAGAAGTGAAGAAGAAACTGTTGTGGGGTGAGGAGAAAGGGGGAGACTGCAAGGTGGGAAGAGAAAGTGCTCAGGGAGTGGGGGGCAAAGAAAATCTGCAAGGAATTCAGGGGGCCAAGGGGAAGGAGGAGACTGATAATCATTGAGGATATTGACGAATTCTTCAAATGCTGCTTTTGTCTACACTGCAAATGTCAACAGAAAAACAGATGGTATTGTTAATGTGTGACTGCATCATCAAATAAATGAGTTAGTGAGAATGAAAAAGTAGCCGCTGTTCTCTAGATTAACAATCAAGACTTTACCAATAGCATTGCCATTGCATTCCACCATCTATAAAATATAAACTCATTGCGATGGACTACTATCCACTTGACTTGATGAGTGCAAGGCCCACAACACTCAGATGCTCAATGCTATCTACGGTATGGCAACTTAACACTATTCAGGAACACCACACCTTGTATGTTCCCCTTCGTATCGTGAACCAGCTTTACGTGGAATCTGACGTTTCTAATAGCATTGTGGGTATAACTAAACTCCATTATCTCCAAGCTCATCACCATCTTCTCTCGGACTCTTAGGGATATGAAATAAATGTCAGCGATGCTCACATTCAATGAATGATTTTTAAAAATCCTTATCATTTGGAGAATATGATCATTCACATCGTGGGTCTTAGCATTGAGCAGATGTACAAAATAATTTTAATGCATGAATAAATGATTTAAAAAGATTTAAAATGTTCCAATCAGCTATTATAATTGAGCCCAGTATGCAGAGACAGGATTTGAACTACACCAAGGGGAATAGGCTATTTCCACATGGTTGTAGCTTCTTGCCACAGCTGATCAGAACTTAAACCCCAACCTTTCAAATGTTTCTGTTTTTGTAAAGTTTATTTTAGATGTCATCTTTTATAGGTTTTCTTAGATTGGAAGCTATGAAATGTGCATTGCCTTCCTTGAGGGATTAAGGAGGAAAATGTCATACATGTTTATTCAATGCGTTTATCATCCTAGGAGAATAGGGACCTGACGACCAGGTCAGCCCACCCTCATGATAAACAACACAAACAAAAGCAACAGATTCCCAGTCCCATCAGGTTTTTGTTGAAGGTGACAACATCACTCAGCACTGTTCGATGCATCAGAGCTCAGCACTTGGTTATGATGGTCTCTTCAGCAGGTCTGGGATACAACTGACACTTATGACATTTTCACAAAAATAAAAATTATGCATCAAATCATCTTAAAATTAAATATGCGGGAGTTTTTATTCCTACCAACAGTATATGATTAGCCATTTCTAAAGTTAGATTGTTACCTGAGACACCAAGCAGCATATCAATGATGTGATGCAGCAGAGTCTATAGGAAACCTATTTATTTTAGAGAAAATAAAGAGAGAGGTAAAGGAAACAGTCTTTATTTTTTCTTCATCGCTACTTCATTCTATCCACTTTTACTTTCCTTTATTTTCCTCCTATTTGTTGTTTGTTTCCTGACCACACTCAGCAGGCAAGCTAACTCCTGCTACAGCCAGTCAAAATTGATCACTTAAGTATGACAAACTGTATAGAAATAGTTTTCGAAATGGATTTCTTTTGGGTGTAAGCTTTCACTTCCTGATCAGCTTCTGTTCACTGAAATGTAGATGAAATTTAGTACTGAGTAGAGAATTTTGCATGAGTTCATACCTCATCATAAGCAGAATTAACCACTGGAGCTTGTATTTGCATTGTCATCATGTGACCAAGACTCTTATTGTCACTGTGAACAAGTAACAATTATTTCCCAACAGTAACATTGATTGGCTAGCTAATTGCAGGCAATCTCCATTGGAGACAAAGTTGAATTATATGAAGGATCTAAAAATGAGAAAGATAACTTAGACTCAAGATCCTTAACACTAGTCAGAAATCACTGATGGAAAGCGAACTTACGTGAATGGCAGGGTCAGGCATGCTGCAATGCTCTACATTTTCAAATATCATTTCAACACACTATTGTGAAAAAAATGCCACTTGTGTGATATATTAAAGGGTAGTATTAGCCATGGTACCAATTTCAACAACCATCTGCACATCAGGCAACCTAAGTAGAAGGGATTTGTTTGTAAAAACAAATAAAGCAACACCTTCAGTTGTCTTAATGAGATGTTTCCTGAATTTTTCGTGCTTAAGGTTTGCAGTCGTCACTTCAGAGTCAAAGTAATAGAAGGTGGCAAGGAAACGATTCTGTTAATGTGCTAAGTGATTTGAAAATGCCAGAGACTTTGCTTTCTCTTTTGTTTTCTGTGACAGTGTGCAGTTTCAGGATAAGTCCGTCATTTTCTATTTGAGAAAGGTACATACTACTGAGCAATTTTCTCCAGGACATCACTGGTAAGGAGAGGTGCACTGGTTTCCTTTGTACTCATTTCCTATGTGATAAGGTTACTATAGGAGACCCTAATGGTGCTAACACATGTTTTAGATCAGCTTCTTTATTTATCTTGGTGGCAGTTTTATGGAGAGGGTTTTGACTATAAAAAAAATGTCAAATTATGTTTTTGAAGGTTCAGTGGATGAATATATCATTTGATGCAAGCTTTGAGATGCACCATCCAGAAGGGCCTTTTACTGCTTTTAACTGTGTTAATGAATAACAGGTAAAATGAAAGTTGGGGATTATAAATGAATGCACCACTCTGGGGCTAGAGACAGGAAAACGAACAAGTCAGCACTTCTAATTTTCCTTGGAAGTGTTTATGAGAAGGTTAAGCATAGCTGTGCTAGGCCTGCGATGCACTGGACTGAGGTTTATATTTCTTGGCTAAGCCTGAGTTACATCTTGCCTTTTGGAGGACTTATTGCTATGAGGCTCAGCAAGTTCTCTGTCCCTATCTTACCAAACATGCCTCATTAATTACCTACCATAACCCCATGGCATTTCTCACACTTGCTTTCTGCCCCACCTTCGCAAACATCTTGCCTGGATCAATCCATCATGAAGGATATCTGCCGAAATTCCACCATCACTTGCATCTGCATCATCTTTAAAAGTCCATTATGCACCAGGACAAGCACTGTTAGTTCAGAGCTGCTCTCCTGTTTGCTGATATTTGCCCTGGGCACGTAGACAGAAGGTAATTGGAACCCAGCTTTACAGGCAGTGTCCCGGAGGTGCCACTGGATGGGTTGTTGCTAGCGTGGGACTCCATCGTCCCCCATGGCCAATGGTTGAGGCTATGACAGCAAACTGTTTCTGCCTCTCCAGGTTAATGCAGTCTCAGCCGCTTGGAAGAATACTCAATACTGTAGGAAGAAGTTCAATGTCTTTCTCCACCTTACCAGTGTAAGTTCTACTATCATCCCTTTGATGCCTCATACTCACTCTATCTCTGTTCCTGGAACCACCTCCCACCATGACTCCCACTCTCACTATTGCCTGCAACATCTTTCCACTTGCTCTCACCCACTACAATTCCTGGCACCCCAGGCCTTGCATGCCCTCTGTGTATCTACTTATTTGTCTGGGATACCTCCCCATTTGCACCAAGAGTGATAGCTGTGCCACTTACATTTATCTCCCATAATACCTACCTCTCTCTCATTCCATGAAAAAACACTACACAAAAAGGCAGTTAGAGTTAAGACAGGTGGTGGGCTGACCAACATTAAGCTCCTCATCCCTTATGAGGAGAGGATCCTTACTCTGACAACCCTAAGCAGTGCTTGGACTGGTACTTTAGGCTGCCCTTTCCTGCTCCAGGAACTCCTGAGTGACGGTTATCACTTTGACTTCTCTGGTGCCTGCTGACAACCATGACAACTTCCCTGTCTTTGTATTTGTGCTAATGTTCAGCTTAAAACTGTAGTAATATCATCTCTGGCTGGAGGATCAAAATTCAAAAAGGCAAGGCAAGGCAGTGCTGGGTAGGGATGCTGTGAGCATCCAGGTAGGCTCAGAATGAGTCAGCATTATAAGAGCTAGCACAAAGCCCAAGCATGCAGACTGGTCCAGTCCATGAACTTGTTACATGTCTGTGAGTGCAGTGTGCTTGCTGCAGCATTACAGTGGTAGTTACTGGCTAGAATAACTAAGGAAACCCTGTTGAAATGGAACATTAGTTATTGTTGCACACCAAAATAGACACACCATTCATGACATACAAAGGCTAGTCCCCAGCTCCAGACAGTTCTGCAGGCCAGTCAGCTGGCAATCCAGGCAATGTTTTTATATCCAGAAGTACTCTTACACACAACTGAATGGTTTTGTTTCTCCCTTCAGCAAATCACTGTGGCAATTTTATTCTTGATTTGTTTTTAACTACTAACCACCACTGAGTCTGTTTTTTTTTCATTTTCACTTTATATCCAGACGTGCTATCGCACACAACTTAATGGTTTGTTCCCCTATCACCAAATCTTCTTTCTCAATCTGGGCATACTTCTTTTCCGCCTCAGCTAGGGTTCATGATGGATTCTATCCCATCGTCCCAACAGTGACATAATCAGGGATGTGTAGATTAGGTGGGTTATAGAGGGATGGGTTTGGGTGGGTGCTCTGAGGGTCAGGGTGGACTTGTTGGGCCGAAGGGCCTGTTTCCACATTCCAGGGATTCTATGATCTATGATCTAATGGCACCCTATCCCGTAGGAGGCAGACATTGCAGGTTACAATGAGTGGTCTTGAGGGTCATAGTGACCTCATATGTTTGTCGATAGTAGCTGTTGTTTAATGTTTATAAAGGCTTTGTTTTGTGACATTTCCCACGACCATTTCTATTTTCTTTTTAGCAGGACATGGAGGGTTGTCAGTAGGGTCATGGCTGTTGGCAATGAATTTCCCAGAGTAATTTATGACAGCTAGAAAAGACTTCAATTCTTAGAGTCAGAACCCTTTTTATGGCCTTCACTTTCTCTTTGACGGGTTGTAATTCATCCGATTTACCCTTGTATGTACCTGAGGTACATTACCTTGTTTACATGTAACACATAGTTTTCTCTTTTTGGCTGGATACTAACCACAAAGAAACACACAAAACCTCTTCCGAACTCTCCAAATGTACCATTGCTGTAGCTCCTGAGATTAAGATATCATCTAGATAGATGCCACTTTTGGCACCCCTTGGACGATGCTTTCCAATACGCTTTGAAAGATGGTGCAAGCTGATGTTACCCCAAAAGGCAAGCAAATATACATCACAATCCTTTGAAAGTATTTATAGAGATGGATTTCCTGGAGGAAACCTCAAGCTCAAGTTGGAGGTAGTTGTGGCTCATATTTGGAAAATACGTAATCCCTAGCCAGCATTGCATAGAAGGCTTCTATGTGTGGCATAGGTTATCTGTCTAAATGGGAAACTCATTGATTGTCAACTTATAATTCCTACAGAGATGGACTGAGTTGTCCGGTTTTACAACTGGGTCTACTGGCAAGGTCCATGCAGCAAATTGCAGTGGGTGTATGATGCCAAGTTCCTCTAGACGTTCAAATTTGGTATCTATTATGGCACTTGGAACATAGGAGACCAGCATGCCTTGAAGTATTTAGGTTGGCCCCCTGTGTTTACATAGATCTTGGCCCAGGCACCTGTTATCAACCGAAGGCCCTCTTGCAACACTGGTATACTTCCCAATAACTTCATATAGATCACATTGTAAGGATCTGTTGCCAATCCAAGCAGATTTTCTCTAGTGAGCCCTTCCCGAAAGGTTGGGACCTAGCCCTTCTACCACAAGTAAAGGGAGTCAGACTGTCTGTTGGCCTTATATAACTGGGGTTACAATGCTATGTAAGGGCTCCCCAGTACAGGTGGCCAATCTAGCCTAAGGGTCTTGTAGTCTTAAAGGCATGATTCCTCCTCCGAGTTTCCTAAAGGTTTTCTCCCCATCAATAGGTACAGCAGTACCTCTGTGTCTAGTGGGTGACCATTTTCCTGAGGTCTTATCTTAATTGAAGCCACTTTGGGAGCAGTAGTGTAATTTAGCAGTATCACCTCCTCATCCTTGGACTGATTTATTTGCAAAGCCCTGTCTTGAGGTGGCCTTGTCCTTAGGTCTGGACTACACGCACTTTGCCTGGTAGACTTTTGGTAGACTTGGCTGGGGCGGACCCAATGACCACAAATGCAGCATTGGTGTTCTTGCTCCTCACTGTAATGTGGAGAAACTTCATATCCAGTTCTGGAACCTGTGGCCTCTAACCCCAATCACCCATCCTTGACAACCAGTTGGAGCGGCAAGCATTGACCGTTGGGAACTTGGCTCTATGGTATGGGGTCCCCCAAGGTTGAGAACGATACTGTTTGTGGACTCCTGAAGCTCCCAAGCCCCTTTCTTTTGTGTTTTCATGGGAAGGGGCCTGTTCTATGGCTTTCTTGGTGTCCAGACTGGTTCAGTCGGTAGGTTCCCTCGGATTGCAATGTTATTAATTCCACAAAGTTAGAATCCCTTAATATTTCCCAGTGTGCTAATCTGTACTCAGTGTTCTGCCAGTTTCTGCAGTCTCATTAAGAATTCAGTAGTTAAGCACCTGGGGCAGTCTATTTGCCATGTTAATCTTGTATTATTGTATTATAACAGATGGATTGGGGTAATAGTGTTCTGCTATCGTTTCTATCAGTTCAGCAAAGGATTTTGACTCCAGGGTTGCCATGTAGTTTAAAGACATTATGATGCTGAAAGTCAAGGCCCCAAAATTGGTCAGGAGAATGACTTTATGTGATCCCCTTCTATGCTGTTTGACCAATAAAAGTATCTCATCCTTTCAGTGTACTGGGGCCAATCCTCCACATCCGTATCAAAATGTTCCAGTTTCCCAAACAGCAACATTTCCAATATTTCCCCATATGCCCTTGCCTTGTTACATCCTTCAAAGTGCACTTGTGGTAATAATGATTGTTGATCTTCTTCCAAACCTGTTTGCAGCACTAATCGATGAAGCAGGAGTCTCTATTCAAGTAATGTTTAAGTTCACTAATGTCAAGCAAAGGTTGATTGACAATTTAATGATCCTCTGGGTGAAATAATGGAAGCAAAATCTTTTGGGTTATTCAAAAGGGTGAAATAACATGATGAGGTAATGCAAACTTTTATTCTGGATGGAGGAGCATATTCCCTCACTTGCATTTATTTTTTTCATCCTGAAGTTTATGATCTCACTTACATAGATGACAGGATGGCTACACTTGTATCAGACTGTTGCTTTTCTTTTATCCTTTCATGCAATTTGGCTGTTGTTGGCTGCACCAGAATTTGTTGCCACTTTCTCAAGGGCATTACGGATGAGCAATGAGCTGTTTTCTTGATTGGCTGCTGTCCAAGTGGTATAACCACCTCCATAATGATTTTAAGGAAGGGGGTTCCAGTGATAGTGAAGGAATGGCAATACAATTCTAATTCAACATGGTAAATGACTTGAGGGGAACTTTTAAGTATTGGTGCCCCCATGCATCTGCTGCCTTTATCCACTTCATCATAGAGGTTGCAGGATCAGAAAGTTCTACCAAATGTGTCTCAATCAGTTGCTGCAGTGCATCATGTATGCTGTACGCATTGCAGTCACTGTGTATGAGGGGCAGAGGGAGTAAATGTCGAATATGATGAGGAAGCTATCAAGTCAGCTGCTTTGCCTTGGATTGCAGCAAACATCTTGAGTGTTATTGAAGCTGCATTCTTTTAGCCAAATGAACAGTGCACTTCTCAGATTTAAGATGGGATGCTAGAACTGTATGCAACAACAAATTATGTTGACATAGTACCTTTAAAGTAACAAAAGCGGCCAAGACGCTTCACAGCTGCATGAAAAACAAAGGCAGATGGCACCAAGTCACATAAGGAGATGCTTGGTCAGATGACCAAAAGCTTGGTCAAACGGGTAGATTTAAGGAGTGTCCTAATGAAACAAAATGAGACAGAGAGCTGTAGGGAATGAAGTCAAACTCTTGGGGCCTAGGTAACTGAAGTCACTACCACCAAAAACAGAGCAATTAAAATCGGGAAACCACAAAATGCCAGTACTAGTGGAGTACACATATCTTAGAGAGTTGTATAATTATGGAAGATTACAAAGTTAGGGAGGGGCAAGATCATGAAGACATTTAAAAAAAGGATAAGAATTTTAAAAGTCAAGATGTTGGGAACCAACTAGGCTCCTCAACACAGGGTGGATAAGAAAATAGGTTTTAATGTGTATTCTGGCACAGGCTGTAGATCTTAGACTGTGCTGAAGTTTACCAAGGCTTAGAATGTGGGGAAAATCTGAACCAGGGATAGATTGGAATAAACAATCCATAGGTAACAAAAGCAGGAATGAAGATTCCACCTGCAGATAACCTAAGACAACAGCAAAGTTTGGTGATGCTTTGGAAGTGAATATTGACAGTTGTATTAATGGTGTGAATAAAGCCTATCTCGTGATCAAATATGACAGAAAGATTATGAACAGACTGATTTAATCACAGACTGTTGCTAGAGAATGGAATGGAATCAATAATCACAAGGAACAGAATTTGTAGTGGGAACTTAAGGGAAATGCCTCAGACTCCCCAATATTAATTGGAGGAAATTTCTGCTCATCAAGTACTGGATAACAATCTGATAATTTAACAATGTTGAATGATTTGAGAAAGATGATAGTGAGGTATACAACCTGGTTGCCATCAGCATATGTGAAAAATAATTTTGTGCCTTTGGATGTTGTCAGTGGAGGGAACATGTAGGTAGAAAATGGTAGGGAGCCAAGGATAGATTCTTGGGGCCACCAATAATAATGTGAGAGCAGGAAGAGAAACTATAGTACATGATTATCTGGCTACAATTATATAAATAAACTGAACAATGTGATAACATTCCCAGCTGGGGAATATTGCAGAGACTTGATGGGACAACTGTGTCAAAAGCTGAGGACAGGCTGAGAAGAATGACAAGGAACAGTTTATTTTTGTCACATTGGCATGTGTTACTATGAAAAGAACAGTTTGAATATGGTGGCAGAGGCAAGTTCAAAATAGAGTTCAAGGAAAGATGGGAACACATTTCATTGCTGAATACATGTTCAAGGGCCTTGGAAAAGAAAGGGGTATTAGGAGATGGGACTTAATTTGCAGAGACTGTGGGTTTTTTTTTTGAAAACAGGAGTGATAACGGCAGATTTAAAGTGGAGGGGATCAACCCCTGAAGAGACAGCCATTTACAATATTGGCTAACTTGGAGCCAAGAAGGGAAGTTGGGTGACCAGCAGCTTGTTAGGAATAGGATTGAGGGAACAGGCAGTGAATCTCCTGAGGGTAGAGAAACATTACTCGGTAAACAATCTATATGGTACCCGACTTGGATTTTCTTGCTGCAAGAATGGAGAGAGAACTGTATATCTTATCCTTGCTTTAGTTGAACTGTTTGCAAATTCTGTGCTTGGATTCTTGCCCATTGCAAAGTACTTTGAGTCTGCCTTAAGCTCATTTCCCACAGGACATTTGTAAGCAGCTGACAATTCAGAAACAGCTCTGAATGAAGGCAGTCTAAGCCAGAGAATCTTTTATTGTAATTCAAGTTTATTAAACAAAAACAATGAACATATAAAATACAACTCCTGAAAGGTTTAAATATAGAGATCTGCATTGAAGGAGTGCTGCTTGAGGGCATCCAAAACAAAGTGAAAGGTCACAAAACATCAATAATCAATTATTGGTCATGAATGTATGTGGAATTTTGTGAATCCATTGCAGTCAATTACTGGCTCCTTGTATTCAGTAGCATGGGATTGCTGGTGAAAGGAGGGTGCTCAGGAAGCTCTCACATACCTTCTCCACAGCAATACCCTTGTGTAACTGAGCAGCAAGGCTGGCCTGTAGGTTACGCTAGGGGACAAGTCTGTTTTGGCAGTTAATGATGGGTGACCTGTTAATTTCACCAGGCAGCCTGTTCCGGAAGAATGTTTGAAGTGTGGAACATTTGTACAAACAAGCAGGTCTGACAGCCGGGCCGAGGTCATGTTTGAGAATCTGAAATATGAATACTCCATCATTCAGCTTTCATATTCCAATCTTCACCTCACACAATCCTCTGCTTTGAACCTCACACGTTAAAAAAATGTTAATTTCATGAAGTTCATTCAATTTAACTTTTAGTTGAAGCTTTAGATTTGATCATTTATGACAAAACTACAAACTTTTTATGTGATCAAATTATTTATCTATTAACATATTCTGACATTCAAAGCATCCAGATCAACCATGTTGTTAACAATTTATTACACTTTTAGAGAGACATTCTATTCATTGTCAAGGTGGGAAGAAAATTAAGAAGCATACTAATTTATCTCTCCAAATTCTTGAGTATTTGCAAAAGCTGTGATACAAACTGCATGATTGGTCAGAGAACCTGTCAGCTAATCAATGATCAGGACATCAAATAGCTATAAATAATGTCTGCTCTTGTCATTTTACATCTTTCTTTTTGCCAGAAATTATTTTGAGTCAGTAACTAATAATTGGACACACTTCTCTGATTTTCATGTCATTGATTTTACACTCCCCTCCTGCTAAAGTACAGTTATAAACTAAGAAACAAAGCTGCTTACATTTCAAAAATAAACTATTCAGCTTATCTCTGCTGCAGCAACACTGTAACTTATTCAGAAAACCCACTCATGTATGTAAAGCAGCAGCTGCTGCACCTTACTTCAGCTTTTTTTTAAATTTTTGTTGATTTTGGAAGAATCTGAGGTCTTAGAAACTTGGAGGTAATGCCCAAGAAAGGAAAACTAGCAATTCAAAACATCAAATGCTGGAAATACTCAGCAGGTCAGGCAGCAACTAGGGTAGGGTCATTATTGACCTAAAACAATTGGCAGAATCCTCTGCTCTCTCTGGTGGCAAGCTAAGTGAAAGGGCATTTTATTAGGTGGGATGGTGACATACCTGAAGCCCACCATCTTCCCACCTCTGTCAGAATTAAGTGATAGGTAGGAAAGCCTGACATGACCTTCTCACCTTGCTGCCAATTGAAGCCCTTGTGCCAATGATTAAAGGGTCTCATCCTGCTGCTACTGGTAAGTTTATTATAGATTAATCCTGGAAAGATGTACTTGAATTAGTTGGGGGTGGTGGGGTGGTGCAGGGGGTTCATTAGATTGATTCTTGGAATGAGGACCTGTGTAAATTGAGCCAATATTTTATGGAGTTTAGAAAATTGGCAAATGATCCAATAGAAACAAACCAGACAATGAAGCAATGTGACAGGGCAGATACTAAAAGGTTGTTTCTCCTAGTTGTGGAATTCAAAACATGGGTGCGCAGCTTCAGACTAAGGGGCTGATCATTTAGGATTGAGACGAGGAGAAATTTCTTCACTCAAAATGTTGTGAATATTTGGAATTGTCTATCCTTGAGGATTGAGAATGCTCCATTGTTGAGGATTCAAAACTGAGATTAATAGATATTTAATCTCTCGAGAAATCAAGAGATGTGTGGATTCAGCAGGGAAATGGAGTTGACGTTTATAATCAGCCACTGTCATATTGAATGATGAAGAAAGTTTCGAGCAGTTTGTGGACTATTGCTTCTTCTGTTACTTGTATTCTGATCTTCTTAAGTTCTTAAATCTTAAGTTACAGAGGGTTGTGATCTTCGGGCTAAAAGTACATATTCCTCATCTTGCAGCCATCCAGGCAGGATGGGAAAATGTTTCAAAACAAAGTCAGCACATTTTCTGTGGTCAGGTTGTAGTGCCACACCTCATGACAGTTAATAGCTTGAAGAAGTCTGCCTGCTAATGTCATTTCTTTTCAATCCTTTGGCATGACATGTCAGTAACAGCGATCTTTATCACAAACAGGTACATTCTCACATGGGACATTTTTGATTACCATTAGCAATCTTTTCACTGACCCAAAAAGTTCCAAATTTATGCATGCCTCACCTTTCCCAGGAAATTTCTTACGGTTGGCTTGTTATGCCGCAGAAAATTGTGCCAGCAACTTCCATTACACTCCAGAATCTTGCAATCTTGTTTTGGGACACACACAGCAATGATAAAGCTAAAGAACCAATTCTTAATGTATTGACATTTCCAGAAAAAGAACGATCCACACCTCCAAGGAGAGGCTGAAAATTACATCAACTATTTCAACCTGAAAATATAAACCCCACCTGCAGGAATTAATCACAGAATGTGAGCCAAAACTGCTTAAAACCATTGAGGCAGAACTTAAAGATGGACAACTCCAAGTCAGTTTTTTTTTCATGATTGCTGCCATATTCCCCTTGAATGAATGTGTTTCCTGTTCAGGCACACTGTCAAGAAGAAATCGAGCAGGAATTCTAAAGTCAGCATGCACCATGTGTTGGCTAGAGACAGGTATGACAACTTTATTGCAAATTTTAATGAAATCTTCTCATTATATTTCTGTAGGTACATTTAAAAGCCATGGCTAATGAAGCCTGAACATAAGGCCAAAATCCACCTCATAACATAAGGTATAACATATTCTATCTGAAAAAGTCAGATTTAGAGTTAAAGCTCATGCTGGAGTTAGACCAGGGGATATCAGGTAAAATATAACGCAGGAGTGTAAAAGAGTGAGTAAAGATAGCATGAAAGGAGCAGTGAAGAGTGGGTTAGAAGTCTAACTTAAGTTACCCTCAAATGCCAAGTTCTATGAGTAGTGATTGTAATGAAGTCAGCCAGGTGGACCTCATAGAATATGAGTTCCCTGATTGGGGCTGTTAACCTGATCCAATCAGGGAGCCCTGGCTGACAGTTATAAACAGGAGTGACCAAGTTTCTGTTCACAACGAGAGCTAGCTCTGAGGAAGCTGGATCAGTGTCAAGGACTCCTTGTGTAAATAAAGGGTGCCTTGGTGATGGGATAGTGGCCTCTGTGGAGTTACTTCACTATATATTTTCAAATCTGCACAGGAAAAAAATGTTGCTTCTGAATACTGGCATTATCCTGATGAGAGAATTTGAGGCACCTGTATGGGGTGCTTGTAGAATGAAGGATTCAAATGCCCAAAGGGCTGAATCTTCTGTTGGCAGTATGGATCTTGCCTGCCAGCAACAGACCCATGTTTCCTGTTCTATTGAGGGCCAATCATGCTGTGTCCCAAACAAATCAGCAGGCCTTCCTCTGGAATTAGGGGTCTCCGATGGCAGAAATGTTGCCTGCCAGGAGTTGCCAGTCAACCAACGGCTGGAGGAGGAGGGCATTGCCATAGGAAGAGCAACCCTGGAGTCTTAGGATCCAGGAAATTGGTATTTTTTTTTTATTCATTGGTGCGTTGAGGGCATCACTGGCTAGGCAGCATTTCTTGCCTGTCCCTAATTGCCCAGAGGGCAGTGAAGAGTCAACCACATTGCTGTGGGTCTAGAGTCAGGGGTGGCAGTTTCTTTCTGTAAAGAACATTAGTAAACCAGATGGGTTTTTTTTCCCCCCTGACTATCGGCAATGGATTCAAGATCATCATTAGTTTCTTAATTCCAGATATTTATTGAATTCAAATTCCACCCACCTGCCATGGCAGGATTCGAATACAGGTCCCCAGAACATTATCTGAGTCTCTGCATTAACAATCCAGTGATAATATCACTAGGCCATTGCCTCCCCTCTGATGTGTGGAGGGGATCATAGGGAGATGGGGCTAGGGGGCCAGAAGCAACATTAAGGATGTGGCTCTTAGCAGGCAATCCCCTGCCTGATGCACCGCCCCAATTAGGCAATGAGTACCTTTGATCGAAGCCCACCCCTACCTTTTCTACTGCTAATAAGTAGCCCACAAGCCATTTTTATTCCAGGAACACTGCATGGTGGCTTGCCCACCCACAGCTAGATTAGACTGAGCAGACACAGGCAGAATCTCTTCTTTGGTATTGATCTGGCCAATTAGGGTCTCAACTGGTAGCAAGATAGGAAAGTCAACCATTGACATTCCCTCTCAAGATGTAATTCTGGCAGGAAACCAGCACAGATTTGTGTATGCCACCAGCCCACCTTGTTAAATAGCCTGCCCAACTTCTACCTCTGCACCTCTTAGAACATAAGATTCCACCCCATATCTATGCAACATATTTAACTATAGTGGTATCCACAGGGGCATCAATAGTTCTCCATTGCAGAGAAAATAAAACATAGGCCCAGGATCTTTCATGAATTTCAACATTGGCACTAAGACAGATTAATGCTTTGAATCAATTCCTTGATGTGAGTTTGCAATGATGTGCTAGAGTCTTCTTGCAAGCTAATATCATGACATACGAATGAAGTGTCCATCAGAAGGAGTTGGAAACCAACCTGTGAAGTCTCAGATGAGTTTCCAACCAAAATATCCCACTGCACCATTCCAATAACACTGATAAATCTGCTAAGTGAGAGACCTAGGCAGTCAACAATGGGTTAGTTGTGGCACCTTGTAGTTGCAGGGATAACTAAAGACCTGGCAAGTAAAGCCACTAGAACTTTATCAGCACAACCATAGTGCAACCATGATATTTCTTTTTCTCATAATGAAACCTGGAAAAAAATGCAGGAACAAGTTGCAAGATATAAAGTCAACAACAGCTTGTGTTTATATTGTATTTTAATGTGATATAAGAGATCTCCTAAAACGTTCCACATATTGGAATTGCAATAACAAAGTGGAACAAACAGTGTAAGATATACATTGAAGGGAACTTTGAGGCAGAAAACAAGAGTTAGATTTGGTTTTAGGTTCAATATCTACCTCTAGTGGATAGACTGCTGGGATCAGGCCCTGGTTGATATGGAGATGGGTTTCATGCCCAATGAAAGCATGAGGGGATGGGAACAGAAGTGAATCTGATGAAGTGTGGGACTGATTTAGACCCCCGCAGCAACACTCACTAAAGCTGTTGATTTCCCTGAGGGAGAAATCTGCTGAATGTGTCAAAACTTTCCACAGCACTGAGCGAAGTAAGAAGGTCCAGGAAAAATAGTCTCATACTGGGGCAAAACTGCAATTCAGATGCCAAACAGAATCTAATGTTAAGTATGTGAGAGAGCTGGAGGAGGTAGAAGGAGGAGACCACTGCTTTACACTGAGGACTGAGTGGGTCACTAAGATATTTTCTGACCCTTTCCATCTGTTGTTCTCTTCTATTTTCTCATGTTAGCCAATATCATAAGTGGTTTTTACTTTTCAGATGTTGGCCCTCTCATTTAAATCTGTCACCATCACCTCTCCTCAATAAAAATGCTAAACATACTGTCCTTGCAAGTTACCAACCCACGTCCGATCACCCCTTCCTCACCAAGATTCTTGAACATGTTTTTGCTTCTGAAATCTGTCCCTATCTTTCATGGAGCTCCATGTTTGAATCCTTCCAATCAGGTTTCTGCCCTGTCACAGTCACAAAACAGCTTTTATCAAAGTCTTAAACAACATCCTATGTGACTGTGATAAGGATAAATTTTCACTCTTCATTCTTCTCAGCCTTTTTTCAACCTTTGACATCATGGTCTACATGATTCTCCTCCAATGCTGCTTCACTGTTGTCCAGCTAGGTCAGACAGCTCTTACACATAGCCAGTGATTCAAATGCCATGGCATCTCTTCCTGGTCCTGCCCAGTTACCTCAGGTTCTCCCCAAGGATCTGTTCTTGGCTCCTCCTATTTCTTATTGGCTTGCTATTACATCATTGAGTACATCATAACTTTCACATATAGGCTAAGGGTGCCCAACTCTAGTTCAAGAATGCATTTCTCAACTCCCTCTGTTTGGCTAACTTATCAGTTTTTGTAATTGAACATCTAGTAATGGATGAGCAGAAATTTCCTAGAGTTAACTAGTGAGAAGACTGAAGCCATTTCTTTCAGTTCCAGCACCTAAATCTATTCCCTAGTTACCAATTCCATACGCGTCATTGAAACAGTTCAAAGTAAGCCAGTCCGTTCACAAACCTGGTATCACCTCTGATTGTAAGATAAGCTTCTGACCTCATTTCATGCCATCATTAACATTATTTATTTCCATCTTTGTAACACTTCCCGACTATGCCCCGTCTCACCTCATGTGTTGCTGAAATCTCCCTTCATTTCCTATTTCCTCTATTTTATCTAATTTCAATTGTTCCATCACACTCCTGGCCGGTCTCTTATATTCCAACCTCTGCAAAATTTGATTTACTCTACATGATATCAAGAAACAGTTGGAGGCACTGGATGCTGCAAAGGCTTTGGGCCCTGACAACATTCCAGCATTAGACATGAAGACTTGTGCTCCAGAACTTACTGCTCCCCTAGCCAAGCTGTTCCAGTGCAGTTACAACACTGGCATCTACCTGACAATGTGGAAAATTGCCCAAGTATGTCCTGTACATAAAAAGAAGGACAAATCCAACCCGGCCAATTACTGCCCCATCAGTCTATTCTTGGTCATCAGTAAAATGATGGAAGGTGTCATCAACAGTGTTATCAAGCAGCACCTGCACAGCAATAACCTGCTCAGTGACGCCCAATTTGGGTTCCACCAGGGCCACTCAGCTCCTGACCTCATTACAGCCTTCATTCAAACATGGACAAAGAAGCTGAATTCCAGAGGTGAGGTGAGAGTGACAGCCTTTGATATCAAGGCTGCCTTCGACTGAGTATGGAATCAAGGAGCCCGAGCAAAACTGGAATCAATGGGTATCAGGGGGCAAACACTCTGGTGGTTGGAGTCATACCTGACACATAGGAAGATGGTTATGGTTTTTGGAGGTCAATCATCCCAGCTCCAGGACATCTCTGCAGGAGTTCCTCAGGGTAGTGTCCAAAGCCCAACCATCTTCAGCTGCTTCATCAATGACCTTCCTCCATCATAAGGTCAGAAGTGGGGATGTTTGCCGATGATTGCACAATGTTCAGCACCATTCGTGACTCCTTAGACACTGAAGCAGTCCGTGTCCAAATACAACAAGATCTGGTCAATATCCAGGCTTGGGCTGACAAATGGCAAGTAACACTCGAGCCACACAAATGCCAGGTTATGACCATCACTAAAAAGAGATAATTGAACCATTGCCCCATGACATTCAATGGTTTTATTGTCACTGAATCCCCCACTATCAACATCCTGGGAGTTATCATTGATCAGAAGCTCAACTGGACTCACCACATAAACACAGTGGCTACAAGAGTGGGTCAGAAGCTAGGAATACTGTGGCAAATAATTCACCTCCTGACTCGTGAAAGCCTGTCCACCATCGACAAGGCACAAGTCAGAAGTGTGATGGAATACTCCCCAATTGCTTGAATGAGTACAGCCCCAAAGACACTCAAGAAGCTTGACACCATCCAGGCAAAGTTTGATAGGCAATGCATCCACAAGCTTCCACTTCATCCACCACCGATGCTCAGTAGCAGCAGTGTGTACTATCTACAAGATGCACTGCAGAAGTTCACCAGAGATCCTCAGACAGCACCTTCCAAACCCACGATCACCTCCATCTAGAAGGACAAGGGCAGCAGGCATATGGGAACACCACCACCTTCAAGTTCTCCTCCAAGCCACTCACCATCCTGACCTGGAAATATATTGCCATATCCTTCACTGTCGGTGGGTCAAAATCCTGGAATTCCCTCTCTAACGGCATTGTATGTCAACCCACAACAGGTGGACTGCAGTGGTTCAAAAAGGCAACTCATTACCACCTTTTTGAGGGCAACTAGGGATGGCCAATAGATGCTGGACAGCCAGTGACACCACATCCCACAAAATGAATAAAAAAATTGAGACCATCCTGAATTTTGCTCCTTCTTTGTCTTAACTCACACCAAGATCTGATCCTTAATTATTTCCAGGGTGACACTGTGACTCAGTGGTTAGCACTGCTGCCTCACAGCACCAGGGACCTGGGTTCAGTTCCACCCTTGGGTAACTGTCTGTGTGGAGTTTCCACATTCTCCCTGTGTCTGCTTGGGTTTCCTCCCACAGTCCAAAGATGTGCAGGTTAGGTGGATTGGCCATGCTAAATTTTTCAGGGATTAGGTGAGTCATAGGGGATAAGCGTTGGTGGGGACTTGTTGGGCCAAACGGCCTGTTTCCATTCTGTGGGGATTCTATGAAATTTCTGTGCTTGCTGATCTATTTTGATTTCCAGCCAAATAATGATTTGATTTTAACATTCTTATCAGTGTTTTCAATTCCTCCATGGTCAAAATCCTTCTTATAATCTCTTTAAACCTCACAACACTGACATATCTGCACTGTACTGATTCTGGTCTCTTATGCATTCCCTATTAAGATTGTGCCACCATTGGTAACTGTCTTCCATTGACTAAGAATCAAGCCTTCGAAGTCCCTCCTTACAATTCTCAAACTTGCTAATTTTTTTCCTCCTTTAAGACACTTCCTCATAAGCCCGTCTTTAACAAATCTTTCAGTGATCTGATCTGATATCTCCTGAAGAGGTTTGTTGTGATTTGTTATCATGTGTATGTAAGTACAGTAAAAAGCTTTGTTTATGAGCAGTACAGGCAGATCATAGTAAGCAAGGACATATTGATCATAGGGTGAAAAAAAAACTTGGACAGAGTAAGGCATACAGGTTACACCACACAGAACTTGAGCTAGGCAAGATCAATGTTAACAAGATCACCATAATTTGAAGTTGTGAAGTCCATTTATCAGTCTAAGAACTGCAGAGAAGAAGCTATTCTTGAACCTGTTGGTGCATGCGTTCAAGCTTTTATATCTTCTGCCTGACAGAAGAGGTTGTAGGAGAGCATCACTGGGGTGGGATGGCTTTATAAAGATATTGGCAACCTTTCAATGGCAACAAGAAGTGTAAATGGAGTCAATGGATGGGAGGTTGGCTTCCGTGATGGTATGGGCTGTGCACACAAAATTCTGTAGATTTTTATGGTCCTGGGCAGAACACTTGCCATACCAGGCTGTCATGTAGCCGGACAATATGCTTTCTATGGTGCATCTGTAAAAGTTGGTGAGGGATCTTATGGACATGACAAATTTCCTGAGCTGCCTGAGGAAGAAGAGGCATTGTTGTGCCTCTTGACTTTACATGGGAAGTCCAGGACAGGTTGTTGGTTGCCGTCACTCCTAGGATTTTTTCAAGCCTCTGCTCCATTGATGTAGATGGGGGCATGTTCTTTTCCTTTCTTTCTGAAGTCAATGATCAGTTCTTTAGGTTTGGTAACATGTTTTATAATGATGTGTGAAGAATCTTGGGATATTTCAACATGGTAAGGACATTAACAATATTTATTGCTACTGGTGCTGTATAAAAATGACACACTAAATCAAACATCTGAGATTTGTTTTACTGCTACCATAGCAAGAAAAGTGTAATATGATTGTAAAAAAAATGAAATGTAATGGAAAGGGCAAATTCTCTTGAACAGATATGTTTTCTTCCTTTCCACTAAGTGATTAGATGTTCTAGGCTATATCTTCTAATCCCATTTTCCAGCACTTGGCTCATAGCCTCGTATGCCTTGGCATTGCAAGTGCACATCTAAACAACTGTTAAATGTTATTAGAGTTTCTGCCTCTATCATCCTTAAAAGCAGAGAGATCCAGATCCCCATCACTCTCTAGGTGAAAAAGTTTCTCGTCACAACTTATCTTAATCTCCTGTTTCTTACCTTATATCTATGCCCTGGTTATTGATCCTTTCATCAAGGAGAAATTTTTGCTCCTGTCTACCCTATTTATGCCCATCATAATTTTATATGTCACAATCATGTTCCATGTAAATTTCCTCTGCTCTGAGCAGAACAACCCCAGTCTGTCCAATCTCTCTTCATAACTGAAACTCTCCAGCTCAGGCAACTCATATCAGGATGCTCAACCAGCATCAGAAAGACGCGGGTGAAACATTCCTGAATCAGGGCGTCCCTGATACTCATGGCATATTCATGACCTCCATGTGCCCCAATTCACTCATGGTCATCTCATTTTACACCTTTATTCAACATCGCCTCTATCTATATCCACTTCTGTTGTATATAAGTCTGAAAGAATTAATACATGATTTAGTGTGATAACTGCCACCCACTTTGAAGACGTCATGAGGACAAGGAAGAGTTAAGATATGATCTCATGGGAAACAGAACTTTAGTTAAATCCTCCCGCAGGCTTGTAGTAATGTAGAGTTTATTCTTATAACGTGTAAATAGTTGCTGAGAAGGAATAAACTAAATTCTGTTTATTCTACAAGACTCTTCTCATTAGGCTGGAAGTTTCTACCCTCACACACACTTTAATTCAAATTCCTAAAGAGCTCACAAACGTTGAAGATAAAGATGGCAGCAAAAATAACATGGTGATTAGCATGGGATCTGAAGATTTAATTTGCAGCACCAATACCAATGAGGCAAACATACAGGTGTTGCAGAAAACTTTAAAGAAATTCTGCTGATTGCTGAGGGCAACAGATTCTCCCTACTTACCTCCCCCCCACCCCATCATTTCCCCCCACTACCCTCACAAAAATGAGTTCAACGCTGAAAAATGCATCAAAGAACCACAAAAAGCATTTAAGAACTGTGAAGAGAAATACTGAAACAGAAGAAATCGCCAAGATCAGAGGTACAGATTGCATAACAAGGTAGTGGTCTGTGGGAGCAATCAGGATCAGTGTTCATTTGGTGAGTGAACAGACATCAGAGAATGCTCAAGTCAAAACTAAAAAGCCCGAGTAAAAGAGGAGACTTAAAACTTGAAATAACATGACAATTTAGGCTAAAAGAGCAAGAATTTTAAAAGAACAATGCAGTTCAGATCAGGTATTGCCAACATAGTATGCAGACACAGGGCAAGGCTAGCAAAAAAGGAAATGGAATAGGGTCAAGAGAGAAGCTAGCAGAATCCTGGAGAGCAGGTGAAATCTTAAACTGAGTAATTTAAAGCAGATCAACATCGAACAATTTAAAGAAATGAGCAATTCTAAACTTTACATGGAAATGTATTTCCGGAGACTCTATTATAGGCCCAAAGGTGAGGATTCTCCTTTGCAATTGAGAAAGGTGGGAAATACTCCATTAAAGTGATTAAAAAATGAGAAATCCTCCCAACAGTCTCTAGGAGAAGATAAAACCAAAGTGACCTCAGCAAATATTTTGACAAGTCGTCATCCAATTCAATGGATATCTCATGAATTTCACAGGAACACATGTCACAATGTTCTTAGACAGTAACCTTATTTGACAAAACATATTTTGGCTGATAGAAGTTCAAACACATGGGACCAAAGGTAATTACACTTAATTTCAAATATATGCTCCACAAAATTCTCCAACATAAGGGATAACAAATTGAAGAAGGCCTATACATACTTCACAGTAAGAAATTCTAATTCCTGAGTAAAAAGGCATGTATTGACCATGATCTCATTCAAAATCTTAAAGGTGTGAACAACAAAAGTTCAAGTAACAGCAAGTCAAGGAACAACTGGTCAGAGATTTTACAGAACTCCCTAAGCTCTTTACAGGACCTAAATAAAAGGTATGATTGCCTGAGGTAAATTATATTGGAATATGAAATTTGGTTTACACTATCAATGATAAAGAAAGCTGTGGCTATACTGGTTTGGAAGAAATGTCTTCCACGGCTGTTAAGATTGAAAACTGTTTAGGTTTCAATGCAACAAATTTTGAGAAGGAAGGCAAATATGGAGGAAGCAACTGAGGAGTATATTCCACTCAAGGCAGTTCAAGAATGTCTAACTGCTTAGAGTTGTTGCTAATCAAAGGCATATACTGGATGCTGAGGTCACCAGGAAGAGACAAGTTCAAGACGAATTCCCTACTTTCCATAGAAGAATCAGAAATGACTCCACAGAGGTCAGTATCCCATCACCAAGTCACCCTTTATTTACACGTGGAGAGTCCTTGACACTGATCCAGCTCCCACAGAGCCAGTTCTCAGAGTGAACAGGATGTCTGACACTCCTGGTCTTATCTGTCAGACAGGGCTCCCTGATTAGACCAGATTAACAGCCCCAATCAGGGAATTCATATTCTATAAGGTCCATCTGGCTGACCTTGTTGCAATAACTACAAATCCTTCACAATCATAACAGATTTCACACCAATTAAGATGAAATCTTCAAGTAGTTCATAGTTCCTTGAACATGGAGTCTCAGGTAGTTAGCATAGTGAAGAAGGTATTTGTGTGCTTGCCTTTATTGATCAGTGCATTGAATATAGGATTTGGGAGGGCATGTTGTGGTTGTACAGGACTTCAGTTACGCCACTTTTTTGTGAAACTTGAAAGTGTTCAGAAAGATTTACAAAGATGTAGCTGGGGTTGGAGGGTTTAAGCTATCGGGAAAGGCTGAATAGACTGGGGCTATTTTCCCTCCGGCATCAGAGGCTGAGGGGTGATCTTATAGAGGTTTATAAAATCATGAGGTGCCTGGATTGGATAAATAGCCAAGGTCTTTTCCCTGGGGTAGGAAGCTCCAAAACTAGAGGGCATAGTTTTAAGATGAGAGTGAAAGATTTAAAAGGACCTAAGAGGCAGCTTTTTCACACAGAGGGTGGTAGGTGCATGGAATGAGATGCCAGAGGAAGTGGGGGAGGCTGGTACAATTACAACATTTAAAAGGCATCTGGATGGGTATATGAACAGGAAGTGTTTAGAGGGATATGGGTCAAAAGTTAGTAAATGGGACTAAACTTATTTAGGATATCTGGTCGGCATGGACAAGTTGGACCAAAGGGTCTATCTCCCTGCTGTACATCTCTATGATTCTAAGTAGCATAATTCAGGAAATGAACAATCAATTTCATAAATCTTTTTGTCTTTTTATTTTACTTTATCTTTGGGGATTGAATTGGGGGAGAAAATCCTGTTTTACAACAGAGTATTAAGGAAAGAAATGATTAACATTTAAAAAGCCAGTTATTTAAATTCAGTGTGGACATATTTACACTGTTGCTTTGTAAGTAGTGGGGAGAAAGGTGCAAATCAATAGCATGGCACCAGGGCTTATGTACAAAGTGAGATTTGGCTGGCAACATGTAGCTGATTGGTTTCAGCAAGCATGGTTAGTTGTAGATGTCAAAGCCTGACAATAAATCTCTTGTTCCTGGGTAGCTGAACAGCTTGTAGGTTTGAACAATACAGTGAGAGCCTTCAGGCCTCTGGAAGGATGGTGAGGTGGTGCCCCTCTCTCTCATCAGTAAAGTAGCTGAAGCTGAAGAAAGCTAGTGGTTTTTTTCCACCAGTTGCCATGAGCTGTTGCTTTTAACGAGTAAGTCAGACACTTTATGATTTGTGACCCAGTTGCTGTATGACTCCTTTGAAGTGAAGGAACCAAAAGGTAAAGCTTGGAGAACTAACAGATTTAGGAAACAGAAGGAATTCTTTCATCAAATTCTGAGGATAAGTGCCATTGAACAATTTCCCCTTTACTTTTTAATCCCTTCATCCATAACACCAATGTCTATACAACTTTCAATACTAGCGTGATGTTAGGTATAGGGGTTAAACTTCCCATAGGCTGATGCGACCTATCAATCAGCATGTCCCTTTTGCTGTTCACGACAAGCAACGTACTGGCCATACCCTACCAGCCTGTGCTTGTAAGATACACAGTCAGTCAGTCTGTTTCTACACGGTAAAAGTTGTGACATCCATTTCTGAAGGCAATCCCTGACTAATCAATCAACCTGATTGTTTTAAAATTTAAACAAAACATGACAATTAAATGCCAGTCAACTAAATGGTGAATTCTCTATGGAAATACCTCCGCTAATCAAAGACCACTTGTCAGTACTCTCATATAGTTTAATGTTGTTTTCTCTTTACATTAGTATGCTTGCAAATTGTCCCACTGAGTGCAAAATGAAAAGCTTTGACAAATGTGTCTTTTTCAACAACAGTGAATCAAAATTATGACACTTTGATGCTCAAGATTTTTGATTAGGATGTGAAATTTTAAACTTCTGAATCAGAAGCAAGAGTGCTAATCATTTTGCCAGAACTGACACAGCTTTGTTTACTTATTCATTTGCTGATTTTTCATTTAAAACCAAGTTCAGTTGTGCTTTACAGCTTTTTAAAAGTTAAGCTATATGGTCTTACCTAGGAATGTTTGCCACGTAACACAGTGCCTTTCTTTTTTGTAAGACATATGAAATTGACCTGGGAGAGTTTGATTTTCAGTATGAGAAGCTTACTCTGTTGTACTGTATTAAACAATGAATATTTGGTGGGGTATTCAAAGATTAAGCTTTCCTCTACATCTAATATATACCATGCCTACCTACAGGTACTTGATTGCACAGTAAGAGGTGCCTGTATTTTGCATGTAACTCATTTACCTGACCATGGAGGCAATAATGAGAGTTTTTCTCTTCACTTGACTCACGCTGTCTCTGATTTAGGTATACTTTATTTTCTTTGCCATGAAATGAATTTCAGATAGAAGAGTAAGGAGGACAACTATTTAAAGATCAGGTTGCAGGCAGTGAGAGAGTTAAGAATGTTCTGCTTTCCAGTTACATTGTATGAAAGGATTGTACAGCAAGTTAACAAATCAATCTTCAGCAAAACAGGATCATTCCCCTAATGAAACTGAATGTCTTGTTCCAGTGAGTTAAGCTGTAATTAGTAGTAATGATGTTTAATTACATCAATTTCCATCACTTCTGTCATGCTCTTCATTTAATTTGGAAACGGCATTAGCTTAATGGAAGACAACAGGTCAGGAATGCTTTGCTGTAGGCAACTGCCAGTCCTCATGTTGCATGCTACTCTGTGCATGTCTGACATCTCCCTGTTGTATGGAAGAACTGCAGAAAATTTCATTTGTATACATTCTTGTACAGGTCAGATACATTTCTGGGTGTGTGATTTTTGCGTAAAGCAGTCTTCATATATGAAAAATACCTGTTAAACAACATGCTTCTTCATATAATAGTGTCACCAAAAAATTGTTGTGTTTAGGAAATTCTTATATACAGTATATTCTACAAATAACAGTAGAATTTTTTTTAAAAAAGGCACTATCTTCTGCATAACTTACCCCACAGTATAACATTTTGTATACAAAAACCACCTTCTAAAAACTGCATTACATGATTTAACAGAAACTTGTGTAGAGCACAGTCCGTTATAAAAACGGTAATGTCACAGTAGTTCTGCCTGGCCATATGGCTGTTCTTCCATTACAGAAAGCCAGTTGGTGGTGGTTTAACCCAAGAATCATCGTACCACAGGTAAGAGGAGAGGTTGAGAAGGAGGGTCCTGGTAACCTCAGCCAGTGCAGGGATTGAACCCATGTTGTTGGTATTATTCTGTATTGTTAACCAGCCATCCCAGCTAACTGACCCAGCATTCTGTTATATATGCATGCTGTATATAATGTACCTCATACAATGTAGACTTGTATAACAAACATCATGTATATTATGTCAGAAATCACATGACACCAGGTTATAGTCCAATGGGTTTATTTGAAAACACAAGCTTTCGGAGCCTCAGGCCTTCTTCAGCAACCTTATGTTCACTTACTTTATGAACCATTCCCTGTCCACAAAAAATCATTATATGCAGCATTCATTGTATGTAAAACATCCTTGCACGATGTATCATTTACACAATCATGATCATGAATAACACTTCCACATATTTTAGAACACATTACTGAATATAATAAATTCAGTGTAAACTGTCTCTATGCAATTTGTTATTACATGAAGCAGAGTTGAATCCAATGCCCCGTTTACATAGCGCATGCTTCTGTATGACAAAACACGCAAATAGAGGTTCCTTGTGATACAATATTTAGATGAAGTACTAAATAGATAACCATCCCTCGTGTGAGGTACTTCTAAATGATATCCTCTTCATCACCAATATGGTTTATAAAATTCACCTTCTATAAGACACCGTTTTTATAATAAAAGTCTTTCATGTTGTTTTTAACACTTCCTTATATTACATCATTCTAAATAACAGTCCTTTTAATAAAACCCTTCTATGTAATGCTAGATAATACATCCAACTGAGCATAACACAAATTCTTAATGTAATAAACCCTTAAATAACACTGGTGATATCTCATGCCAAATTTCATGTTCTACAATTGAGCTGTGTTCTCCCACCTCCCCTTCCCCAATCCACATATAGACTCCTCATTCAAATTTGTTTAAAAGAACATAATCATCCTATCAACATTTGGCAAGAACTTTATCACTGAAACTAATGGAATTAAAATCACCAATTAGAGAGGTTGGAGTAAAAAGTGAGGTGGCTCTATTTAATTGCCGCAAGGCCCAACCTCCTGCATCCTAATAATCAGGTAGAACAGAAATCACCCGTTAGGTTCCTATAGCAGTTGCAACGATGGCAACAGCAGCTGTAAATGCATCTGGGTTGGATTTTTATGAATAATTTAATTATGAATAATAGAAAGGAGAAACATGCTGTAGGATTCATTTTTTTAAAGTGTATTTATGGGATGTGGGCACCAGTGGCTGAGCCAGCATTTATTGTCCATCCCTAGTTGCCCTTAAGTGACCGTAAGCTGTTTTCTTGAGCTGCTGTAGCCCATGCCCTGTAGGTAGAACCATAATGCTGATAGGGAAGGAATTCCAAGACTTTGACCCAAAGACCCTGAAGGAAAAGTAAAATATTTCCAAAGCAGCGTCTGGAGGAAAGGAGAAGTCAGCGTTTTGGGTATTTCCCTTCCTCAAGACTGGACGTGATGGTAGAGGGAGCTGCAGATAAAAAGGAGGGGGTAGGGTAGCAGAATGGTGGTGATAGGTGGACACAAGTAGTAGGTACGACCTGGTTGGTCGATGGTTGGGGTGAATCCAGTTGGCAGCTGTTAGTGGATCTTGGCGAGCAGGTAGAACTGGGCCGTGCGGGGCTGGAGGACAACAAGGCTGGAGGCGATGAGGTCACGGATACTGTGGGAGACGTTGGCTTGATGGGCCACGGTAGGGTCATGCTCAAGGAGGAGCTAGGACACGGTGTTGGAGAGTTGGCATTTGGTCTCTGCAACATAAAGTTCCATCCCCCCGCCTGCCACCGCCCCGCCTTTGTCAAAGGGTTTGATAGTGAAACGGGGAATTGGCACGGAGAGTGCAGGAGGTGGAGAAATCGAAGCAGATGATACATTGCTAACTGCCAATGAAGAGGTCCAGAGCAGGTAGGAGGCCATGAGGGGGCATCCAAGAGGAGGAGAAAGGTTAGAGGTGGGAGGGGTGGTTGGGAGTCTTTATTGAAGACGGAGACATGGAAGCAGAGACAGCGGAGGAAAAGCTCCATGTCATGGCAGACAGAACTCATTGAGGTGGGGGCAGAGGGGCACGAATGTGAGCCCTTTATCAAGGACAGACCGTTCGGCCTCAGAGTTCGAGGGCAAGGGGAATGGTGAATACGTGGCAAGATTCCGGTGTAGGGTTTGAGAAGGAGGCTGCATGGGGGGAGGAGCGAAGGGTGATAGCATGTGATGGGGGAGTAGTTGTGGGAGTGAAATGAGTGTGGGAGAGAAATGGGCTGGGGAGTGGGATGGAGGCTTGCATGGGAGAGGGGTCTGGGAGTGATGAGGTAGAGAGGAGGGAGGAGAGGTGGAGGGGTAGGGTGTATTGTGGGGTGGATGGATGAGGAGGGAAAGGTTTTCTGGCCCCCCTAAACCCACAAACTCCCATAGCTACCTGGACTATGCCTCCTCCTGTATCCTGCAAAATCTCCATCCCATTTTCCCAATTCCTCCATCTGCGTCCTATCTGTTCTGATGAGGAGACGCTCCACTCCCAAGCATCCCGGATGTCTGCCTTTTTCAAACAATGTTCTTCTCCCCCTCTGTCATCCAGACAGCCCTCCACTGCACCTCCTCCATTCCCCATTCCTCAGCTCTAAACAATGCCCCAAAAATAAAGATAGGGTTCTCCTTGTTCACTTTCCACCCCACAAGCTTCCGCATACAACATATCATCCTCAACCCCTAACTTCCACCAACTCCAATTGGACCCTACCCCCAAGAACACCTTCCACTACCCACCCCTCTCTGCCTTCCTAAAGGACCCATTACCATCACCACTCCTTAGTTCATGCCACACTCCCCAACAACCACTCCAACCCACCCCATACCCTCCCCTATAACCATAAAAGATGCAACACCTGCCCACATATGACCTCCCTCACCTCCATCTAGGGCCCTAAACAGTCCTTCCAGGTGAGACCAAGCTTCACCTGCATCTCCTCCAGCTTAGTATACTGCATCCGGTGTTCCTGATGTGGTCTTCTCTATGTTGGTGAAACCAAACGTAGACTAATTGACTGTTCAGCTTGGCCTGAAATGGTCAACCTAACCTCCTGGTCACTGCCCATTTCCACTCCCCCACATCCCCCAGCTCCCCCTCCAACATGTCCATCTTCAGCCTCTTCCACTGTCAGTGAATCAGATCACAAATTTGAGGAACAACACCTTATTTTCCACCTGGGCACTCTATAGCCCAGAGGACTTGGCATTGAGTTCTCTAACTTCAATTAGCCTTCCCACACTTCCCCTAGCTCCCTTTCCTACCCTGTCTGCTCCCTTCCATTCCAACCAAATTCATCCCTCCCAATCGACAAATCAGGTTGTACCTACAATCGTTGTCCACTAACACCACCATTCTGCTACCCACCATCCTTTATCTGCAGCTCCCCCTTCCCCCTAAAACCAGTTACAAAGAAGGGTAATACCTGAAACGGTGTCTTCTCCTTTCCCCTGGATGTTACCTGGCTTGCTGTATTCTTCCAGCCTCCAGTTTGTCCACCTTGGATTCCAGCAATATTTTTTTGTCTCTAATACATTTTCAAGTCTGTATATTGAGTGGCTTGGAGGGATACTTGCAGGTGATGGAGTTCCCATATATCTGCTACATTTGTCCTTCTAGGTGGAAGTGGTCATGGGATTATAAATACTGTTTAATTAGCCTTGATGAATTTCAGCTGTACAACTTGTAGGTAGTACACATTGATTGGTGCTACTGAACATCAGTGGTGGAGGGAGTGGGTGATTGCAGGACTGGTGCCAAACAATGGGGCTACTTTGTCCTGGATGGTGTCAAGTTACTTGAGTGTTATTGGAGCTGCACCCATCCAGACAAGTAGGGAGTATTCCATCACACTCCTGACTTGTGTCGGGCAGATGGTTGGTGGGCTTTGGGGAGTCAGGCGGTGAGTTACTCACTGCTGGATTCCTAGCCTCTGACCTGCTCTTGTAGCCACTACATTTTTATTTGGTTGGTGCAGTTCAATTCTGGGCAATAGTAATTCCCCCAAGATGTTAATGGGGGAGGGGAGGGGAATTCAGATTCAAGAACACATTGAATGTAAATGGGCAGTGGTTTTATTGGAGTTGTTCATTATCTTGCATTTGTGTAGTGGAAATGTTACCTGGCATTTTTCAGACCAAACTTGGATATTGTCCAGGTCTTGTTGCATTTGGACATGGAATGCTTTCGAATCTGAGAAGTCACAAATGGTGCTGAATATTGTGCAGTCTTTGACAAACACCCCAATTCTGCCTTTATGATGGAGGGAATGTCATTGGATGAAACAGCTGAAGATGGTTGGGCAAGACACTAGCCCCTTATTCCCATTGACAACCGTTTTGCTAGGGCTGCTTGATGATACATCTGTTTAAATGCTGCCTTGATGTCAAGGGCTGTCACTCTCATCTCACCTCTAGAACTCAGCTATTTTGTCCATAATTGAGCCCAAGATGTAATGGAATCAGGAAGTGAGTGGCCCTGGTAGAACCAAAATTGGAACTCAGTGAGCAGTTGTTGTTAAGCAGGTGCTGGTTGATAGCACTGTTTATGACCCCTTCATTACTTTACTGATGATCAAGGGTAGACAGGTAGAGCAGTAATTGGTCTGGTTGGATTTGTCCTGCTTTCTGTGTACAGGAGATACCTGGCCAAATTTCTACATTGTTAATTGAATATTAGTGTTTTAAATGTACAAGAACAGCCTGGTTAGAGGTGTTTCAAGTTCAGGAGCAAAGGTTTTCAATGCAGTTCAGAATGTTGTGAGATCCATAGCATTTGTAGAATCCAATGCCTCGAGCCAATCCTTAATATTACATGGAGTGAATCAAATTGGCTGCAGACTGAAGTTTGTGATGCTGGGAACCTCTGGAGGAGGCCAAAATGACTGAGGATGGCATCTAGTAAAAATAAATCAGCTAGAAGCTTTTCAAAAAAGGAATTTGCTGCTATCTGCTCATTCTAAAACTCATTTCCCTCATCCAGAGCGTCATTCAAGCCCACTTTTGCCCATCCAACTGATGCTCCCAGAAAGTTTGTGAAGTATCCACAATTCTGACTTGGAACTATATTGACATTCCTTCACTAACAGTACTGCAGTGCCCCTATGCCCAAGGACCACAGATGTTCAAGAAGTCAACCCACCGCCACCTTCAGGTCTGGTCACATTTGGAGTATTGTGATCAGTTTTGGGCCCCACATCTCAGGTCTGGCCCTGGCCCTGGAGCAGGTTCAGAGGAGTTTCACAAGAATGGTCCCAGGAATGAAAAGCTCAATTAAAAATCGACCATCTGAGGACTCTGGGTCTATACTCGATGGAGTTTAGAAGGATGAGGGGGATCTAATTGAAACTTACAGGATAGCCTGGACAGAGTGAATGTTGGGAAGATGTTTCCATTGGTAGGACAGACTAAGGCCTGAGGGCACAGCCTTAGAGTAAAGGGAAGACCTTTTAGATCAAAGATAAGGAGAAACTTCTTCAGCCAGAGAGCAGTGAATCTATGGAACTCAGAGGACTGTGCAGGCCAGGTCATTGGGTATATTTAAGACGGAGGTAGATAGGTTCTTGATTGTCAAGGGGATCAAGGGTTACAGGGAGAAAGCGGGAGAATGGGGTTGAGAAACTTATCAGCCATAATTTAATGGTGGAGCAGACTCGATGGGCTGAATGGCCTAATTTCTGCTCCTATGTCTTATGGTCTTATGGTCTTCTCCAGGTATTTAGGGATGGACAGTAACTGCTGGCCAGGTCAGCAAAGCCAACATCCCAAAAACAATACAAAAGGATGATAATGGAAACAGTAGCATAGTGGTTGTGTTACGGGTCTATGAAATCCAAAGCCATAAAGGTGTCTTGTCTGGACTTGAGTTCAAATCCCTGTACCAGCAGTGGGCGAATTTAACTTCAATGAACTAAATAAATATTGAATTTTAAAAATTATCTCAGTGACCATGAAACTACTCCCATTAAAAATGGAAATCTAATATCCTTGCCTGGTCTGGCCTACTTGTTACTGCAAACCCACTGCAATTTGGTTAACTCTGCATTGCACTCTGAAATGCCTAATCAGTCAGTTAATAGTATCAAATCACTACGGAAAAGGCAAAGAATAACAAAACTAGGTGAGTCACCTGGCATCAACCTAACCACCAGATATATCATAGGCACACTGAACTTAGTAGACTTGCAAAGTCCTTCCAACTAACATCTGGGGATTTGTGCCACATTTGGGAAAGAAAGCCCACAGACCAAGATAATCATACTCACCGAATCATACATTATAGCCAATGTCCCAAACTTTCTCCATTATCAGTCCTGGGTATTGTCCTGTGCCAACAGTAGGACAGCTGACCAGAAGGGCTGGCACAGTCACAACAGCGTACTCAACATTTACTCTCAATTCTATGAAGGTTCATGAAATCAGGTCAAACATGGGCAAGGAAACCTCTCACTAGTTATTACCAGTCACTCTTCATCAATTGTTAAATCAGTCTTCTTCCATACTCTGGAGGAGGGTCTTCTACTTCCATCACTAAGCATGACTACTGAACAATCTGGCTGATTCTAGGAGCATATGGTTGCGAGACACAGTCCGCAGCAGGTAATGATAGAGAAAAACTTACTTGAACTTGTCCTCCCCAATCTACCTGTTACAAATATATTTATCCATGGCAGTATTGGTAGGAGTTGTCATCACATGGACAATATAGAGATGAAGTCTTAACTTCATACTTTGATTGTGTTGTGCAGCAATACAATAATGCTAAATGGACTGATTTCCGAACAGATCTGGCAGCTCAAAACTGGGTATCCATCAGATAACTTGTACCATCAAAAGTAGCAGAATTCAATTCCACAAAAATCAGAAAATTCATAGGCTGGCTAATCCCTCAGCCTTCTATCACGAACAAACCATGGGACAATCCTGGTTCTAAGAGAATATTGGAGAAAATCTTAGAGCCAATAACAGGCATTACTAAAAAAAAGTGCCAAACTACTGAAGCTACAACATAAAATTATGGTTCACTAAAAAAAAGGGCCACAAACAGAGCTGAGCAACCCCAACATTTCTACAAAGCTATTAGGTGGGAACCCTGTCAATCTTCTCAAAATATGACAAGCGCAACCATCTAATAGAAGCCATGAAACCCTTGCTCTATGCCAAATTTCTGGAAAATATATAGCACTAAATTGACTATCTCAATGTCAGTCCTTGCTCTCCAACAGAGACTTACCACTTTTCACAATGCCAAGTTAAAACCACCCCAGTGTTCTTCGACAGTCTTTCCACACCACCTGAGTTTTCTCAATCAGACAATCCCCAGTAAGGCACACCGTTCCCTCAGGTCATGTCAGCATGATGATTTAAAATTCCAGAGATTCAAGAATTCAACTCCATTAAAATTGTTTAATCAGTTCTGGTAAAAAAAATTTTCCACAAAGAGTTTTTCTTCAGCTCCCCATCATTTCCTGCCAAATGGAAAAGATCAATTCCTGGAAGAGTGCCAATTCTTTTCTTCCTGATTTGCGGCAGTATCTTTTCCACTGTTCTGTGAGTTTTTGTGAAAGTTGGTAAAACCTGTCACTCATCAACTCAGTGGATTTCTTTTGACGTTCTCTCCCTTCCTAGCTCCCATTCAAATGGCAAGCTAATGTTATATATAGACACTTCACCAGACGCTTGCTATCCTTCTTTTCAGAACTATTTATTTTACTTTGTGCTACAGGTACACATTAAAACACAAGCGTTTTGCAAAGTTCAGCAATCATGTCACTTGTGTGTTCAAATTTTCCTTGCCCCAGGCTGGTGAAGTCATAACAATTTAATACCTACTACTATCCCCCAATTTAGCCTCCCTTGCCCTAATTTATTATGGGGTTTTATAATTTCATTTCAGATTTCAACAATTAGCAGGCATTTTTTTATCCCAACCATTAGAGTTCATCTTTAAACACTCTAAGAGATTTGTCACTTTATGTAAGGAAATTATGCCTCTCCACAGGTCTGCAGGTTCATACATTGTATCCTTAAGCAAGTTCTCCCAAAATCCTGCTGTCTGGATATGCAGGATTCAGAAGTAAGTTGTTTCAAAATAAAGACTTTTTAAAAAATAGATCTGCTTTAAATTTAGTTTCCTGGCTGTATTATTGTCAAAAGGGATGAATGGGTCTGTGTCTAATCAGTGACAGTTTAGTGAAACACGCTGACAGTGATAACATCCTAAAGAATAAATAATCCTTACCTTACAGGTCTATTGTTTTGCCTGACTGGGACAAAGGGGAAGAAGAGAATTACACTCTTGGCAAAAGGAGATGCAAAGAAAGAGCAAGGGTGCAAACTCATACAGTCTGCGCAATGTGGGCTATGGCAAGTTGAGTGTCAGAATCGGACCACAAGTCCAGTGAGGCCTGCCTCAATGTTGGAAGGATCTCATTCTATAGTATATGCTTTCCACAAGTGACATTGCGGGTTTCTTGATAGGCAGCGGTAAGTTGCCATTTAAGGATGATTATTGCTTGTTAAACACCTTGTTAACAGCCCAACTCATCTCATTGATAACAAAGTGTAGAGCTGGATGAACACAGCAGGCCAATGCTTGGCCTGCTGTGTTCATCCAGCTCTACACCTTGTAATCTCAGATTCTCCAGCATCTGCAGTTCCTACTACCTCGTCTCATTGATATTTAGCTTTCTACTTTACCAAGCTCACCAAACAAGCTACACATTGAGAAGACTCAACATGAAAACCAGGGCAGGTACCTGGCGACATCAGCTCACTACTTGCTTTCAAGTGACCTCCATAATGGATAACAGGCACCATCATCAAAAGACGTGCTTCTTGGGCACCAGCCATAAACACTCCATGACCCATGGACATTGGTATTTGAAATATACCAGCCTCCGAGAGCACTCATGACACATCTTCAATCCACGTTCAGGATGCTTCTGCATTTCAATGCTGCACCTCAGGCTACAATGGCAATGATCATTGCAATATCAGCAAGCACACTGTGTGCTCAGGAACACACACCCAGCTCATGGATTGGACCAGGCTGCATCTCCAGGCTCTTCACTCACCTTCATAGCTCTCACTCACCTTGACCCTACCTAGATGCCCAAATCATCACCTGCTTTCCCTGCCGAGTTTTTTTTTGCGCTTTGCCCTCCCAGCCAAAGATACCAAGCTTAGATTCCTTCTGTCTTGCCTGGCTGTTTAGTGCAGACACAAAGGAAGGAAGTTTGTCATAGTTTTCAGCAGACTTCAGTCAAGTCAAGGGGTTAGCCTTTGCTTAGCACATCCAGTCACAGTAAGCTAAGTGCAGACTCAGTACTAGTTCAGGAGCTTGGACACAGTCAGTCTACCACTTGGGCTGTTCAGAATCAGGATTCTGTCCACATAAGGGGTGATTTGCTGAATGTCAGGCAGCCCACCACCCATGTTGACTCTTTCTGCCCTATTGAGGGATGATTTCCTCCTGGATTAAGAGAGAGAGAGAACAGGCACTAATGAAGATGAAAGCTGGTATGTTTGATACAGATGGAAAGATATCCCAATTGCAACACAGAAGGCATGCGGGGTTAGCGACATTGGGGATTGAATGGTTGAGACTAAGTTAGGAAAGATATTGCTGACAATAATGAGAGTGGTAGAGCCCAACTCTTGGTGGGTGGTAAGTATATTAGCAGAAATAGAGAGAGTGTAAAGTGTCAGAAGATGATTGTGCTTAAGCTACCAGAAGGTCATTGACCTTCTTATCTTCCTAGTCATTCTTCTAGATGGCTGCCATTGCTTTAACCTGAATGGCACTCTCAGAACAGACTGGTATGATCTGGTGTGTGCCCTCCACTGCTGCTCCTGCAGGATAAGAAAGTCCCTTCTCTGCATCACCCCATACTGCAGGGCCTTCAAGTCCTGGTCAGCACAGACAGCACTGATTTCCCCAGTCTGTCACATCCAAGACAAATGTCAGGAACTATGCAGGGCAGTTCTAGACTGACAGTGTTTTTTTTCTGGCTACACAATGGGTGTTTAAATATGGTGCTGGTGCAAGGGATACTAGTGAATTCCAGGATATGCACTGAGAGGCAATTTGTTCCAGGAATGTTGTGTTGTAAGATGGGCCTGGAAGCTGATGTAAGAGATCTCATAGCAGCGTGTCATGTAATTAATGTAGCACACGTGGTAAGATATAGTGAGAAAACTTGTTAGGCCTCACAATAAAAATTCTTCCATAAAAATATAATGCAACTTAGATTTACCAAAAAATATGCAAGTTTCATCCTCATGTACATAATCCAATGAGGAAAGCTGATATTAGCATTCTTTTTCCTGATGATGTGTTGTTAGCCAGGTGCTAAATTTGAGGGAATGTGCATTGCAAAATCACATACCTGCAGTGACTAATTTTCTCTGCATTAGATTAAACAGACGAAAAACCAAGAGATTGTCAGTCTGCTGTTTCCTCACTCATTCCCTGATAGTGTTGATCTTTGCCAGCAACTCCTGAGCAGGGAAGCAGCCACATTAAGGTAAATTTAAAACAATCATACTTTTGACTTATCTGTAGATTGTGTGTGATGCTGGTGAGATTGCAGTTTATTGTTGATCCATTATTAAGAAGGATCCATTGCATTTCTTGTAATGATGGTCCTTCCACATAGTGTTGACTAGCAAATGTCAGGGCATTAATCCACAATAGGTAGTATTCATCAATGATGTCGGGCTCAAATTAGGAATTTGTGTGACATAGGAGGGAATTTAGAGTTGATCATATTCCCATGACAGTTTTACAAAAAATGATTTATTCACGTTTGAAACGTAGTGCTGCGAATGAATTTTGTAGAAAAGTTTGATATAAAATTAGGTACTAATGGATGAAATAGAGGGAGGCTGCCTGAACATTGGCAAAGCACACAATCTATAGCAGTATGCTAATTCAGAGGCAATTCCAATTAATCCTCACTTTACCACATAAGGACCAAATTAACCCTGGTTCCTCAGGTGGGGCTGAAATGAATAGAGGTTTAAAACAGAGGACCACCCAGCATTAAGCTAGGCATTGGAAATGATAACAACAAATACAGCGCTGTTGACCATGCAAAGTCTTCCTCACCAACATGTGGGGTTTGTGCCAAAATTGGGACAGTTTTTCCCGAAACGAGTAAAGAAACAGCCTGACATGGTTATTCTCACAGAATCATACTTCACAGACCACACGGCAGACAGAATCATCAACGTTTCTGGACTTGTCCTTTCCCATGGCAGGACAGACATCTCGGGGTGGTGACACTGTGGTAAACAGTTGCTTTGAGAGTTCTCAACTTTGAACTTTGAACGCCATAAAATTTTGTGGCATCGGGTTAAACACGGGAAAAGAATCCTTTGATATGTCAAGGGCACAGAATGATGGGGCAGTTCAATGTCCATCACCAACAGTGGGTCGGTAACATCACTACCAATTGAGATGGCTGAGTCCTAAAGGACATCTCTGCTAGATTGTGTTGTAGCAGGTGATGAAATAACCAAGGGAAAATCTACTTGGCCTCATCCTTACCAATCTGCCTGTCAAAGATGCGTCTGTCCATGACAACATCTGCAGCACTGAACACCACACGGTCATAGTGGAGACTGTGGTGATTGTAACAAGGTCAGCCAGCTGAACATAATAGAATATGAGTTCCCTGATTGGGGCTATTAACTTGCTCCAGTCAGGGAGCCCTGGCTAACAAATATAAACAGGAGTGTTAGAGGTTCTGTTCATTCTGAGAGAGCAAGATCAGTGTCAAAGGCCAATAAAGAACACTTAGAGAACTTGGACATAGTCCTTTGACATTTCTCTCAGGCAGGAGTATGTCTTAGAAGGGAAAAATTGTGCACGTCCCAGGCACCCCAACTGACTTACTTGGGCTACAGACTCGACATGACTGGGTTACACCCTTTGGAAGATAAAGTGAGGACGATTAAGTGTGCCCTGGCTCCCATGACTGGAGATCAGGTCTTTCCATGGGCTGGTGAATTATTACAGAATGTTCATACACAACTTGGCCTCCACCCTGGCACCTTTGCATCAACTATTAAAAAGGGGTCAGCCTTGGAAATGGATGCATAGCCAAGCTGTAACGCTTAGGGAAATGAAGAACCAGCTATGATTGCCTAGGGTTTTGGCACGCTGTGATCCCAAGCGAGCTCGAGTGCTGACATTGACACCAATCTGTACAGTCTCAGGGTAGAGTTGGCTCACAGATGGCACAGTAGAGAGGAATGCCCAATAGCATATATTTCCCAGACTTTGAAGACTGATGAAGAGAGCAAATATGCCAAAACGGAGAAGGACATTTGGCAGTTATCTTTGGTGTGAGCAAGTTCCACCAATACCTTTATGGATGTAAATTTGTAATAGTAACAGACCACAAATCCCTGCTAGGGCTACTCAATGAGGACAAGGCTCTGGCCCAAAGCTTCAGCTCGAATTCAGCGGTGGGCTCTAATACTAAGCGTGTACAATTATAAGTTGGAAAACTGTCCAGGAGGCCAAGTAGCAAATGCATATGTATTGAACCACCTCTCACTGGCAAATACACCAGTGGTAGTACCACCACTGGATCAATCCCTAATGGTTTTAAATTTTCTGGACATGCTTCCAGTCACAGCTGACAATATCAGACAGTGGACGCAGAAAGATCTGGTCCTGGAAAAACTGAAACAGCTGATGGTGACGGGGGAAACCAAAGGGCCGTCACAACCAGAACTGAAACCTTTTCGTACCCAGAGAGACCAGATAACAGTAGAAGTCAGCATACTATTAGCGGAAGCAGGAGTGATTGTCCCAAGTAAAGGTCACTGCCAGATACTGGCTGAATTCCATCAGGGTTATCCACGGGTTTCCAAAATGAAGATGTTGGTGACAAGTTATGTCTGTTGGCCAAGATTGGTTTCAGATGTAGCTGCGTTGGTGGGGCATTGCCAAGAGTGCCAACAAGGACAAAAATACTGCCACCATCTCCCCCACATTTATGAGAATGCCAGGTAGACCCTGGACTTGGTTACATGTTAACTATGCAGGTCGTTCATGGGCTCAATGGTCTTAGTTATTGTGGACATCCACTCAAAATGGCTGGATGTGTATACAGTTCATTTGCCAAAAACCGGGGACAATGATAGAAAAACTGAGAGCATCGTTTGCAATACATATACTCATGGAAGTGTCGGTCACAGACAACAAGCTGTCATTTACCAGCAGGGAATTTGAGTATTTCCTAAAGTCACATGGTACTCATCATATAAGGACACATACCATCCATCATCCAATAGCCTGGTGGAAAGAGGAGTCCAAACTTTGACTGCGTGCTTAAAGAAACAGCCTATAGCTTCACTAGATACCAAATTGTCCTATTTCCTACTTGATTATGGGACCACTCCTCATGCAACTACAGGGATAGCTCCAGCAGAGTTGCTAATGGAGAGAAGACTCCGCACCAGGTTAAATCTGACCTTCTCAGACCTGGAGGGGAGGGTGAAATGGTATCAGGAACATCAATCCCAGACACGATAAGCAAAAGAGACAGTTTATTTCAGGGGATGAAGTTTGGTACAGGAATCACAGGAATGTTCCTGCATGGGTACAAGGTCAGGTCCAATGACATTTAAGAGTTGGGTAGGTGCAACAGCCCTGAAAAAGCACATGAAAGCTGCAAACTCACAAACAGTGCGGGAGCAAAGTGTACCCTTGACTGCATTTCTGACTGTCCCGGAAACCTATGGGTTCTCCCTCTCTATCGAGTTTGAACATTTCTGACTGTCCCGGAAACCTATGGGCTCTCCCTCTCTATCGAGTTTGAAAATACCTCAGAATCTGAGGTGGACACTATGGATGTCACTGCTTTGATGATTTTGCCACCTGAAGAGGAGAATGAATTTCTTCCGAGACACTCTGGGCACAAAGGTGAGCTACTGTGCATTACATGCCTCCCATATCGGAGACAGAGTTGAAGGAACCTGACCCCAATTCCTAAAAGTCCAAGAGGAGCTACAAAAAAAAAGAATCAGCCTAAGCCCTTGAACACAGAGGGGGAGGAATGTAGTGATTGTAACAAAGTCAGCCAGGTGGACCTCATAGAATATGAGTTCCCTGATTGGGGCTGTTAACCTGGTCTAATCAGGGATCCCTGGCTGACAGATATAAATAGGAGTTTCAGAGTTGTTTACTCTGAGAACTGCCTGTGAGAGAGCTGCATCAGTGTTGAGGACACTGCACATGTACATAAAGGGTGGCTTGGTAACAGGATACTGGACTCTGTGGAGTTATTTCAGAAACAAGTCCCATCTTCACATTGAGGATTTCCTTCATTGCATTGTGTAACACTACCACCATGCTAAATGGGACAGACTTTGAACAGATATAGCAATTCAACGCTAGGTATACCTGAGTGTGGGCCACCAATAGCAGCATATTTGTATTCAATCGCAATATGCGATCACATGACCCAACATATCCCCCATTCTACCATCACCATCAAGTTGGAAGATCAAATCTGCTTCAGTGAGGAGTGCAGGAGTAGCATAAGACAAACCTAAAAATGGATGTCACCTTTGTGAAGCTACAGCACAAGACCACTTGCATGCCAAAGACTAGAAGCAGAAGATGATACAAAGAATACAAAGGGATCCAAAAATACAAAGAAATACTGCCAGCAAATCAGCTCTAATTGCTGAAGACCTGCCACATTCAGTCATGCACAAGTGCACAATTAATCAACCAGCAAGAGATGGAGGCTGTACAAATATACCCATGCTCAACAATGAGGGGAGCCAGCACATTAGTGCAAAAGGCAAGGTTGAAGCATTTAAATCCATCTTCAGCAAGAAGTGCAGAGTGCATGATCCATTGTGGCTTCCTTTGGAAGTCCCCAGTATCACAGAAACCAGTTTTCAGCCAATTCAATTCAATCCACCTGATATTGAGAAAACATTGGATATAGCAAAATCTATGGGCCCTGACAAATTGACAGTGCCCCTAGCCAAGCTACAATACCAGCATCTACTAACAATGTACAAAATTGCCTAAGTATTTCCTGTGAGCAGAAAACAGGATAAATTCAACCAATTCAATTGCCACCTTATAATCTACACTCAGTTTCCAGCAAAGTAATGGATGAGGTTGTTGATACCACTAACTAAAAGCACCTACAAAGGAATAATCTGCTCACTGACGATCAGTTTGTGTTCTCCCAGAGCAACTCGGCTTCTGACCTCAGTATAGCCTTGATCCAAACAGAATCAAAAGAGCTGAACTCTAGAGGTGAGGTGAGAGAGACTGGCTCAGGGATTTCTTAACATTAGGTGGCCTGGCCTGTTTTCTAAGATTATTATTTTGAGTTCGAGATTTATTAGTCAAGGAAAATATCTTCCCTATATCCAACCTATCATGCCCTGTAAGAATTTTGTATGTTTGAATAAAATCACTTCTCATTCTTTGAAATCTTGGAGAATGCAGGTCTGGTTTCCTCAATCATTTTTTCTTGAAAGAAAAATGAGCCCTTAAAAGGCCTCATAACTAAATATTTGATGAATTTTTAAATAGGAATTGTTCAGTTTTTCTGTTCTCTTATTTTTAATACAACCTTTCTTGGTATTGCATCAATGTTAGCAATGTTTCAATGGAAACAAAAATACTAAATATTGGATTTTTAAAAACCTTGGGAACCCACTATGATTTAAACGCAAAAGTTTTCAGTAGAATTCAATGATGGTAAAAGATTGGTGGAGACGCAGAAGATCTGAAATATGAATTTACATTCCAGCTGACAGAGTGACAGTCATTGAGCTTAGAAACCTCTGTTGATGGGTAGGACAGTTTCATGTTTGGAGTAGTACAAGAGGAAAGAAGACATGCCAAGGACGTCGGCTGGCACCAACTGTATTTGCAGTCAAAGCATATTGTATTGCATAGCAATGCATATCTAGTTGGCAGGGACCAATGGATCCTCCTTCTACAAGTATCAATTCAGGAGAGACAATGTACGATAATGTACATGAGTAGATTAAATTGCTTGGCAGAAGCAAAGATCATGATGAAATTGTTTGCACCTGATCTGAAGGAACACAGAGTGTACATGAAGTTAAACAAAATGAATTATCCAAATTTGGCTGACGGAAAATTTAAGAAAACAAGACAAGGTCATCTGGTGTAAAGATTGTTAATTCTCTAAGTGTAATTAAATTTAAGTGCTATATAAAGCACGGTGAGTGTTAGATAATCTTAGAATTATGATCAGATAATTATAAAATGGACAATATGAAATCAGTGCTGAAGTAAATATAACATCACATACAGAAAAATAGTGGAAGTTGAGTTCAGTATTAAGTTAATGAATGCAGGTTCAACAGCCCTTAGAACCGATACGGTTAAGAATTGTGCTACTGGTCTACAGTTTTGTACCAAAACCAAATATATGACATCTTTTGAATTGATATGAGAGACTGTTACAAGCAAAGAGACAGGACAAGATGTAAGGCAATTGTTCATGCTTTGGTTAACAGTAAGAAAAGACAGAATTGAAGAATAGCTCCTAAGAGTCCACAGATACAGTCTGCCTCCTTGGCTATTAATTATATTGGAAGATACATAGTCAAAACATAAATAGAGATAAAAAAAGACAAGTTATGTAATAAATCTGCTCGGTAGTTTAGAACCTAGGCTCAGTCTAATAGGATATTTATTCTACCTACTTCTGAAATAGAGAAAGTTCCTGCAATATAGACAGTAGCCAAAATGCAAATGTAAAAGCCTTCATTTGACCTCAGAGCTCACTACAAATTAACTGTATATGAACCCCAACAGGAATGGGATGGTCTGTGAAAATCAGCCTCTGTTTCAAGCCAGGTTGTCCTATTTAACGTCAGGCTGCATTTTTAGACCAAGCCTACATTATTTAAATGGTGACTGTCAAATTTGACAGCCACTGTTTAAAATAAGCCTACACTGTTAAAGACTAATCTATATAGTTTAAAGTAAGTCTATACTATTTGAAGAAATGTTCAAAGCAAGGCTGCACTGTTTAAAGCTAGCTTGCATTGTAGCACCATCCTGACACAGTAAGTCAAGGGCACACCTTCCCCACACCTGTCCAGGGGATTGACACCATCAGGTATTGGTTTGGGGTGTTCTTGTTCGGGGGTCTCTGACTCTGCAATCCAGGGAGTGGGCTACGGTCAGTCCTCCAGTTCCATAGCTGCCAATCTGGGGGCTAGTGCTAATGCAATCAATGATACATACAGGCATTGGTCAGGAGTCTGGGCACTTCTTATTCTTGCCTTCCCTTTTGGATTGTATAGTGAGTGGGCCATGGTCAATCTGTTAGCCCACAGAAACTGAGGGGAAAGGGGATTTGAGACATTGTGCAGGGCTGATGGGGAGGTGGGTTAGCAAGAACAGCCACTGGCACTGAAAGCAACGTGCAAGGTACTCTTTTAGACTGAGAGCTGCAGACTAGGGGCAAGGGAACTGGCAATAGTGAAAGGGACAACACAAGTTGCAAATAATGACCGAGTATGACATTGATGGAAAGGGGTTCAGGTAGTGGGGAAGTTCAGCAACATCTTAACTTTAAACAGGGCGGCAGTGAATGACCACACCTGGCATGGTCACCTCAGATGGCAGTGACTGGAGGGCAATGTGAGCAGGTGCAGGCTCACATAGGCAGGTTGGATGGGACCCTGGGGAGTTACCAAGCCTATAATGTTTATGGGAGGGGTTGCCAGGAAGGGATTTGGATGTTTGGGTGCTCGCTGACTCATTGAGGCAGAGGCTGGAAGCCACTTGACAAGGTGAGCTCACTGTCACCTTCCATTTTGCTGGAAATTGGAAGTGTGCGGTGGGAAAGAAAGTGGCTGTGACTACACTCAGAGATGATTAGGTAAATGTCTTGACCTGTAAGGAAGGGGGCTCAGCACCCACCAATCAAAGAGCAAGAACACTGCAAACAGACCCACATACTGTACAGGACACAGACCTGTGAGATCTCTATTCCCTGCAATTTAATGCATTATACCTCTTTTTGTGTGTCGCAGCTCACCACCACAGATATTGCTGAACAATTCATTCACATCTATACTATTGGACACAGAGGGTAAAAAGGAATAGGGATGGTGTGTGAGGAGGGCCAAAGGTGTCTGCAGCACATATTACCCTGCAAATACCACATTCATCTTTCTTCTAGAAAATGCAGCAGGCTTTCAGCACAAACCCCATCCATCAAACATTGTGTGGCCATGAATTAATGCTTGATGCTATAACAATGACATTCAGGGCTACACAGAGGGCCAAACAATCAAATTTATGATGAAATCAGTAACATTTGTGAAAAAGTTCAAAATCACAAGTGCATTGTCACCTGTGCCACTAAAGTGCTTAAAAGTTTCCTTACTCTACATCCCACTACATCTTACAATACTTCCTGATTCCAAACCTAGGCTGGAGGTACCCAGCTCAGCAATGAGCACTGTTGGCCCTGGACATTTGTCTGGCTGACCCCAGGGCACTTGTGTCTGAACAGGCCTGACCTCTTCATCTCCAACTGCCATCGTGACATCACTTGCCTCAACCTCTCCACCCCTGTCTCTCATTCCAACCTCTCCCCCAAAGAACGTGCAGCCCTCCGCTCCCCCCGCTCCAACCCTAACCTCACCATAAAACCCGCGGACAAGGGTGCACAGTTGTAGTATGGCGCACTGACCTCTACATCGCAAAGGCCAGGCGCCAGCTCTCTGACACCTCCTCCTACCGCCCCCTTGATCATGACCCCACCCTGACCACCAAAACATTATCTCCCAGACCATCCATAACATCATCACCTCAGGTGACCTCCCACACACAGCCTCCAACCTCATCGTTCCCAACCCCGCACCGCCCATTTCTATCTCCTTCCCAAAATCCATAAACCCGACTGTCCTGGCTGACCCATTGTCTCTGCCTGCTCCTGCCCCACCAAACTTATCTCCACTTATCTTGACTCCATTTTCTCCCACCCGGTCCAGAAACTCCCCACCTACGTCTGTGACACCACCCACGCCCTCCACCTCCTCCAAAACTTCCGAGTACCTGGTCCTCAACATCTCATCTTCACCATGGAAAGCCAGTCCCTATATACTTGCATTCCCCATGCAGGTGGCCTAAAAGCCCTCCGCTTCTTCCTCTCCCACAGGCTCGACCAGTCCCCCTCCATCGACACCCTCATCTGCTTAACCAAACTCGTCCTTACCCTTAACAACTTCTCCTTCAAGTCGTCCCACTTCCTACAGACAAAGGGGGTGGCCATGGGTACCCGCATGGGCCCAAGCTATGTCTGCCTCTTTGTAGGATACGTGGAACAATCCCTCTTCTGCAGCTACACTGGCCCCAAACCCCACCTCTTCCTCCGTTACATCGATGACTGTATCGGCGCCGCCTCGTGCTCCCACGAGGAGTTCGAACAGTTCATCCACTCCACTAACACCTTCCACCCCAACCTTAAGTTCACCTGGACCATCTCTGATACCTATCGCTCCTTTCTGGACCTCTCTGTCTCCATCTCTGGTGACCACCTGGAAACTGATATCTACTTCAAGCCCACCGACTCCCACAGCTACCTAGAATACACCTCCTCTCACCCACCTTCCTGCAAGAATGCCATCCCCTATTCCCAGTCCCTTCACCTCCGCTGCATCTGCTCCCAAGATGAAGCATTCCACTCCCAGACATACCAGATGTCCTTGTTTTAAAAGGAGCGCAATTTCCCCTCCACAGTGGTTGAAAATGCCCTCGACCGCATCTCTCGCGTTTCCCACATCTCGGCCCTCACACCCCTTTCCCCACAATAACAACAAAGACAGAATTCCCCTTGTCCTCACGTATCACCCCATCAACCTCCGCATTCAACGCATCATCCTCCACCGCTTCTGCCACCTGCAATCTGACCCCACTGCCAAGGACATTTTTCCCTCCCTGCCTTCATCTGCCCTCCGGAGGGACTGTTCTCTCCATGACGCCCTTGTCCGCTTCACAGTCCCCACCAGCCCCACCACACCCGGCACTTTTCCCTGCAACCGCAGGAAGTGCTACACCTGCCCCTACACCTCCCCCCTCACCCCCATCGCAGGCCCCAAGAAAACCTTCCACATTAAACAGATGCTCATCTGCACATCTGCTAATGTGGTATACTGTATCCGCTGTTCCTGATGTGGCCTCCTCTACATCGGGGAAACCAAGCCGAGGCTTGAAGACCACTTTGTGGAACACCTGTGCTCATTTCGCGACAAACGACTGCATCTCCCAGTCGCAAACCACTTCAATTCCCCCTCCCACTCCTTGGACGACATGTCCATCCTGGGCCTCCTCCAGTGCCACAACGATGCCACCCAAAGGCTGGAGGAACCGCACCTCATATTCCACTTGGGAATCCTGCAGCCCAATGGTCTCAATGTGGACTTCACAAGCTTCAAAATCTCCCCACCCCGACCTCATCCCAAGACCAGCCCAGCTCGTCCCCGCCTCCTTGACCTGTCTGTCTTTTCTCCCCCTATCCGCTCCTCCCACCTCACTGACCAAACCTCATCCCCACTTGCTACCTACTAGCCTCATCCTCGCCTCCTTGACCTGTCCGTCTTCCCTCCCACCTTCCTGCCCCTCCCTCCTCATTGACCAACCCCCATCCCAATTTCCTACCTGCACTCACCTGTACTGGCTTCATCCCCACCTCCTTGACCTGTCCGTCTTCTCTCTACCTATCTGTTCCTCTATCCACCTTCCATCATTGCCTCCCCCTCTGTCTATGTATTTCGAGCCCCTTTCCCCTCCCCCCATTTCTGAAGAAGGGTCCAGACCTGAAACATCAGCTTTCCTGCTCCTCTGATGCTGCCTGGCCTGCTGTGTTCATCCAGCTCTACACCTTGTTATCTCAGATTCTCCAGCATCGGCAGTTCCTACTATCCCTGAGACTTGCCAAGGGCATTCTTTCCAGAGGCAAGTTGACTGTCTTCTGCTTCAACATTCAAGGGTCAGCACAGTGCAGGCAGGGTGGATGTCAAGGGCCTGGTCACCTCTGGAATGTCCTGAGTAGAGTCTTCTGAAGCGGCTGCATTTGTTTCCTCCTCCAGCTATGTGCCCTGTGATACCCTGTGTCCCAGTGAGGATAGGGCACCTAGAATGTGTGCCTTGTATCTCATCACCCTGTCTCCATGCCTTCAGTCCTGAGGACCAATGGGCTGGCGCATAGAGACATAAAAGATGGGAGCAGGAGTAGGTCACTTGACCCTTTGAGTTTGCTCTGTCCTTCAATAGAATCATGTATGATCATCCAACTGAGTAACCTGTTCCCACCTTCTCCCTATACCCTTTGATCCCTTTAGCCCTAAGAACTATATCTAACTCCTTCTCAGAAACATTAAGTGCTTTGGACTCAACTGCTGTCTGAGGCAGAGAATTCCACAGACTCACCATTCTCTGGGTAAGGAAATTTTTCCTCATCTCAGTCCTAAATTGACTTTTCCATATCCTTAAACTGTGAGTCCTGGTTCTGGAAATCCCAGTCATCAGGAACATCCTTTCTGCATTTACCCTGTTTAGTCTTGTTGTAATTTTATAGGTTTCTGTGCAAACCCCTCTCATTTTCCTAAAATCCAATGGATGCAGTCTTAACTGATCCAAGTCTCTCTTAATATATCAGTTCTGCCATGCCAGGAATCAGTCTCATAAACCAATAAATGGCAGGTGTGTGTACCTCTTCAATGGACCCTAAGAGTGCTGCACTTGGGTCTCCCTGGCGACCATCAGTTGACTTATTGTCCTGTGACATTTCTGCTTCTACATCCAAGTCACCAGCATCAATTGCTATTTTAAAAGTTTTGTACAGTCAGGGGTGGCTGACTCTGTTTTGTTTATTAGAATTGCTTTGTGCTTCTCAAAGGCTGCCTTTTGCTCGCTGACCATACTAGCTTTGCTTGTTTTCATAACAAATTTGTCAAAGGTACAGATGATGCGCTGAGGTTATACACAAATTTCCATTAGAATTCACATATAACCAAAAATCTCATGATTTCTCTTTTAGACTTAGTAACAGGAATTATATCAGGATCTTTACTGTTGCTATTCTTGGCAAAATCTACCATTGACCTGCGATATGTCTGAGTACATTACCCTTACTTGTGTAAATGTGTTCTTGGTAAGACTAACTACTTAACCAGCTAACTGTAGTTGTTTGAAAAGGTCCTCTAATTGCTTTACATGTTCTTCTCAGGGGTTACTGTATATTAGAATATCATCTAAATAGCCTACATAGTTTGCTACGTAGCTACAATTCATAAGCCTTTCAAGTAACATCGTTTCATATGCACCAGATATCTTGACTTGTGTTCCCAAAGTCGGAAACAAACCCTTGTAATCCCTCCTTTTTAAAACTGTGTCAAATTTTCCATATTTTCAGTCCATAATCCAAGAAAAAAGGATGTAGTCCCTTAGATTAGACAGTGCGCCACATAATCCTATATTGTGCAGGAGTGGGCAAAGAGGTGATATGATGGGTGCTGAAGAGTTGGAAGATTGGCAGTAATTTTCCACTGAGAAAGATGAGGACATTAAGCAGGGTGTAATATCACCTCAGTGTGATAAAATACTGCAGCATTGCGAGCAACAAACCAGACAGGACTAAAGTGACACCCACTTCCAAATAATCTGATTTGAATGACGCCATCCTTCATTGATTTTGTGATGATACTATGGCTTTAGGTGATGTATTTTGTCATTTTTTTCTTGAAGAGAGGTTTTGAGCCATAGGTACTGAGCTGTCTCCTCCAAGCCATTAAAGTATACAGCTTGTGAGGCCTTGTTCTGTTTTGTAAAAGTTGGAACCGAAGAAGCAGCATGAATGGGTTTTTGTTTAACTTTCAGCAGTTGTTGGGCTTTTTTGAAGTTGACTGTTAAAACTGTTACATTTTTCTCTGTTACAGCTGAAAGCTTTCTGCTGCCAGAATCACATGTGAGACAATCCGTTTTATTGATTTTGCCATTGCCAAGGGTGTGTTTATGGGACGTTACTATATTGGAACATTGCTGTTTAATAGTTAAATATTCTATTCTTCTGTTAGGTTTTACAATTGAGTTCAAGTTATTACCAATTGTTATTTCTTTACTCTGTAGTTTAACTGGGGGCAGGAATAAAGTGTGTTTTGCTTAAAGCCGGGTAGTGAGAAAAATCTAATTATATTTGGAACACAGCACTTTACACTTTTAACTAAGATAAAAGATATGGTCTTGGCTATCTTCTTGATATATTTGCAGGGGGTTTGGTCTGGTTCATAATGTTGTAACTTTTCTGTTGGTCAAAAGGCAAACAGCTCCTATGTGTCTGCAGAAATGAATACAGTTGTTCTTTGTTTGTTTCTCTCCACTTCTGCTGTTGCTGATTAAAAGTGAATTTTGGAAGGCTTTCCAGTATGCTCCTACATTGATAACGAAAAGATGTTGGGCTGAACTGAACATTATGGAAAAAGCAGTTCCCCATTAAGACAGGGTTTTAAGATGCAATGGCATTAAGGATAGACAACTTGTGTAGATTGGTTCTTGAATAGCAAAACATTTACAAATGTGCACTGTATTTGAAATGCCCTATCAGCTGTACCATCCATGTACCCTCAGAAGCCGTTCTTTTCATTCCCCTCCTACTTTGTGCACAGTGAAGGGCAACTCCTGGTTGGCAGCACCTGACCAGGTGCGTGCCTGTGCTTTGAAAATGGAGATAGTACCAAGAATCCCAGGAGGCCCTGTGGCAAAAAATTCAATTTCTGGTGGCTTGGATGATGGCATGACTAACGTACCATAGCAACACGGTACATAGCTAAAAAAGTGAAGTGAACAGAATAGAGTGAGAAAATTCACTAAGTTTCATGGAAATAAACCCTTCATAAAGCTCATCAAAATTGACACAGCCATTTTTTGTTCAAATTTATGTTTATTGCATATTAGCAACTCATTAAAGATTACATTAATATGATACACATTGTCACAAAGACTTTGAGGAGAACCAGGCAATAGGTATCACTCCTTCAAGATTCTAAGATGTTCTGTCCACTTTTCAATGATTTGGGGTGGTACAGTGGCTCAGTGGTTAGCACTGCTGCCACACAGCACCAGGGACCCGGGCTTGATTCCACCCTTGGGCCACTGTCTGTGTGGAGTTTGCACATTCTCCCCGTGTCTGCGTGGGTTTCCTCTGGGTGCTCCGGTTTCCTCCCACAGTCCAAATATGTGCAGGCTAGGTGGATTGGGCATGCTAAATTACCCATAGTGTTCAGGGATGTGTAGGTTAGGGGGATGGGTCTGGGTGGGATGCTCTGAGAGTCAGTGTGGACTTGTTGGGCTGAAGGGCCTGTTTCCACACTGTAGGGATTCTATGATCATTATAATGGATAATGCTTATGGAATGCCTTAGTAGTAGCCATTTTAGGAGCACACAAAACAGCCTGCACTGTTTAAAGGATATCCACACTACTTAAAAAGAATACCTGTGCGTTTTTATAGTGAACTTGCACTGTACAGCTGATTGCATTTTAATCCAAGCAATGTTCTCCTCGTCTGCCATAGTCATGTAACTTTTAACATGAGCCACACTCACTGTGGGCAGACACCTTAAAATTGCTTCAATAAATATCTTGTGTAGACCAAACTGCTGAGTTGTACACTCGAAGCATGGAAGCTTTACAGACCCATATTAAGCACAATTATTTGCACAAAGAGATAGCTATGTACAAAGATCTGACCTGCCACTAAAATAAATTTTGAACAAACAATGAAGAAAACCACAGTTGAAAAACTGCTTAAGAGAAAATGACTGCAGCTTTTTCCCTACCAGTTCCTGTTCAAATGACGGTGGATATGAAGCAAAACTGAAATTTCCTCCATGTACAGTGGCAGAATTATGAAATAACAACACTTTTGTTGGTCAAGCCATAACAGTTAATAGTCACAACATTTTACCACTATTGGCAAAAGACTGTTTCAAAACTTAAATCTCAATCTTAAATCTCTCTGAAGAGCAGAAACAACAGAATAGAAGTTTCAAAACTTTGAAGGCACACATGAAACCAAGTAAGCAGTGCATGTTCAATGTTAGGGTCTAAGAGGAAAAGTAATCCATCTATTAATACATAAGATTATTAACACAGATTACAGCAATCAAAGGATGAACTAATTCAATTATGCATTTTCGGCATTTGAGATCCTACCATGACCACATAATTGCTAAGGGAAGAAAATCTGACCCTTGAAAAAGTTATAAAGATGTGCAAAGGATCTGAGCTTGTAGATCGACAACTACAGTGCAAATATGGGAAAACAGGTGAGTTTGTCCACTATGCGAAGATACAACGTAAACCATGCAGTATGCTGATAAGCAGCTCGGACCTGCCTAATATGTTGCAAAGCAGCCAACACCCTTTAAGTACAAACAACAAAGAAAAGCAGCACGTATCCACAGAATGGGCAACAGAAAAATCAAAATCAAAGGACAAGTTGCAAATATTGCAGAGGCTATCACAAAAACAAAAGCAAGCATGTTGAGGGTGAAGAAAAGGTGTTTTAACTGCAAAAAGCCAAGTCATTTTCTAAACAAGCTTATAGGATGACAAAAAGCCGATTGCTACAAAGATGTCAGTCAAAGATTCGGACAAATTGTGCAAGGTTCTGAGAAATGTTGGACAAAGTTTCAGACAATTCAATATATACATTAAAGCAAATTGGGAAATTCATAACTAAAGGAGCAAAATGATCTGTAACTATTGTGATGAAGACATTAGAACAACAGCATAATTGATTACAAAATGCCAAAATACATGTACCACTTTCTTCAGCATTATGAGCTTCACAGATCTGTGTAAAGTTACTCTTGATTGCATTCATAAAGTGAAATTCTTGATGGTAAAGTTGAACTTTGGTAACGAAACACTGCTCATCCTGAACGACAACTTAACCTGAGAGCCCAATGCTACGACAAATCTGAAGTACTGGAATTCCACATATTAGACATAGAGCTAAAGCCACTCATAAAAGCAGAAGCAAGTTGAAAGCTCAGAGTAATAACCCTAAACATACCAGAAAAGATTTACAGTGTTTTTCAGGTCTATTGACTGATGGACAGACAAACAAGTACAAAACAGAGAGATGTCAACAGCAGTAACACAAAAGAATCTTGATACTGAAGTCACAAAATCAAAATAAAACAATGTAAAAAAAAAGTGAATATACCAGTTCGTCAAGCCTGCTGTACCATTCACCTCAGCCTCAATTCCAGTTTCCTGCCTGCTCCTCATTACCCCAAACCATTACTCATAGAAAATCCATCTATATCCTCTTAAAATTTATTCAGAGTCCCTGTGTCCAAAAAACTCTGGGGTAGTGAATTCTACAGATTCGCAATCCATTAAGAGAAGTAATTCCTCCTCATCTCTGTTTCAATCTGCTGTCCCTTAGCCCAAACCTATGACCTCCCATTCTAGATTTCCCCACAAGTGGAACCATCCATTCCCCTTCTACTTTTCCATTTCCCTTTTTCAATTACATCTCCTCTCATTCAGCTAAACTTGAGCGAGTATTGGCATAACCTGCTCAATCTCTCCTCAGAAGAAACAAGATATATTCCCTTCCACCTCTGAGGAAGGGAAGAAGGATGCCTCAGAGGAAGCACTGGCAAGGCTGCTTCTTCCATCCACCACCAGCTCAGATCCTGACACCTTGATGGAAACATTAGCTAAGCTAGAGTCGGGAGCACTTGCTGGTGAGCACTTTACTGCCACACCTCTGTAGCTGGTTTAAGTAGAAATGCCTCAGGAACCTGCTCAGCCCCTGGCAGTAGAGGACTCCATGATATTGGGAGTTTGTAACTTCATAAAAATGCAGAAACAGACGTAAGGGTTATAAGCAGATTTGTGGGGTCACTGAGTAACCAAATGTAAACACTGCAGTACTGCCTCAGTAGCGTTGGGACCTAGCTTCGTCTGGCATGCGATTATATGCCTCCATTGACAAGTTGATGGTTGCCATGGAGAGCCAAGTCCAGTACTTTCAGAGTCTGCTGGATCTTCAAGTAGACTCCATTGCTCTAGATGTTGGTCCTCAGCATCAATGTAAGGTGACAGTGGAACAAGAGAGTTTGACCTCACTCCAGGCGCCTCTTTCTCTGATGGGGAGAGGGTGTTGGCAGGAGACACCAAGCCAAAGAAGGAACCACACAGTGGACACTCAGGACCCTCCAAAAATGGCTGGGTATCACAACTCCATCCTACCTGCCACACTCAGCTTTGTGGGAGTTCAAACTGAGGAGTCCAGCAAGGAGACATTGAGAAGGACTGGGCCCTCAAGACAAAAATGCCCCCAAGATGACCCAATTAAACCTCCAAGACCAACAGACTGTGCTGTAGGGCAGGCCCCCTCCATGCCAGCTGCCAAACCCAGGTCTTCACTGAGACGTTGTGGTAGGGAAAGAAAGAAGAAAACCTTCTGATATTATGTAGAGTCAAAGAGTCACACAGCATGGAAACAGACACTTTGTTCCAACTAGTCCATGCCAACCATGTTCCCAAACTAAACTAGTCCCACCTGCCTACATTTGACCCATATCCCTCCAAACCTTTCCTATTCATGAACTTAACCAAATGTCTTTTAAACATTGTAACTGTACCTGCATCCACCACTTCCTCTGAAAGATCATTCCACACACGAATCACTCTCTGTGTAAAAAGGTTGCCCCTCATGTCCTTTTTAAATCTTTCTCCTTTCACCTTGAAAACATGCCCCCTACCATAGGGAAAAGACCCGTGTCATCCACCTCATCTATTCTGCTCATGATTTTATAAACCTCAGTAAGGTCACCCCTCAACCTGCTATGCTCCAGAGAAAAAAAAGTCCCAGTGGTTCCAGTATATTTTTATATCTGAAACCCTTCATTCCCAGCAACATCCTGGTAAATCTTCTCTGAACCCTCTCCAGATCAATAATATCCTTCCGATAACAGAGCAACCAGAACTGCACACAGCACTCCAGAAAGAGGCCACACCATTGTCCTGTAAAACCTCAACATAACATCCCAACTCCTATACATACGGGTGGTACAAATAACACTTCATTGTAAATAAACTAATTCTGTAAATAAGTATCCTGTTCTCATCATCATCTGTGTGTGTGAGTCTCTGTACAGCCACAGATGCAACATTGACAGTCATGAACCTACCCATCCTTAACCCTAAACACTGATCCATGAACCAAGTTTGAACTAAGCAGTACCTGCATCATGTGCAAGCGGTGGGTAAATCGTAAGTGGCTGAGACTTTGACAACCAGGCTCCATCCCTGCAGCTGCATTGATATTCCTATTGCATCTCAGGCATTAGTGAGGTTCAGTTGTTATCCTGCATGAAATGGGGAGTGTTTGGGGAAAGGGGTTGGACTGCACACAGTGGACAAATGCTTAAAAGTCACAAGGAATGTACTTCTCATGGGTGTGGTTCAACATCAGAGTGTGAGCTGTGGCGGTACATTGGTGTGGGTGTAATGATGTTGGCCTTTGAAGGGCCTCACACCACTCAAACTTACAGTCCCCTTCCTCACGGAGCTAAGTCCTTATGCTGCCATCTCCAGGTGTGAGTGCAGCCATTTTTATTTCCATTGCGCACTTGTTACTTACAAGATGATGGAAGGCAACAGCGACAGTGAGTTCCGGCTGTGAAGCGAGGCTGGATAAGCCAGATTGTTTCCTTTGGAGCAGAAAAGGTTGAGAAGGGACCTGATTGAGGTGTATTAGATTTTGAGGGGCATCGACAGGGGGATAGAAAGCAGCTGTTCCCCTTAGTCAAAGGGTCAAGAACATGTGGGCCTGCTTATGGCACAGTTGGTAGTGTCTCTAACTGGACCAGGAGGCCGGAGTTCAAGTCCTAGCTGCTCCAGAGGCGTGTAACAACATCTGTAAACAGGTTGATGAGAAAAATAGGTTCAATAAAAATTGTAAACATTTTTTTAGAAAGAAAAGGGAATATGCTTTTAAAGTGAAAGACAGGAGGTTTAAGGGGGGATTTGAGGCCCTTTTTTTCAACCACTGCCTGGGAGGATCATTGAGGCAAGAAGCCCCACAACCTTTAAAAAGTACTTGGATGAACACTTGAAGTATCATAACATTCAATCCAGGAAAGTGGGACTAGTTAGTAGCGAATTTTTGGTGTTACAGACTCAATAGGCTAAAGGGCCTTTCCTCTATTGTATGATTCCATGATTCTGTGAAATTTTCTCTGTCCTGTGTCTCAGAAGTACAACCTCCATGGAGTAACAGCCTGCTCCCCCAGGAGCCACTTCCAGGACCTCAAAGCTCTCAAGTACCAAGACCTCAGAGGAAGCATTAGCAGGTCTGACTCCAACACCTCCCACCAGCTCAGACACTGGCATCTTGGTGCAGACTTTAGGATTTGAGAATGTGGGACCACAGGCTGGTGAGAAACTCACTGTGACAGCACTGCAGCTGGTCGAGGAAAAAATGCCCCAGGCTGCTGGCACTCAGAGGACTGCCAGTAGATAGGTATCTGCTCAGGTCCAGGAGGACCCAATATTTTCAGCAATCAGGGACTTCATCCACATGCCCAGGGAAGAACAGGAGGAGGAAGCAGTTGCAAAATGATAGAATCCATACAGTGCAGATAAAGGCCATTCAACCCATCAATTCTGCACTGACCTTCGGAATGGCATCCCACTCCTTACCTTACCTCTGTCACCCCTATTAACCATGGCAAATCCACAAAATCTGCACATCTTTGGACTGTGAGAGGAAACCGGAGCACCTGGAGGAAACCAACTCAGACACGGGCAGAATGTGCACACTCCACAGAGACAGTCACCCAAGGCTGGAATCAAACCAAGGTCCCTGGCACTGAGACACTGTGCTGCCTGCATAATCATGCGGTTATATAGGATGCAATAGTTCTCATTGCCCAGAAGCTGTAGCAAGACAGAAAATTATTCAACTGACAGTCTACCTCCATAGACAGCCAAGCTCAGCACACACACAGTCCACGGGAGAGATGCACGCACTCTGCAGTCATAGGTCCTCATGATTGAATGCATGGAGACAGGGATGGGGGAGGGGATGGGAACCTGGCATCAACTTTATCACAAGGAGACAGGGTGGTGCCAGGCATTGGGACCTCACAGGCCTGTGTCACGTACAGTGCATGGATCTGGGTGCAATGATCTTCCCTTTAAAAGCTCTAACATCAGTGGGTCCTGCAGTCCCGTCCTTCACAGATCAAGGCACTTACCCTGTCTACACCAGGTATGTTCACAGTCGTTCTCCTCCCCATTGCGTAATTTTGATGACCAGCACAAAGGAAGAAACAAGGAGATCTCTTCGGCCAGTAGCTTCCAGACTTCACCTGAAAGTAACAATGAGCCCCCAAACATCGAAATCCTTTTCCTTGTAGCCCATCCCGTAAACCCCGCAGGCTTCCCAATCCAACCCATCTCCATGAGCCTGTACGTGCCTATCATTCCCATCCAGCCCCTGACATATGTGGTGACCCCTCCAGAACCAGGGCCACAGCCAAAGCATACAGGGTAGGCCCTTTAGGGCTGGGATGAGAGAGTGGTGACCCTGTGGAATTCTCTGCTACTGAAAACAGTTGAGGCCAATACATGTCTTTAAGAAGGAGTTAGATATAGTTCTTAAGGCTAAATACTTCATGTATGGGCAGAAAGTGGAAACAGAAAGGTGGAGCAGGCTCAAAGGGCTGAACGACACACGTCTGCTCCTTTTTTCTAGGTTTCTGTGCTTCGATGCCAAGTGCCCCCTCTTGAATCCATGGATGCTCCTAGCCATGGATGACACCCTGTCCTGCAATGCCTCCTTATGCTTCAGCCTACCCACCATCCCCCCTACACATACTGTTGCCATCCCTCACAATTATAATCTCCCTTTCCCAGAGCCTGCTATCCTGGAGACTAACATACCATGTCTCATCCAAACTGCAGTAGCCACCCATGCCTCCCCCAACCCTCTTTTCACTCAATTTCTGTGGATGGACCAAATGGACTGACCGTGGCCCACTCACTTGGCAAACTGAACAAATGGCTTTGAACAAGAAATCCCCATGCCCCTGACTGTGGGGACTGTATCTTTCCCTAACTGCTTCAGCCCTAATGCACCCCCGACCACCAACACCAGTGCTAGGGAGTCACAGGACTGGCCATGGTGCTCTCCATGACCTGCAGTGGCTTGAACTCATTGACTGAAATTAGTGGCATCCACTCCCTCCTCCACTGAAGCTCAATAGCAGCCGCATGTACTATCTACATGATGCACTAGAGAAACTCATCATTTGGCTAGTCACACCCTGAACAGAGCTTGGACTGGCATTGGAGACTGCCCTTAACTCACTATGCTGTGAGACCCTGAGCGAAGGCCTGCTGGCATCTATGATAAGCTTCCTGGCTTTGAATCTGTAATAAACAGCATGTCAAGAGAGCAGCAATATAAGCATGGTGCTTCTGGCTGAGGAGCAAAGCACAAAAAGGCAAAGCAAGGAAGGGATGCTGTGGACATTCAGGTAGGGTGAAAATGAATGGGCATTATGACAGGGAGCTACGAGCCCAGAGATGTAGCCTGGTCCATTCTATGAGATTCTATGCGCCTTGTCCTTGTCCTTGCTGACATGTTGCAATTAGAGTTGCTGCCCGCAATACATCAAAGCATTGAAGTGAAGGCACATAGAAGCAATTTGTAATTGTATCAGACATGAGCCTTAAGGATTCTTAGAGGCTGGCATAATTCGGATTCCAATGTCTACAGCCATCGGGTGCATGTGGTCAGCGTCGAATGGACATTTGCTGAGATATTGGTGCCCAGTTTCCAATATGGAGGTTATTCAGAGCAAGTGGCAAGCTGAATCTGCCAGGTATTCGCTCTAGTTTTTATGTCAAATTCTCCTGACATCAAGCTGTTTGGTGAGTTTGATAAGACAGGAATGCGAATATTGATGAGGCAAGTTGTGACATTTGACAAGGCATTTAACAATCAATAATGGGTGCTAGTTGGTATCTCACTGCTGCCTAGTGAGAATGCACCTTTAAGGCACATGCTCATAAAGGACAGAGCGAGATAATCTCGATGTCAGACTGGTCCTCACCATACTTCTGATTCCAACATATATCTTGCCATAGGCCACATGACTCAGACTTCTATAGGATTCCTCCCCACTTATCAGCTGAAAAAAATCCAAACTGAAATAGATCTAACTCTAAATATCACACTTTAACATGGTTACCTATGAGTAAAATTAATCTTAATAGATGTTTTAAATTGAGATATGTAGAATAAAGACAATTCTCCATTGATTCTTTTGATACTAGTTTCTAATAGCAGACTCCAAATAATTTATCATCTCTGCCATCTTAAAAGCAGTAATGGCCACATGCATAAATTGTGTTTCTCGAATCAAAGACATTATCTATAACCATGGTGTAGGTATACCATTCAAGCAGGTTTATTTTGACCATGATTTGGTGCATCTCATTATCCTAGTCATTTGAATATGTAGAGTTTCAGAAAAAAAAGTTAGTCTCTTATCCTCATTATTTTTATTGACTTAATTGTTTTAGACTTTTTTCAGTTTAATGTTATCCACTGCAAAGGTTGGGAGCTGGAACTTAGATGTTAAAGAGCCTCTTGTGGTTCTGTAACGTAAGGTTGCAGACCCTGGTTCCAGACCAACAGTGCCCACAATGGGGTCTTAACCTAAAATGCTACTTCAGCCTGCATTTAGTGCAAGTGCTATCATCCTAAAGGAATTGAAGCCAGCATGAGGAATAGTTGCCTGGACGCTCGTTAAGGGAATGATTGCCACTTACAATGACTTCTCGCACTCATTAAAGAGGCAGCACAGCACTTTGGTAGCCTAAACTTTAACTGGTACTTTCTCTTAACAGTAACCAGCTGTTTAAGAATAAATACAGCTTTGATGTTGATTTCAAACACTATATAAAGGGATACTCAGTACTTTATGGTTGTTGCTACTGGAACTGTAAATGACGACATCTGACACACAATGGGAGACTTTCTGAGAAATTTTGTCATGCCTGCACCATCATTCTGGTAACATTCATTCCTGAATTTCTCTGAGCACCTCATCTGAAAAGAATGAGTGCTGTGCTAATCCAAACTTACGATAAAGGTCATACTTAGCCAAAAGCATCTTCAGATGTCCCTTTTGATCTGGTAAAGGAATGAGAGGACGAAAAGAAGCCAACAACTGTTGAAGGTGAGAGGGATAGGAGTGCAAGGAAGCGATGGAGATGCCCTTCTTTCTTGTGGGTACAGGACATCCCAGCTTGTCTGATATTCCTCCAGCAGCACTTCTAGGATTGCATCTAAAAACTTGCAGAATCTTTTTCTTGTACTGGAGCCATCCTGCAACATGTCTTTGTGCCAGTCAGTGCACAGCTATCTATGGAAGACAAACAGAAAGGGCTGGAGAAATTCAGCAAGTCTAGAAATATCTGTCAAGAAATAAACAGAGTTAACGTTTCAAGTTCAGCATGACTCTTCCTCAAAAGAACATTTCTACATTAAATATATATGACCTATATTGAGATTTACAGTATTGTATGGCAACAAGTGCATCAAGGCTGATGTCAGATTTTAACATAAAATTATCATTTTTATAACTGTATAACTTTTTATAACTTTTTTTTACAAATTTTAAAATTTCTAGCATCTGCACTATTTTTGCTTCTGTACTTTTGGTATGGATCTGAAAGGGTTAATGCCTGAATGAATGCACTAAGCATCATTCACTACAATGATAGCATGAGGATGTAGGGGGAGAATTAGAAAAATATGTTCTTAAAGGAAATGGACCCAAAGTTAGGCCCACTTAAAAAATCTTTTTATCAATGTAGGCCCTGTTCTTAGAACATGCAAATAGTTGTAGAAATGCAATATATGATGTCTTGTTTACTCTACAAGTCTCCTTAATCTAGAAGGTATCTATCAATACATAAGACTCCAAAGAGCCCACATACATGGTAGATACATTGGCAGCGCACACAACATGGTGGCCTGACCATTTCCTCAATCAGAACCTCCAGATCCCTATTGCCATCACCCCCTTCTCTGACACCATCTGCAAAGATCCCTGACCACACGGCAGCTTTGGATTGTTATTACTCATGCAGGTGCATAGTAACCTTTTAAAGATGGCACAGATGCAAATGATACTGTCATCTGGTGGATATCCACTGTGTGGTGGGTTTTTCTGGTAATGCTGCATGGTAAGATCAGACGTGATGGACACTATAGGGGCAAAGTAGGTAGTAAATGAAGTGAGTTTGGTAAGAGACAGTGAGAAAACGTGCTAGGCCTCTCAGAAAAACACCGTCTGACTTGAGTGTCATCTCAGATTTAGCTATGCAACATAAAATTCAGCTCATTTAATCACAGGAAGAGCAAATTTTGAAGCTTGCACAAAAGTGTGCAAATGCTCCATTATTGCTTATGCAAAAAATTTAGTGCTGCTTACTGCTAGTTTTATCCTTGAACTTGCTTCAATGTACAGAGCAAATTAAAAGTTTTCATATATTTGGTGCCAATATAGTCAAAGAGCTAAAGGATGTGTATTTGAAAAACAGGAAAGATCCTGATACTTTGCGATCATACTCTTTTCATTATTGTCAACATGGATTGACATTTAAAACTTGTTCCAATACTTTTGATTGCATTTAGCAGGTCAAGTCAAGGATTTATTTTTCTGTTAAAACATGTTAATGATGCATTTCTGGCTTACTTTATTATAGAGGATTGGATAGACAAGACTTAAGAGGGAACTATAGTGTAAAGAAAGGAACTTGGCAGAAACCTTTGAAGTCAGATTCTTAGGTACAGAAAAACCTCCTTAATACAGACATTGACACAAGTCACCTGAGGATACATCCAAACATGGGTCAAAAGTGGAACCAAACCACAAATTAGGTACCTCCATGCCTTATAAAATCATAGCGTCATGCAGCATGGAAACAGACCCTTCCATCCAACCAGTCCATGCCGAACATGTTCCCAAACTAAAGTAGTACCATTTGCCTGCATTAGGCTGAAATCCTTTGCAAACCTGTCCTACTCATGTATTTATCCAAATGTCTTTTAAATGTTGTAACTGTACCTGCATCCACCACTTCCTCTGGCAGTTCATTCCAAATATGAACCACTCGGTGAATAAAAAAAGTTGCCTGTGCTTTTCTTTTTAAAACTTTCTCCTCTCACCTTAAAAATAAGCTCCTTAGTTTTGAACTCCCCCACCCTAAGGAAAAGACCCTTGCTATTCAAATTGTATATACCCCTCATAATTTTATTAACCTCGATAAGGTCACATCTCAACCTTATATGCTCCAGTGAAAATATCCCAGCCTATCCAGCCTATTTCAAACCCTCCATTCCTGGCAAAATCGTAGTAAGTCTTTTCTGAACTCCCTGCAATGTAATAATATACTTCCTATAGTGGGGCGACCAGAACTGTACACAGTACTCCAGAAGAGGCCTCACCAACATCCCGTACAATCTCAACATGATGTCCCAACTCCTATACTTAAAGCAACGAAGGCAAATGCGCTAAATGCTTTCCTAAACACCGTGTCTACCTGTGACACAGGTTTAAAAGAATTATGTACCTAAACTCCTAGGTCTCTCTGTCACACAACACTACCCAGGTCCCTAAATTTATAGCCTAAGTCCTGCCCTTGTTTGTTTTACTAAAATTCAATACCTTGCATTTATCCAATCTGCCACACCTCAGCCCATTGTTCCAATAGATCAAGATCTCTTTGTAATCTTATGTTGCAGATAGCATGTTCCAGTCATTACAATATCTTGATGTCATCCAAAAAGGCATCCCACTTGATCAGCATCGTATCCAAAACCTTAAACATTCACTTCCTTATCTACTGATATTCACCTTTTGCAATGTATATTGTATGCAGAACTCACTGCTATAAATGTCATCAATATTTTTGCAGCTACCAAAGTGGAAGCTTCCAACATTCCAACAGATAATTCCAAGATTATTTCAATTCGCACATAAGATTGCCGTTCCTTCAATGTTGTATTTGTGTCAAAATCCTAGAAGTCTAAGCGTAAGAGCACTTTGGGAGTACCTTTACCACATGATAGCAGGCACATGAGTTTGACTCCAGCAGGATATTTTAGCCAACAGGACAATGTTTAAGTTGTCTGTCATAACATAAGAAACTAGGGTGGATATTATGGTACTGAAAAGTCTGACAGACATTTTTTACAGCTAACTGTTACACACAAAAAATTCTCAGGCACCTGATGTCTGGACTAACATTAAGATAACAGGTTACAATAGAGCTGAATGGAGCAGCATGCTTCTGCAAGTATGTTATGCTTCAACCAATCCTGAGGGAAGATGGAGTATGAGACCTTTACTGCAGATGCAGTATAATTTGGATAAATGTGAGGTTATTCACTTTGGAAGCAAAAACAAGGCAGCAGATTACTACCTGAATGGCTGTAAATTGGGAGAGGGGAGTGCGCAGTGTGACCTGGGTGTCCTTGTGCACCAGTCGCTGAAGGTAAGCATACAAATGCAGAATGTGGTAAAGAAGGCAAATGGTATATTGGCCTTCATTGCGAGAGGTTTTGAGTACAGGAACAGGGATGTGTTGCTGCAGTTATGCAGGGCCTTGGTGAGGCCACACCTAGAATATTTTGTGCAGTTTTGGTCTCCTTTTCTGAAGAAGGATGCTGTTGCTCTTGAGGGAACACAGCAAAGGTTTACCAGGCTGATTCCAGGGATGGCGGGACTGACGTATGAGGTGAGATTGACTAGTTTAGGATTGTCTTCACTGGAGTTCAGATGAATGAGGACGGATCTCATAGAGACTTATAAAATTCTAACAGGACTAGGCAGGGTAGGTGCAGGAAAGATGTTCCCGATGGTGGGTGTGTTCAGAACGAGGGGTCACAGTATGAGGATTCGTAGTAGACTATTTAGGACGGAGATGAGGAGATATTTCTTCACCCAAAGAGTGGTGAGCCTGTGGAATTCATTATCACAGGAAGTAGTTGATGTCAAAACATTGAATGTATTCAAGAGGTGGCTAGATATAGCACTTGGGGTGAATGGGATCAAAGGTTATGGGGATAAAGCAGAATTAGACTATTCAGTTGAACGATCAGCCAAGATCATGATGAATGACAGAGCAGGCTCAAAGGGCTGAATGGCCTCTTCCTGCTCCTATCTGCTATGTTTCGACACCTTTAAGTCACATGTTATGAAATAATGATGATGTCATGAACACGTCTCTTAAAGATACATTGACATACTGATCATAGGATGTAAAACAATAGGCAGGGGTTCAAGAATTAGGCTCAGGAAGAGTTATGGGTGTTCAATAAATATTAGTCTTGCCAGAAATACCCATATTCCAAGAATGAATCTATTTTAAAAATCCAAGCTGAGTATGCTTCATGCTAACACCGAGTGAAAAGAATGGAAAAAGTTTTTGATTTAATCTCTTATTTTGACAAACCAAAAATGAAAGAACATGACACAAAACACGGCAAGCTCCTAAAATAATTTGACAGCTTGTGTCAGCTGTTGGACACAGACAAGATCAGAGAGAGGACAAGAGAGCAAGCTAGCAAATGACTTTTACTGTGATCTTATTATGATGTTTAAACACAGTGACGGTTAAAAGCCTCAAGGCCTTTGCTGCACTCATTGCTTTTGCTTATTTTATCAATAAACTTCATAACTATCTTATGGATGTTGATGCCTGCTGGCATGTTGGTATGATCCTCATAGCTGCCTCTTTTAATGGGAACAGGACATGGTTACTTGGTACTGTGCATCAGCATATCCTACAAGAAGAAATGGCGTCTGTTAGTTTCTGGTTTGGTGAACATTTGTGAAGATGCCGATGCAAGGATGAACACTGCTGTTGGTACAACAAAGGTGCATAGGTGTGGGGAAGTGAGAAGCTCATTGTGAGGAAAGTGGCAGGTTTACAATGCACAAGCATCACCACAAGGAAGTTAAGTTAAATGTGCTCCTATGAGTGGTGGACAGTGTTGGGAAACAGAGGTAGGTAGGTTTGCAAGTGTTGGTTTATAGATATAGTTAGGAAGCCTTACTTTGGCAGGTCTAGAATATTCATTAAATCAATTCTCATTGTAGCCAAACTCTGTATACTCAACTTTGAATGGACACCTTCTATGCCATTCATGATCATTGATGGTTTGCAACTTGCCAAGAATGCTTCTGCTATCAGGGAATTTCCTCCTTCTTGATCAGCAAGTTCTTCAAGCCCATCAAAATTGAGTCTGAAAATCATCTGCCTGAACAACAATCAAGAACAATTTCTCAGTCATCATTAGACTCTTAATTCCAGATATTTTTAAAAATTGATTTTTCAAATTCGCCCATCTGCCATAGCAGGATTCAAACCCAGGTCCCCAGAGTTTCCTAATTAGCAGTCTGCTGCTAGGCCATCACTTTCCCAAGTGCTGGGACTGTTATACATTTGGACTTTCAGAAAGCATCTGATACGATGCCACATGGCAAATTACTTAGCAAATTAGAAATGCTTGGGATTGATTGGTCCTCGGTAGCATGGATTAGAACTTAGCTAAAAGATAGGAAATAGAAGATAGGTATAGATGAGCATTTCTCAGAGAAGAGTTGAAAGTGGTGTTCTCCAGGAATGAGAGTTGGGACCCTTGCTTTTTCAGATTTATATAAATGATTTGGAGATGGGCGTTGAGGAGCAAAATGTCTAATTTTGCAGAAGATACTAAGCTAGGGAGAATAGTGAATTGTGAGAATGATGTTAAGTAACTTCAGAGCAACATTGTCAAGTTGGGCAGACACTTAGCAGATGAATTTCAATGCAAAGAAATGTGAAGTAATGCATTTTGGTGGAAGATACACAGAGAAACAACATAAGCTCAATGGTACAACTTCTGAGTGGAGTACAGGAGTAGAGGGATCTCAGGATTCATATGCATAATTCTTTGAAGGTTGCCAGGTAAGCTGAAACTGTTGTTAAGAAGACTTACAGGATCCTTGGATTTATAAATACAGTATAAAAGCAAGAAAGTGATGCTACACCTCTTTAAATCATTGGTCAGACCACATTTGGAGTACTGTGTTCAATTCTGGATACCTTATTTAAGGAAGGACGTTAAAGACCTAGACAGAGTTCAAAGGAGATTCACTGGAATGAGACCAGGAATGAGTGATTTTAGATACAAGCAATGATTAAATAAATTGAATTTATTCTCTTTAGATCAGAGAAAATTAAGAAGGAAGCTTATTGAGGTGTTCAAAATTATGAACAATAATTTGTTGAGGACCGTTCCAAGCAGCTCTGTGCTATATGGGTTGTTTCACTGATGTACGCAGAATCGAACATCAACTGCACATGGAGGACATGCAACTATGTGAAAGATGCTTTTTGGTCTGCCTGAAACCTGTTGGTCTCCTAACGTAAAGAGTTGAACTTGACTGAGTGTTGCAGAATGGTACATTCTAAGATCCAGGACTACGTGCTGAGGGAAGCAGTGAAGCCTGGTGCAGCTGCTACCAAGGCACAGTGGGGAAAAATCACTGTTTAGGATCTTCTTGATGAAATATAACAAGGGTCTGTTGAGTTGTCACCTTCTTGTGCCTGAAAAATGGCTTAACTAATTTCCTGCATAAGAAGAAAATTATTTTGTGTTTAGCAACTGTTTAGAAACTCTGAGAAATGTCAAAATTCTAACATGTTGTTTGTTTTTCTTTCTCTGCAAAAAACTGTACAGAGCTGATTTAGAACCTTTCTATGTCCTTATAGATGATCTTTATGAATGAAGCATATTTTTAGAAAAAAGTAAGCATCAAGATGCATAGGATATCATGCACCTGCATGTGGGGCACAGTCTTCAAAATGGGCTTTGGGGAGGGAATCCACAATTGGATCTGACTGCTCTACACAAACATTAACAGGGCAGTCTCAATCAATGGGTAGGAATCAGAAAGCTTCCTGATCAGATCCAGAGTCAGGCAGGGCTGCCCACTCTCTCCTGCCTTGTTTGTGTGTTGTATAGAGCCGTTTGCTGAGTCCAACAGGAAGGAAGTGAGCCAGAGAGGGGTGATTATTCCAGGCAGCGGAGGACAGCAGGTCAAAGCTTCCCTGTACATGGGTGATGTTGCCATTTTCTGCTTGGATCCATTGTCAGTGCACAGACTCATGAGCATCTGTGACTAGTTTAAAATAGCCTCAGGAGCCAAGGTAAATTGAGGCAAGAGCGAGACCATGTTCTTTGGGAACTGGGCAGAGCAATCCTTTATTCCCTTAACTGTCAGGTCAGATTACCTGAAGGTGCTGGGAATATAGTTTGGAAGGGCAGGGGCATGTGTAAAAGCTTGGGAGGGGCCACACTGCCAAGGTGAGGCAGAAACTGGGCTTGTGGAAGCAGCGCTTCCTCTCCATTGTGGGTAAAAACCTTGTCATCTGGTGTGAGGAACTCTCAGTTGTTGTATGTGGCACAGGTCTAGCCCATTCCCTGAACCTGCTCAACCGAGCCATTTTCCACGTCATCTGGAGGTCTAAGATGGACTGATACCATGCATAATGCTCTGGGTAAAGGGAGGAAGAATATAGCCAACACCGCCCTCATCCTGATGTGCAGCTGCATCAAGCTGTGTGTGGACCCTCAGTACGCAAACACCAAGTGTCACTTCATACTGAGGTTCTACCTGTGCCCGGTGATGTGAAGGATGGGACTGGCTTCGTTGCCACAGAACACTCCAAGTAGTTAGATTGTTCTTTGTCACCTGTTGCTCGTGGAAACATTTGCAAAGCAAAACACGTTTGAGCACAAATCCATCAGGAAGTGATATGTAATGTCCTCAGGAAAGGAAGAGAGTGGATCCTGTCACATGGTCCCCTAAGCAGACTTCCAAAATCATTTGGCAGAATGCCTCATTATCAGAACTTTCCAACAAGCACCAAGATGTAGCTTGGCTGTTGGTGAGAAGGGCACAGCCTGTCAGATCCTTCATGCACACCCGACTTGTGTACTCCACTACACGATGCCCTCGACGTGGCTCCACTGGTGATGAGACCATCACACATCTCCTTCTGGAATGTGCTTTTGCAAAGGAAGTCTGGAGAGAGATGCAGTGGTTTTTGTCAAGGTTCAGCCTGAGCAGTTCCGTGAACAGGGCTTTGTGCTCTACGGTCAGTTCCATGAGACGCACGCCGAGATAAACATAGACTGCGCCACGAGGACTATTAACTCAGTGAAAGATACACTTTGGGCTCCCTGAAACTTGTTGGTCTTCCAGTGTAAAGAGGTGACCTCAACTAATTGTTGCAGACTGGCATATTCCAAGGTCCAGGACTACTGGCGGAGGGACGCACTAAAACTTGAGACAGCTGCTGCCAAGGTGCAGTGGGGAAAGACCACCTTCTAAGGCCTTTCTGCCAAAGTGTAACAAGGATCCATTCAGTTCGCAGATACTCTCATTGCCTCAAAACGAATGTAACTATTTTCCTGCATAAGTAGCAATTGCCTTTGTTTTTGTAAATGCAAAGAAGTTCTGAGAAATGTCAAAATTCCAACAATTCGCTTTTTTTTCTCTGCAAAGACTGTACAGAACTGATTAAGAAACTTTCTATGTACTCACAGATGACTTTTATTTATGGATAAGGTATATTTTTAAAATAATAGAAAAGTAAGCATCAAGACGTAGCTTGGCTGATGATGAGAAGGCACTACCGGTCAAATTCTTCATTTCAGTCCAGATTCTTTCCACCAACAAATGCTGTTCTCGAAGTGGCTGTGGGTGTGAGCGAAGAGACTGTCACACATCTCCTTCTGGAATATGCTTTTGCAAAGAATGTCTGGAGTGGGATGCAAGGTTTTTGTCTAGGTTCGTCCCGAGCAGCTCCATGACTCAGGACTCTGAGTCTGATTCCTGGAATGCACACTGAGACAAATATTGACTGCACCTCAAGGACCATCAACTCAGTGAAAGACACTCTTTGTTTTGCCCAAACTTGTTGCATCTCCAATTCAAACAGTTGACCTCAACTGAGTGTTGCAGACTGGCACATTCCAAGACTACATACTGAGGGACTCACAGAAGCTTGGGGCAACAGTTGCCAACATGCAGTGTTGGAAGAACACTGTGTAGGGTCTTTATGCCAAAGTACAACAATGGTTGTTAAATTTTGAGACCCTCTCATTGCCTTATTCGGAATGCATTTAGTTTCCTATCATGGTTAGGTTTTTTTTGCTGCACACAGATTGAATCTCAAATAAGGAATGTATATACCCACTTTTTATTCTCTCTGCTAAGTCTGTTACAGAACTATTTTGGACCTTTTTACTTGTAGATAATTTATTAGTGAAATATAAATGTGCAGTTGAAAAACAACTAGCCAAGAAAACAATCACGCACATGGACCACTCACCCATGCTGCACCACAGATTCCAACAGAACCCTCCTGACAACCAATCCTCTGACATCCCTTCTGAACGCCCAATCATCCTCTGAACACTGTCTCCTCACAGATACCCAATCAGAACTTATCTTTACTCGAACTCCATGTTTCAACATCTCCAATTATATTTTCACTTCGCTATAGTCCTGAAATGATTCATCACAAAGTCACAAATGGCATCCAAATGACTGACAGAGGTCAACAAACTATTGCCACTCATTCTTTCTGATCTCTCTTCATCCTTTCTTATAGTTGCTCACCCATCATCAGCCTGTTCTATCCTCCACTTAAATGGGATTGAACTTGTCAGGTTCTATACTTATCTATCAATTGTAGTCAGAGAAGCACCCACTGCTCTGTCATATCTGGTGTCCCCTAGGAATTGACCATTGGCCCCTTCCTATTTCTTATCTCATGCTGTTTCATCCAAAAACAGCTGCAGTTTCCACGTGCATGGTGGTGACATTCATCTCAACGTCACCATCACCTCTCTTGATTCTTCCTCTAACTGGCTGAATGGACAAGATTTCTCCCACTAAATACTGGAAAACAGAAGTAATTGGGCTAAATATTAATTTTTTTGGGCTCAGTGCAAGTTAGGTTTTGTCTTTTTCAAGGAATTCTCACCATGTGGTCCAGTGAAATTTCTCACTGTAGCTTACCAAAACATCTCATTAACTACCTAACTCACTCCTATGGTGTCCCTCTTGGCTGATCCTAACCTTGCATTACCACGCACTGTTGCCAGAACAACTCACCATTCACTAGAAATCAACCAAAATGGGGGCACCTCTTGTGCCCATGCCTTCTTTAAAAGGTCACAGTGCACCTGGAGAAACATTGACAATCTAGTGTTGCATCTCACCAGCAGCCTAATTGCACAGCAGACACAAAGCCATGCAACTCACAGCACATAGCCAACATGGCCTCTCACCTACACTGCCATTCTCTCACACAGTCACTGTGTTACCATCAAGTTACAAAATTTACAGCACCCCCTCTAAGTCAGTGCTACTCTATCTCCAAAGCCCATTGTAGACATGCAGCTGACCATTGTCCCATAGCAGATCATCATGTACAGGGAAGCAGTTGGACAAGAATGTGTACATGTTCGCCCTGCATGCATTGCATACATGCAAAGGAAATGATTAAAAATCAGATGTACCTGCAGTTTGCAAATGGATGCTTCACATAGTGCCTCTTCAATTTCCTAACATCCAGCAAACATTGATCCTGTGTCCACTCATAAAAGTAACATTGATTCTACCCAGCTGTTTTTCAGTGGCATTTTCCATCCAGAGAATGACAAGCGATGGCACAAAATGTAGTTCACTGTGGATATCGTCAGCACTAATTTCCATCTGGTCACCAGATACTCCCCCAGAGTCACCATATCCCTTTTACCTTCTACAACCATGAAAGCCTACATCCACTCATCTTCCCCTGCCATGTGGAGACCCATCACATTGAACTTTGCCTTCATTTTAATTGCTCCAATATTGGTTGCCATAATTTCAATTGACAAGGCACTAAGCTCAGAAGCTTTTCCACAAACTTCTCCACCTGTTTACTTGCCTGTTTTACTCTCTTTCTCTGTTTCATTCTTTTTCTCTCTTCTACTGTCTCAATTTTAAGTATCATCCTCCCTATCTGTGTGGGAAAGGAATTTCTCTGATCATCATCTGTAATGACATTGTAAATGCGCTCATAAAAATTCAAATAGTCAGTGTTTCTAGTGAAATTTCCATTCAACATAGCAACTGGAGCATTGGTTTCCCTCCATCTGATTAAATAAGCTTGAGAAAATATTGATTGATTTCCCCCACTGCCCCAAATAAAATATTATTCTATACCCACAAGGGATAATTGTATTAAATAACTTGCACTATGAAAAAATTGAGTTCCACCTGCCAAGTATCATGTAATTAATTTAAACCTGTAAATTTGAGTTTTTTTGTGTCTCAGCCATTCTATTGTTGCTCAGTGCATTGTGTAAATACAGACTTTCTCAAACAGAAGCACATGGACCCACAATCCAAGAGCAATCTGGAATGAGTTAAGTAAGACAGGCATGCCATACAATTTCCTTTGAGGAAACAAGACCTGGGGCTGTAATTAGTGTTTCATTACACACAATTCCTCGCTGTAATCCAAACATAAATTAACCCTGTCCACTACTGCAAACAGTTCTCAATGCTAAAGTATGGAAATAAAAATAAGGGATCAGCTTTTATTTTACACTGGTTTTGTACCATCTTTCATTGATGAGTCCTGTCACCAAGGAATTTAACTATTGGGATATCACAGTTGAGCCAGATACAGTCCTCTCTGAACACACAAATAAGCTCAACAATATTCATTGGTAACAATCAAAGGCAGGAATCCTCATTGATGGTTTCTCTCTCTAATTAGAAGGTCCTAAGGACATTCATAGTACTCCTACTAGCTGAAATCAATTAGTAGCACAAACTGAGGATCAAAGCCGTTGATTTGTATACTTCAGAACCACCATTTCACTTCATCCTGAGTGCAGAATTGATTTAAGATTGATACGGCACTGTTATGAAATGCTCACCATGATGCTCATACTTAGAGAGAGTCATTTCTAGCTTAAAGGATATTATGTGGCTTACAATCTTTAGTGGGTCTGCACAGGGTTAAGAGAGTTGAGTGGGAATGTATAGCTCAGGAAACATTCCTGTTTTGCTATGCTGTGGCATTCTTTTCATTGTGCTTGAGTTGCCTTAATGGCAACTAGACAATGGTGGGTAAGTTTAAATTGTATTACACTGTAAATAAGGTATGAAAAATATCAAAACTATTACTTGAAATGTAAAGTACTTTTTAATCCAAAATGACATCTTAAAAAATAACCATCGCTGTTTAATACAAGATACTACACTATATAACTAAAATGTGTCTTGGCAAAAGAACTAAATGAAATCATTATCTGCATGAGCAGTAAGGCAAGACAGGAGAAGGTGTCTGTATTCAAACACTGAAGAATTCTGATGTAAAGTCATCTTTAGCGCTGCACAGAGGAAGAAATGTGTCAGACTTGGCATTTCTTTTCTTCTCTCTCCTGCTGCTCTCACAGTTAATAACCTTCTCTGAGTGTTTGAATGGAACTTTGTTTCTAAGCAGAAATGACAAAACACTTCTCATAAACAGAGGAGTAAGCAATGATATTACTGCGTTTGGTGGTGGTTTGGTATCCGGGAACTGTAATAAACACTCACACATCAGCTATTGAGTAAACCTTCACCTTAGTGTCCCATGAAACATTCTAAGTCAGGTAGTGCATGTTAAATTCAGATTACAACTCCTTTACAGTGTGTCAATGCCTTAACAATTTGCTTGAAACCTGCCAGCCATAGATATACCAAAATTTGACATTTTCATCTCCCTTGCCAGATATGCTTAACTCTGTTTGAGTGAGACAGATGGTGTAACAATTTATTTTCAAATTGGAAGCAATTTTGCGACAGTGGAGTGTCTGGAATGCATCTTTTGACTCTCTAATAACATTTCACAGGATCCTGAGAGCCAGTAGAGAGTAAACTTTCATCCTACCTGTCTATTGCATTCAGGTCAAAACACTAAGGATGTTTTGATGTTTTAACTCATTATGTTATCCATCCCTTCATTTCTTAGCTTTGAACATAATTCTTTTCACAAACTTCTGAAAGTTTGAGAGCAACCTAGGGACTTAGAAATTTCATTGCAATGTGTAGATCACCCAATCAGGTGACTTGGCTATGATTCATGTGCCTGTTTGCCTGGTCCCATCCAGCATTGTAAATTTAGTACCCCTACCTTATTAATATGTGGCTGACAGCTGCCAATACCGCTCATGTTGCACAATGGCTACACATCCTGTTTGGTGGGGATGTAAATCAGGCAACTCTGTCACCATATGAAGACATCCCCAAAAATTAAATGTCGATAATATTCTGACTGAAGACAAGAGTAATCTCCTGAAAAATGGTGGAGGAAGAATGAAAATGGCAACCAGATACTCTGATGCTGCTTTGATATAGAGAGAAGACAGGAAATGAAATACTGAGCCAGATTTTTGCTCCTGATGTTACAAACATGGGAACTTTCTGGATTCACACACCTATCCCAGGAAAACAATCCCCATGAGAGCTGATTTTCACTTTGGAATGGGGCAGAATGGATGAAGACAAACACATCACCCTTGGATGCAGATTGCAGGTAGCTGTGGGGCTTGCCAAGGACCAGGCTGGGTAATATCAAGAGACCACCTCAGTTCTTTGGGACCTGGTCCCAATTGTTTTGTTAAATATTAGGACCTCTAGCCACAGTCTATCACCCACCATCCCACACCCCACTCTTCCACACCCCACGTACCAATTCATGTCTCCCACCCTCTTGTTCCCTTATAGTCCCTATGCCATCATAATGTCAACTCACAGTCTTGCCAATCCCTTTAGGTCAGTATTGCATCCACTTCAACTTATCCAATATCCACCATGGGCAGATCTCAGAAATCATGTTGACATGAACTGAAGATCTAAATATCTATTACAGCCTTTGCTATAGAACAAAAAAAACGCATTCATGAAAGCCTATTCAGAACTCTAAATGCCCCTCAAGTACATAATCCTTTACAAAAGCAAACAGACTTGTATTCAATACTCCATATCAAAGATAGCTAATCTTTTAATAAGTTGTTTGGGCTGTCAATCATACCTAAAAATTGCAATCCACCTGCTGGGATAATTGTAAGCTGTAGACAGCAAATAAGCATTAGTATGACATAATGACAGCCCTGAGAATAATATCAACAACAGCCATTGTAACAACTAGAACAGATTTTTTCAACTCCTACTTAAACAAGCAGGGTTTTTTAAATTGCAAAGGGCTGAACATTTATATTACTTTATACATTGGCAGTTCTACAAACTTTATTGTTTGTCTAACATCTTTGAACAGGAGAATGCCTTTAAAACAGATTGAGTTTGCATGCATTCCTTCTTGTGCATCAAAGATAGTATGCTGGAAATCACAGATTGATATAGAGTTATGACACTGATGATTGACTACCCTGGAAAAACCCAGGCTTCCTGAAGATGCACCGTTACCCAATCTGACACTAGTTCAGCATCGGGCAGGAAACGTACAACAGGGGACAGAGTGCTACCTAGTGTGTTACTGAACTCAGATGTGTAATAAAGATAGAACATTAGGCAAAGCAGGAAGGCAATCGAATGTCAGTGAGGAAGGTTGTGGAAGTGTTGATGTATTTGGGTAAGGAAAGATGATTCAGGTGAAGTAATTATTTGCTGAGCACCTGACTGCAATTCTGACTACTGTACTTCCTCTTCAATCTTATTCTCCACCTCATTTTCCGAATGCAGACACAGAATCTTATTTCAGTGTCTTATTCAGCACCTGAAATGGCTTGGATGTGCATCCTGAATGCCTACGGAGCAGCCTTATCAACTCAGATACATGGCACATTTTCAACTTATAATGAGCTTATGCTGTTATGGACGGTTTGCCAGTCATTTTGCAGCCTGAAAAAGATTGATATAGCACGATATGACCTCCAGAGGAGGGAATCACAGAACTATTTCACTTCATTCATTGTTTAGTTGGTGTAAATTATTTTGGAATAGGTATTTGATGTTAGTTAAAGACTAATTTTTGAGATAACTACCCATTTAAAACATATTCAAAACTAGCGAACAGAGCATAATGCATGTGACAAAAATGAGGATAAGAGTGCTAGGAGTATTTACAGCAATTTATTTTAATGAAGTTCTGTATTTTTATACTTGGACATTGGTGAGGCCTCTTCTGGAATACCGCGTGCAGTTCTGGTCGCTCAGTTATAGGAAGGATACTATCAATCGGGAGAGGGTTCAGAAGAGAATTACCAGGATGTTGCTAGGTATGGAAGGTTTGAGTTACAAAGAAAGGCTGGATAGGCTGGGACATTTTTCACTGGAACAAAGGAGGTTGAGAGGCGACCGGATAGAAGTTTATAAAATAATGAGAGTGGTAGATAGATTTAATAGTAGTTGTCTTTTTCCCAGGATGGGGGATTTCAAGACTAGGGGGCACATTTTTAAGGTGAGAGGAGAGAGATTTAAAAAAGACAATGAGGCAACTTTTTTACGCAGAGAGTGCTTCGTGTGTGGAATGAACTTCCTGAGGAAATGATGGATGCAAGTACAATTACAATATTTAAAAGACATTTGGATAAGTACATGAATGGGAAAGGTTTGGAGGGATATGGACCAGAAGGCGGTGGGACTAGTTTATTTTATAATTATGTTTGACATGGACTGGTTGGACCGAAGGGTTTGTTTCCATGCTGTATGACACTATGACTCTATGGACAAGTGGAATCATTCAACTAGCATGTTAAACAGGGGAAATCCCACTAATTCATCTTCAATTGGAATCTTTCTGGGACTTTGCACAAGTACAACAGTATACATTAGAAGTGGGCTTTTGACAGCCCACTATTGGAATAACAGTTCAGAATTCAACCTTAGGCATTTTCAGTTCAAACAGGTTATACCATATAGCTTGCTGGAAGTTTTAGCTGATAACATCAATAACCATTAGTTATAATCTATAATTATTACATGAGTTATTAATTGGCCAATAAATTTTGTCTTATGCTGTGATAATAATTTAGGAGTGAAGGAAGAGGACTATTGTGTAGCTCATTGGCAGATTATTTTACCTTTTTCAGCTTCATGTTGATTATTAGATGCAGAAATAATTTTGCTGAGTGCTTTTTAGTCCATCAGCAAAAAACTATATTTATCTTTTCAAGCCTACAATACTATGATAATTCAGCAAAGTTACATGTCAGTTGAATCAGTGCAAAATTGTGTTGGGCCAGTGCGCCAAAATAATGCACTGAGCATTTTTCAAGAAACACAGTGCTTTATAAATCAGTTTGTTAAAGTAACTGTCAACACATCCTATTTTCTGTATTTGCCAAAGCAAATTTTTTTTTCTGTCCAAGTCCAGTAAAATCAACCAGTGCCAATGATTTTGCAGATAATGTTTTTCCATCTAATTTACTGTTGTGGTGGGATGTCTCATGGCAGGGGATCTGGAGAGAAGCCAATTAACACTAGCAAAAGCGGCACACTCTGCAGTCCACCTTTTGAATGTAGTAGTTTATAATAAGACAATCAGAACTGAGTAAATGGTTTTGATCACAGAAAAAAACATAGAAACAATCAAGGTCAAGCTTCTACTGTTGATTCATCACAGTGGCATGTGAACATCAACAGAACAGCTTCTACTTATTCTGAAGGTTATTTCACTCACATCTTTAACGACAAAGTCTTTTAAGTAACATAAATAAAGGAGCTACCCTGGAAATCTAGAGAGCTTCACAAGTATCCTACTTGTGAGGTAATTTCTGAGCAGATGTTTCACTGAATGAAATGCCACATTGCAGTTGACAAGAAAATGGCAGCTGTGAGACAGTGGTCACAGCACTTAACTCCCCAGTAGAAATGCCTAAGCAGTCATGTTGTGTCTGGCCTCCTGCTGGAAGGTATATCATTATGATCTGAAACAAAAGAGTTTTAGTGGGACGCATTGTTAGATTTCCCCTTGAAGAAACAGCAAAATAAATAAAACACATTTCATGATGTTAGAACATCCAATATTGTTTCACAGCAAACAAATTACTTTTAAGTAAAGGCATTGTTATAAAGTGGCAATGCAGCACAATTTGTGCACAGCAAGATTCCGCAAAATGTGATATGACCAGAAAACCTATTTTGTGATATTGATACAGCTAGAACGCCACAACTAATTGCTTTCTCTACTTCAAAATAATTCCATGGGATGTTTTGGATCCATCTGAGAGATAGGCAAGACTTTGCTTTAACATCTCAACCTAATAAATGCACCTCCAACACGCAGCACTTATAGTACTGTATTAGATTTCTAATTCTCTGGAGTGGGGTTTAATGTTCTGACTCAAAGGCAAAAGTACTATAAGCTGAACCAGATTATACACTTGAAACAATAGTTGCTAGCTGATAAAGCAATTGAAACTGGGATTACTTGTGATAAGTTATTAACAACTTTTACTGACTTCCTGTTGCCCACCAGCCTCCAAACTTGCCCTCTTCTATAATATAATTCGTCTACCCTCCCATGATTTAAAACCTCCTCTAAAATGTGTAACCTGAGCATTACTGCTGCTTCCCAAATTCTTCATTTTTGCACTGGTTATCAGTCATCCTTACATTTGGAAAGAGAAAAGATCATTTTGAAGGCATATGCGAGGCATAGGCAATTTCTACATGTATTGAATGATAATGAGGGTAGAGGTATATTGGCCCTTTAAATCAAGCATCCTTGAAGACTAGAAGCAGCTCCCTGAGGCAAACAATGTGGCTTTACAGATCAGTTTTGAGAAGAGAATCATAGAATCACAGAATCCCTACAGTGTGGAAGCAGGCTATTCGGCCCATTAAGTCTACACCCTCTGAAAAGCATCCCACCCTTACCCACCATTCTACCCTATCCCTGAAACCCTGCATTTTCATTGGCTAATCCACCTAGCCTGCACATCCCTGGTGGACACTATGTGCCATTTACCATAGCCAATCCAATTAGATTGTACCTATTTATGGACACAAACAGTGGTATGCATGTTGCAGGTGACAAAAGAGAATATAGCTTCAAATTAGTGTCTTGGTCTGATTCACTGTGTCTGTCATGCCTCTATATGCTACTCTTCCAATTTGTACTATTGAATATGAAGCTTGTTGAGTTATCTGCAATATCACTAAGATTTTGGAAGAGTGTCAACTGACTACAGTTAAATGATCTACCACAGCACTGTAAAATTGAGGAAGTGCACCACTTTTCCCAACTCCATCAGAAGTCTTTATCTTTATACCTACCTTTTGAATGCATTCGCAGCATCTAGGTAAGAGCCCTGATCACACTCCAGTTTGGTAGATAAGGTCTAAAACAGGCATTCAGCCCATCTTTTATAACCAACAAAAAGGGGTCTAACATCTGCTTAAGGCTGCTTCCCCAAGTACTTGAAAAGTTACTCAACTGAATACTGGGGCAAACTTTTCAACCATCTTTTAGGCACAGGAGGTCAGACCAGGAAGTAAATATTCATTTTCTCTCTCTATTATATGGTCCATTATCTCCTCTGGCGTTTGAGTGATTTCAGAGGTTTCTTGTTGAAGGACTGAGTTCCTGTGATTCCTATTACTGGAAAGAGGCAGAATAAGAAGTAAAGAGGTGAGTGAAGTCAATCTGAGTGGTAGCTGATGTACAACAGTGCAACAGATTACATTGTTTATCATTCTATTGTCTTTGCACTTCTCTGGTTGAGGTAGCATTGATATCCTGTAAGACCCTCTCATTGGGATCATTACTTCAAATTCTAAAAATCTTCTGTCTGATCGACCAAAAGGATCTCTAGGGATGAGTCCAGCAATCTGGGAGTACTTTCAACTAATGATATGCTTGAAAGTGTTATTTCAAACATTCATGCAAATATTTGATGTTGGCCTTCAGCAGGTGCCTGATGATAAAAGCTTTCCCAGGACTTGGTTTCACTGCCTCCCAGTTTTAAGCAACTTCTTAGGACTAATATCGTTGCTCTAAGTTGATCATGGATTGCAAATAAGAGTGATGGGGAAAAAATTGCAGACATACATTTGCACTTCATTTTCACTGCTACATTATTAAAGGAGTCGGAATGAGGGCACACTTTCTTAAACAACAAGAACTCAGAACAAACTTTAGGTCAAATGTAGGTCTTCAGAAACAGATCATAAAATGGCCAACTTCATGCTCATTTTAAATTAGATATTTGATTCCAATGGTTGTCATTAATTTCACATATCAGAAGTAATGGATTTATTTTAAATCCAGAATGTGTTTTTTCTCTGCTTCCGGATTTATCTTGCTATCCTTGTCCAACACTCAATATTCAACCACTGAAATTAAAAAAGTGCATGAATGAAATATGGACAATAAAATTAATGATGGAAATTCTGCACTTGAACTCTGGAAAACTATTTTCTGATAATGGATCCATTAACTGGCAGACTTTAAATGTATGTTGTTAGGTCAGGTATTTATTGCAAGGCTATTGGCTTCGGGCTTGTGACCTGTGATGTCTATAAGTTAATGAGATCCTTGTGACCTTTTAATGGCTTTCTGTCATTTTATAATGTCTGTAACATTTTTGAGAAATATCAAGATGTTGAGGTCAAAATGTAAGTAAAACCATTAAATAGAAAACATTCACCATCAGTTTCTATTATGCCAGTAATAAGCTCTGCTCTGTGTCAGTACTTGGCCTATTCTTTCCCTTTTGATCTCTCTTTTCCAAAAGCTTCTGTTGTATTTATGCAACCACACTTAGAACTGAACAAACAGTGTGTGGAGAAGTCAAAGTTGCAGTTTGGATCCTGAATATTGATAGTTTTTTCATTTTTTTTTAAGTCAAAGCCCAAACCCTTGCATTGCCAGTTGATCTGCCGGTCTCATCTAGACAACTGTATAGGATGGGCTGAAGGGCTAAACTTGTTGATGATATTGACCTTGAATGAGTTCTGTGAACAGTCCTGTATGTGCCAAAGATGGTACGTGTTTTTCTACAGTTGTTTTTTTTTTCTATGCTGGCTGTTTGATACACTGTATAATAGAGAGAGTTTCGTTCCAAGTCGCTGGACTCCACCTCAGACCGGGATCGTAAATGGTGCCAGGAACAACTTCAGACCCCAGACCAGCTGTCAATCGAGGGGTCCCTGACGGGCAGAAGGCCTACTTGTCTTTTTCCTCTCTTTTTCATTCATTTTATTTACTTAATAAATGTTCCTTTCTTATTCATCTTTGATTATTACTCAATAAATATTCATATTTAAGCAAATTTCTATTGTTGAGTCTTCTCGTAACTACATTTAACCAAATCCAAAAAGAATCGCTTGGATACACCCTGCGATCCAAGACAACAACAGTGCTGTGTATGAGTTTGTTTCCAGGTGACATAGCTGAACTCAGAATATCACTGGAAGAGTAACACTTTGTATGGTACTATTTATACATTTCTTCTTTAGGTTCAGACATTTCTTTTAGATGATTGTTTTCTCATCGAGACTATCCAAACAATCCATATTCTACAATATTTGAAATCTGACTTGAACCTTGATCTTCCTATATACATTGCACAACCTAGTCCATCATTAGGAACACATTTATTTTACAGTGTAGCACCAAGTTCCTCTTCACAGAACAGAGGTAGTTTACAGTCAGCCACCTTAGGCACTATCAGAGAAACAGTGTACTAACCATTCAGTATATTAAAGATTTATTATTAGAGAAGAAAGATCTATGCATTAACCCCTGAGTATGTCATCAGGACACTTGCTAAAAATGTTACAGAATTAAAGAAATGTTAGTATAATAATTGTACTGCTCATAATGCTGTCGCTTCTACTCTGGAGATGAAACACAGAACCTTGCAGCCTTCAGGACACAATACTAAGTTCAATAATTTTGAGGCCTGTACACTTTTTCCATGTCCTTTACCCACCCCTACACCACAAGCCCCATCATGACATCGGTTTCTTACAGCCTACTTAGAGCCTTCAGCCAACTCATTTACACCTACTTATGGTTTCCTTTAGCTACTCTTCTTTCTCCCTGGCTTACCATGACCCATCCCTTTGTCTACTTAACTGTCTTTTGCTAGATCTGGGCTCCATCCCTATCTATCACTTACTCCTTTACTCCCACCAGATCTCCACCCCCTGCCTTCAACATATATATCGTCTTTTCCTAGACACCTTCAGTTCTGAAGAAGAGTCACTTGATGAAACATTAGCTCTGTTTTCTCTCCACAAATGCTGCCAAACCTGCTGAGTTTCCCATTTTTGTTTCAGATTTCCAACATCCACAACTCTTTCTTTGATTTTAGTTTATGAAAGTGTTACAAAGCTAGTTAATCAACAAGGTGACATGTTAGCCAGCTTGCCATCAGTCCTGGCAATAGGATAAAGTCAATATTGGTTAAATTCCTTGTGTTGTACATTCACAAGATGGATGCAGCTGAGGAAAGGTGAAAAAAGTCATATTTGGTTGTTTTTAGAAATGTACAATCCAGAAGTCAATTCCATGTGCTCTTTATTTCTAAAAGAGTCTCTGACATAAATTATTACCTCCCCATATGTTATAGAAATGTAGAAACGTGGAAAATAGAAGCAGGAGTAGAACATTTGGCCCTTCAAATCTGCTCTGCCATTCAATGTGATCATGCTGATCCAACACAGTATTTTATTTCTGCTTTCTCCCCATACTGTTTGATCTCTTTAGCCCTATCAACTATGTCTAACTCTTTCTGTAGCACTAAATTCCACAGGCTCACCACTTTCTGAAGTTACAACACAGAGATAGGCCATTAGGTCTGATGAGCTTATTCCCACTGTTACACTCCATTCAGTCTAGTTCATTTAAAGATATTATTATATCGTCATCCTGGTTATTTCCTTACTTATCAATTTGACTGTCCCTTATTATAATTGGTTAAATTCTCACTGCTGTTGCAATCTTAAAACATTGGGTGAGCAGGCCCCCAACATAATAAAATAAATGTAACAGAAATGTCTTAGATAAATTCATTGAAATTAATTCTTATTATTATTGTTAGACTAAGCTACTGATACCAAAAGGGAAGGATTAGAAGGTCAGTTCAATCCTGATAATCGTTAAAAATTTACAACAAAGTACTTATTATCTAGTTACATTACTTTTAAAATTGAAATTAAAGTATACATTACTATTAGCTGCACTGACTTAACACCAGAACAACTACAGCACAATGAGCACTGATACATACAACACTCTGATTATACTCTCCCTGAAAACATCCTTTCCATTCTGATGAGCAGAGCTTATCTAGAGTTGTCAGTTAATTATTTCAGGTACTAACTGTCTTTTACAATATCTTACACCAATATCTTTCTTCAGGGTATTAAATTATTTTTACAATTAATTTACATTAGTAAAGTAGTTTTACCACTAGATTTAAAAAAAACCAGGAGAACTGCGGATGCTGGAAATCTGAAACAAAAACAGAAATTGCTGGAAAGTCTCAGCAGATTTTGCAGCATCTGTGGAGAGAAACCAGAGTCAATGTTTCAGGTCCAGTGACCCTTCATCAGAACTGATGGCAGCTACAAAAAGGATTTTTGAAATACAGAATATGGAATGAGGGAGTGGGGAGAGTAAACAATAGGTGGATATCGAGCCCAAAAAGAGAGAAAAACAGTTAGACAGACAAAGGAGTGGTTAAATAAAAACTGAAAGAACTGCGGACGCTGTAAATCAGGAACAAAAACAAAGTTGCTGGAAAAGTTCAGCAGGTCTAGCAGCATCTGTGAAGGAAAAGAAAAGAGTTAACGTTTCGGGTCCAGTGGCCCTTCCTCAGAACTGGAGTGGTTAAAGGTCAGTCTGGGGTAATGAATAGCTGCTAGTAGGGACTATTAAGGACTGACAATGGACCACGTGTGGTAGCAGCCCATGTGATGCCAAGGCCTGGTGTGTGGGAGTGGGGCAAATCATGGGGAAAGGTGCTCAAACTCTAAAACTGTTGAACTCAATTTAAGTTGAGAAAGATACAGAGTTCCCAAGCAGAAAATGAACAGCTGTTCTTCCAGCTTGCACTGAGCTTCGCTGAAGCACTGTTGGCCAGAGAACATGGTGGTGTGTTGAAGTGTTCAGCACTACCCCATCTCTCCACCCCACCCCTAATTCTTTGACTTTATAAATGGCTTATAGCTTGTGTTGCTTTGAAAGTCTGTTGATAGAAGACAAAGCATTCATGTGTACTTTATTTTTATATTGGAACATTGTGGCATTGATGATAATATTGAACATGTGCTTCCCTTGGAGAATCTTTAGTTTCATTTTGAATCATTTTGAGAAGGTGGTCATATTTATGAAAGAAACAGTCTTCTCCTCCTAATAACTTTGTAATGAGATAAAATCAAGTGTGCGTGATCCTTCTATTTGCTGGCATATGCTTTATGTTGACATTGTAATTTTCAAGTTTAACAATAAACAGTAAAACTGCCTGAACTGTTTTGACAGTGATCTTTCTAAACAGCTGAATTAGATGCATCAAGAAACTAATATCAACTCCTGGTGTTTGTGGTGTCAAAAATATCCAACACAACTTTGAAAATTCTTCTTTAGTTGGTAGACAGTTAAATGACTCTCCCAAACATGTGAATCTAAGAATCCCTACAATGTGGAAACAGGCCCTTTGGCCCAACAAGTCCACACCGACCCTCAGAGTGTGGGAGGAAACTGGAGTACCTGCAGGAAACCCACACAGACACAGGGAGAACGTGCAAACTCCACACAGATAGTCACCCAAGGGTGGAATTGAACCTGGGGTCCTAGGTCTGTGAGGCAGTAGTGCTAACCACTGAGCCACCATCTCAATCTCTCAGGGGTAAAGAGTTGAAGGCTACCAAATGTACTGAATCTTGAATGTTGTGTTTTACCTGTCAGGTTCAGTGATCATTCTTCTGAGAACTATGAAATCTCCCACTTCTTAGGCTGAGTTAGACTGATCACTTTTATTTTAGTTCTGAGCTGGTTGAGGTTAGAATCATAGAATCCCTACAGTGTGGAAACAGGCCCTTCATCCCAACAAGTCCACACCGACCCTCAGAGCATCCCACCCAGACCCATCCCCCCTAATCTAAACATCACTGAACACTATGGGCAATTTAGCATGGCCAATCCACCTAGCCTGCACATCTTTGGACTGTGGGAGGAAACCACAGCACCCAGAGGAAACCCACACAGACACAGGGAGAATGTGCAAACTCCACACAGGCAGTTGCCCAAGGGTGGAATCAAACCCAGGTCCCTGGCGCTATGAGGCAGCAGTGCTAACCACTGAGCCACTGAGCCACCATGCCGCCCTCAGGTTCTTTCTCACACTGTAGAATTTAAATAGTAAAGAATGCTTTTTTGATCAAAAGTGGAAAGAGTTGGTTTCTGATGATGTAACATGTCCCACATAGCATTCATCTCTGCATTTTAAGAGAACTCAGATTTTGAGTAGTGTTCTTCTGTGCCATGTCCTCCTCTCTCAGCCACCAGCCTCTATACTATCTGGATATCTCTTTCCATGTGAAATCCTCTTTAGATTGATTTATTTTGGATATATTACAATCAGGAATGTCAATATCAATTTTGTTTTGAATTATTTCAGGTTGTAATTCACCATAATCTCAAAATTCTGACTATTTGTAAAGATCGTGAATCAAATCATTTAAATGCATGAACGGGAAGCAAACAGTGGGACAGAAACTGTACATGGCCAATAAGTTGGGGGTGTAAATAAGGATTAGGAATTGGCCCAGGCTTTGTATTGTATAAGCTCTGTTACTGAGTTGTCGAGAATGTTGTATTTTTCTACTAAATCTTGTTGTTTCCATTAAACAAATAGTACTTGATGTAAAGTAATTATCAAATGCTCTTACAATACTGTTAGTAGTGATCATTTCTTTCTACATTTTGTCATTTCAAAACATGACCTGCTACTACTCTTACAGGGTAAAGAACGTGTTAATTTTTTCTCCTCTGGGCACCTTAGAGTCATAGAATCATACAGCATGGAAACAGACCATTCAGTATAACCAATCCATGCTGACCATAATCTTCTGTAATCCTGAGGCAATTCTATATTGCCAGAATCGTCTCTTCTATATGGATCAGTTTTATTCTCAAGCTGAAGGTCTGTGATTTTTAAATCTGCTGTCCATCTTCATTATTTTTAATTGCTGTTGTTTCTATTATTTAAATGATTTATTTGACAGCTCTTGCAGAAATATTTTAATTTTTTTCAAAATGTAAAGCTTTGTTATAAAGAACCTTTGCTCTTTTAATGGAAATTTGTAATTCTATCTTTTTATTTCCCTTTTCAGAAATTTTTTAATTTCTGCTCATTGAAGTTGAAAGGTTTTAACTGTTTCAGATTGTGCTAAAAAATACCTTCAAACATTTAAAGACCTATGAAATGCTTTAAAGTGAGACGACACTTCTTTTTATTTTCTTGTAGTATGTGGATATTGCTGGCTGGCTCGTATTTATTGCTCATCCCTATTTGCCCTTGAGAAGGTGGTGGTGAGCTGTCTTCTTGAACCGCGGCAGTGCACCTGCTGTGAGTTGACCCACAATACCATTAGGAAGAGAATTCCAGGGTATTGAACCAGCAACTGTGAAGGAACGGCGATATATTTCCAAGTCAGGAGGGTGAGTGGCTTGGAGAGGAACTTGCAGGTGGTTGTGTTCCCATGTAACTGCTACCCTTGTCCTTCTAGATGGAAGTGTTTATAGGATTGGAAGGTGCTGTCTAAGGACCTTTGGTGAATTTCTGCAGTGCACCTTGTAGATAGTACATTCTGCTGCTACTGAGCGTCAATGAAGGAAGTGGATGCTTGTGGATGTGGTGCCAGTAAAGCGGACTGCCTCGCCCTGGATGGTGTCAACTTTCTTGAGTGTTGTTGGAGTTACACTCATCCAGGCAAATGGTGAGTATTCCATCACATTCCTGACTGTTGCCTTGCAGATGGTGGACATGCTCTGGGGAGTCAGAAGGTGAGTTACTCACTACAACATTCCTAGCCTTTGATCGTTTTTCCTAAATTCTCCTAAGGTTGGAAAAAGAACTGTTAATTCATACCATTTTTCCTACTTTTCCATGGTTTTGGCACCCTTTAGACAATAAAATTGAGTTTTGCTCTTCATGCTTCTTCTCCATGATTTTTGCACTGGCTCAGATTGAAAAAGATGAAATCTTGCTGTTATTATGGTTTTACAGAAATTTTTAATGGTACAATAAAAACTTGTATTTCCCCACACATTGATATTTTGAATCTAAAACCGAACTTTGTCTGATTTTGATTTCTTTCTCTCATTTATCCAATTATACTGCCACATTAAGGATTTTCTCAACAAGTGTCTTTATTCCAAATATTTTTGCAGCCTCTCTCAGTGACTTTAATCCATTTTGACAATGTTCATTTACTAAATGTAATAATTTAAGCTTTCTTTTAGATTTAGAGCCCAGAATTTCTCCTAATTGTAAGGATTTTCACTTTTCCTATAAGTGATTTAAACTCACTTCAGCATGTTTAATATCGCATGCTTTTCCTAGGTTTATGATGCTGATTTTTCCACTTTGTAGCTTGGGTCAGAGTCCAGGGTCTTCTCAAGCTTTTTCAATATTTTTTACTATTTCTAATTGTTTTATGCTTTTATAGGTAGGTTTGGTACTGCTGTCTTTGAAGATGCTTTTCTATTTGCTGGCTGTAGTATTTACAAAAATTGGCAGGCTTGTGTTCTTTCGAGCTGATGAATAGCTAAATATACAGTCAGTTTTCTAAGTTTTTCTCTAGCACTTTTTTCTCCTTAGTTGTCTATGGATTTTGCAGAACTGTGGGTTTCTTTAAGTCCTGCCACTGCTGCTATCATATTTATAAGAGTCACAGATAAATTGAGTCTTCAGATGACTACTACTCCTATCATTTTATTATTAGCAAAATCCTCATTACTATCATCACTTTATGACATTAGGTGCCTGGTGTATGAGCACAACATAATGGTGTGACTGAGAAGCCTTGGTTGCTCTTAATCCTTATTGCTATTACTCTAAACTGCAGATACCAAGTGGGGAAGAATGTTCATACAAAGTCATTTGTAAAAGTGGGCTCATCTCGGTAACCACCCAAAAGTTTACTGCAGAGTACTTGTCATCTAATTACATTACATCTTAAGATGCAGGATAGAGAAATCAGGTGCAACTTTAGATCAAATACAGATTACTATTAGTTAATTGAATTAGCACCAGCATAACATACTGGTTTTCTCCTCTGTGTAGCTATCCTTTATGTCTTGTTGGACAGAACTTAGTTCATGATGTCAGTTAACGTTTCCAAGTACTAACTCTCAGATACAACATCACTTAACTGCAGCTATTCTATATATTTCAACTATTCCATTCAGTAGCAAGCTTGACTTGCTAACCATTCTCTGAGTAATGAAGTTATTACTGTTTTTTTAATGGATTTATTGCACCAGATCTTCCAATTACTATTGGAACAGATTCAACCAAAGGTAATCCTATTAAAATTACATAATTACTTGTTTGAAATTTATACTCAGATTTCTGAGTCTGGCTGGTGTAGAGGATGGGCCAAAGGGCTAACAGTTAATGATGATATTCGACAGCTGCATGAGAAAATAAATTGTACACATGAGCAGTAGGGCTAAAATTGTTGATGATACTTGACAAGCTGCATGACCTTGAATGAGTCCTGTGAACATTCCTTTACGAGCCAAACACAGAACCTGCAGCTGTGTTTTCTGTACTAGCCATCAGTTTTGTCTTTCTGTATCTGCTTTCTTTGTGCTGGCTGTTTGTTACACTGTATAAGAGAGAGAGAGAGTTACGTTCCAAGGAGGGACTTTGCCTCGGCTCAGAATTGTGAACTATGCCAGGAATGAACCAAAACCTCCAGGCCAGCCATCGATCGGGGAGGGGTGATGTGAAACTTGGTGCTTTTCTGAGAAGGGCATGAGACTTATTGATTTGTTTTCTTCCATTTTCTTTTCCATTTATTATTATCACTATACTCATTCATTATTACTTAATAAACATTCATATTTAAGCAAATTGTTGTGGTCGAGCCTTCTCTTCGTTATATTTACCCGAATCTGAAAAGAACCATTTGGTCACATGTTGTGATCCAAGACAGCTCGTCTCAGATACCACCATCATTGGAAACTTACTTGAAATCTGTTCATTGCAGATCAATGTTTGAGGGCAATCCCTTTTGGCAATGGCTGCCAATTTCCTATAAATAAGATGTTTAAAGGTCCCAAAGGAATTTTGCCAGCTCCTGAGAAAAAGTAACTGTGTAAGATAAATTGGAGAAGGAGTAGGATGTCAAGTGGATGGGTCAGTTTGTGAGATTGGAGTGTCAGTTTTAGAATTAGCCAGGAATTAGACCTGGCTTTAGTCCCTCTAATGCTTCCTGGCTTACAGTCAAGGTATGTAAGTCAAAAGTCCCTGATGGTAACTCAGAACTGGGGACTTTTCAGAAGGTTCCTAATGCCAGGTAATAACCTATCAAAAGTTAAACAACACAGCAGTTACCAAACCAATTAACAATGTGTTGAGACTTCTGAGAGGCCCTGATGCAAATCTTCCAGGGAATGTCCAGTCTCTGACTATCCAGGGATCATAGGTTCAGTTATATTTACTACATTAGCTTTACATTCCCTAATTTTGGACTCCTACTGATGGAAATATCCACATCTACCCTTTCAAACATCTTCAAAATTTTAAAGACCTTTGTTACACCACCACACTAACTTCACTCTTTTGGGGAAAAATGCCCCAATGTTTTCTTTTGGTTTAACCTCTCAGTTTTTTTTTTTTTCCATTTTTTACTTGAATCTCCATCAATGTCTTCAGAGCCATTGCATGCAACATCACCAGTAGGCTGCATAGTGGCACTGATATTTCCTGGTGTATGCCGTTGTTTTTATTGGAAATAAATAAAAGATGCACCAACTTCATGCATACGACAACAGTTTCATTCCTTGTATTTAGATATTTTCTAAGCAATCTGCTCAGAGATGTTGTTACACATCTCTGGAGCAGGTGGGATTTGAACACAGGTCTCCTGAAACAGTCAGTGCACCACAAGAGCCCTTCATTCCCTATGTTTGAATTTCTGTTCTGTCATATTTACAGCTGCTTGCCCATAATTCAGTTTCTTTTGTAAGTGACCACGCCCATGCTTAACTAAATATACACAGTGAACAGCCAAACACGCATCGTCAAATACCACCAACTGAACACTAAATACGCCTGTTAACTTTCTTCCATAGCCTGAGCACTCAGAGTCTACTTCAGAGTCCTCTGCAGTTAAAGTGAGAAGTGACTTTTTTTGATGAATCAATATCTATGGACTCCTTACATCTTTCTTTCCTTCTGTACACATTCGCTTGATGACTCACAGCAGGGAGAATATCTAACCGGCAATATGAAGTATGTGTGGTGCCAGTGCCTATGCTAGTGTTTATTAGTTCAGATTGAGTGACATTATCTCTCCAATAAGGCTGGCCTCCACTTTATATGATAGCACAGGGACCTCAACATTTTCAGCACCTGACATAAAAGAGAGGAGCAGGATTAGGATTGAATATGCAGGAAGGACAGGAAAATATTGAGACTTATCCCTTGGGGAACTTTGGCTATTCGTCTCAAAGTCCATATGAAATAATCATAGTGGGTATTACTTAAGGAACCACACAGTATTAACTGTTTCAGACCTTTAGATTCTTATACAACACCTGTATGGAACACGGGGATTGTAGGTTTAACCTTCCCTACTCACAGCCCCCTTTTAGAGGCATGGAGCATTCAACTGCTACTGCTCCACTGCTCAGCCTCATGGAGGTAAGCACCCTCACCACAGGAGAAGACATTACCAGTTGGCTGGGAAAATCAGCCAATTAGGACCAGAACTATTTAAATAAACTGCCCACCTCCATTCAGCAGCATCACAGCATCAGGGAGCTATCTTAAATTGGCTCTCTATTATTTTCTCAGTTGCACAAATACCCTCTCACTCTGGTCCCTGCCTCCCAACCTGTCACCTTTGAGAAGGTTTCTGTGCCACCTGTATGAGTATGTCCCATCCCTTTACAATAAAACACAGCTGTCTTTAAGCATAGAGATAACAAGGTGTAGAGCTGGATGAACACAGCAGGCCAAGCAGCGTCAGAGGAGCAGGAAGGCTGACGTTTCAGGCCTAGACCCTTCTTCAGAAAATTTAGCATACCTCCTTCCAGGCCCCTTCCTCATACTACGCTACTTCCACTGTCCCATTCCCCCACGTTATGCCCTAAAGTCCCACAGAACTTCCAAATAGGTCACTGTTTTAATTCAGGAAACACAAGTCTAATGAAAATGCAATCGTGCAACCTCATCCAGACTCATGAAGCTCAGCGCTCATTTATTTTCAGGTGCAATTGAATTTCTAAGCCATGAGATTGGATTTTTAATTACAATTGGGAACCTGTCTGTGGGGACATTTTAAGCCCCAATCCTACTTTGTGTCAGCAAATGAGTTGATTAGCTCAAGGGCAAGTTTGGGTCTGACCAGTATCACTGGGACTTGCCTTGGGGCAGGACATGGGAATAGTGAAAAGGTGAGCATTACTCCTTCTGGGCCTGTAGCCCACTGTGGGAATGTTTGCACATGGAGCTCGGATCAGCAGGTGGCCGAAAGATTTACAGATAATTCCTTGGAGGCTCTCGGTGAGTTTGTAACTGAGAGGTGGAAGATGTTATTCCTGACTGCTGGTCCAATAGGCAACCCACCCAGAGACATGTTTGATGTAGTGATTGGATCCAGGTGGATCCATTGACAATGACAATTGTTAACCTGGGCCAATCAGGAAGCCTTGGCTGACCAATATAAACAGGGGGTTTACAATCTCCTCAGTTTAGGGACCTGACTCGGACCTGGCTAGCCACTGTCAGTGTACTTAACACAAGTAAATAAAGGGTGACTTGGGGACATGATACTGGCCTCTGTTTAGTTATTTCAGTCGGATTTGGTTGAAAAGGGCAGCATTTTCAGCCTGGCCCGGAGGCCATCAGTCCAATGCTGCAAGCATTTTAACTTACCCTGAAATCTGAGAAAACGAGTACCAAGCAGCATCCAGGTGACAGGCTTTCAACTGTGATCACACAGTAATTACTTAAGGCCAGAAAACCGTGTGCCCACCAGTACCCAGTTGCATCACTAAAATGTCAGCCACCCCCACATTTGGAGCGAGAATGAAAAAAGGATAGCACTGTGAGCTAAGGGAAAGCTGCCTTCTCATGCATCATTCTAATACCTGGGAAATGGCATATTCAGCATGCCAAGTGTTATATTTGCACTATAGGATGACAGGAATTGTACCTTTAACCGGGCAATATTTGCTGTATGTGTACCTTAAGAGCTGGTTTATAATGGCATCAGATCATGTTGAACTGGATCCTGACTGTCAGGCTCCGAGTAGGATGTAACTTCCTCACATCCACTATATACATTTCCATTCAATATAGTCTCTTGCTGTTCATTCACAAGAGTGCAGATATACATGTTTATATTCAGGCAACAGTGACTAGATTCAGAGAACTGAAGGTGGGCAGTAAGAACCTGAAGTGAAACCCAGTGACAATAAAACACAAGGCTCGTTGAACTATGCAAGCCCAGAGAAAATGTCCTAAGTTAAGCTCAGAAGTTTTATGATCAGTTAGCATTAGATTTTGCGGCATACGTAGGATATAAACTGCAGAATGGGAAAGCTCAAGCTGCAGCTGACAAAAGCATAGGAGAAGCCTAAGGCATGTACGCAGTTAGCAATAAGAGGAAATCAATTGGCAGCAGTAAGTAAAGCATTACGGAACAGAAATACGAACAGAGTTGGGAAGAAACAGGCACTCAAGAAATACTGGATGCTGGTGAGACCATAAAGAAGGCTGAGGCAGGATGTGTAGAGTCTGGGGGTGGGGGAATATGACCTTGTGAGGTTATGTATTCTGTGATGTGAAGCTGTGGAGTTTGGAAATCCCATGATCCAAATCTTTGGGTGGATTATTCTGACTGCAAGCACGCTGGATGATTTATCATTCCAATGGAAAATGAGTTTTACAGTCATTTCCAATACACTGGGAGACCTTCAGCATTGAAGCATTGCTGAATTAGAGAGGTCCTTGCAGTCAACCAGCCTTCCAACCACCGCAAGGCTTGGAATGGCATCAGTGAGCTTCCTTTAATGTGTGGGTGCTGAGCACCTCAGCGGTTCCTCATTCATTCTTTTTCCCACCCTCTTAGAAGAATCATGGAATCATAGAATCCCTATAGTGCAGAAATAGGCCATTTTGGCCATCAAGTCTGCAACAATCCTCTGCAGAGCATCCCACCCAAATCCAGCTCCCACCCTACTCACTAACCCATAACCCTGTATTTAACTTACTAATCCACCTACCCCGCATATCCCTGGACACTGTGGGGCCATTTGCCATGGCCAATCTGCCTAACCTGCACAACTTTGGACTGTGGGAGGAATCTGGAGCACCCGAAGGAAACCCACGCAGACACAGTGCAAACTCCACACAGTTACCCAAGGCTGGGTCCTTGGCGCTGTGAGGCAGCAGTGCTAATCACAGAAATATTGTGCCACCCTCCATGTAGGAAGATTGGTGTGTCTGTCCCTCTTCCTCGTCCAGTTCTCAGCCTCTTCCTAATGACATGCTGTGCATACAAGCAAAATACAGGATGCATTCAGGAGGCACTACCTGAACAATTAAAGCAACAGAAGTATGTCTTCACTGTGTCAATGATTTATTCAATACCGGTTTGTGTTAGAAGATGGTTCTAATGCTAGTAACCTCCTGTCCTTGTGTCTTGGTCCAGAATAGGGTTAGGATCCACTTCTTTATGGGGATAACTTTCACCCCCCAAAAGCCACACACAGAGTTTTGACACTAACCTGAAGAAGTGCCTCTGAGACTTTGACAGGAGGAAGGAATTAAGACAGCTGCTTGGAAGCCAAGTGCAGACCTACAAGATGTGTTTCCTGTGGTCATAGTTCAATTTAACATTTAATGAATGGAAGATTATTCTGTTGAGGAATCTGAATACGAAGGTCACTGCCTTGTTTGATTTGATTTGATTTGTTTATTGTCACGTGTACATAAGTACAGTGAAAAGCTTTGTTTACAAGCAGTACAGGCAGATCACAGTAAGCAAGGATATACAGATCATAGGGTAAAAAACCTTAGACAGAGGCATACAGATTATATCTCACAGGGTGTATGCTAGGCAAGATCAACATTAGCAAGATCAGCAAGATGAGGCTAGAAAATCCATTCATCAGTCTAATAATGGACAGGAAGAAACTGTTCCTGAACCTGCTCGTGCGTGTATCTTCTGCCTGATGGAAATGATTGTAGCAGAGCATTAACTGGGTGCGTTGGGTCTTTGATGATGTTGGCAGCATTTCCACAGCAACAAGCCATGTAAATGGAGTCCATGGATGGAAGGTTGGTTTCCATGATGATCTGGGCTGTGCATACAACCTTCTGTAGTTTCTTACGTTCCTGGGCAGAGCAGTTGCCATACCAGGCCATTATGCACCCGAGAGTATACTTCCAATGGTGCATCGGTAAAGGTTGGTAAGGGTCCTTATGGACATGCCAAATTTCCTGAGCCACCTGAGGAAGAAAAGGTGTTGTTGTGCCTTCTTGACTATCACATCTACATGGAAAGTCCAGGACAGGCTGTCCTTTATCGTCACTCCTAGGAACTTAATACTCTCCAACCTCTCAACCTCAGTTCCGTTGATGTAGATGGGGGTGTGTTCTGCTCCTTTCTCTCTGAAGCCAATGATCAGTTCCTTTGGTTTGCTGACATTGAGAGAGGTTTTCTCACTGTACCACGTCACCAAGCCCTGCATCTCCTTTCTGTAGTCTGACATGTCATTGTTAGAAATCCATCCTATCATGGTGGTGTCATCAGCAAACTTGTAGATGGCGTATGTTCAGAATTGGCAACACAGTCATGGGGGGATAGGGCGTACAATAGCAGGCTGTTGGCTACATGGGAGTAATCAATGATTACTAGGGGGAGCCTGACATGAAAGCTAAATGCGCTCTGTGCTTACACAGGCTTCTCTAACTCAAAAATTGTATATTTATCCATCCTTTGGAATATTCACGCATTATACCAACTGCTGGATGCCAACCAAGTCAGATCTTCAAAAAACCTGAATGCATAAACTTTCAGAGCTCTGATGACCTTGATGGTTGCAGGCTGGGGTGTGCCACAAGAACTTCAAGGCATCAGATCATTGAGGACCAGAGCACAAATGTCTGAGACCATCAACTTGGAAACTTTCAGTCTGCTGTAGCACTGGCATTCTATTAAATGAAGGTAAATGACATGTAGGGAGTATATCTTTTGTCTTGGGAAGAACATTCTTCCCTATGCAGCCCCTCTCTATGCTCCTTTGGCCTCCTCCTGACCATGAGAATAGCCCGGCTAAATCATCTCATTTCCACTCAATGCAATGTCAGAGTAGCCAGTCCCCATCTCCAGTCACTGAGGGTCTGTTTGTGCAGCCAGCCACTGTTAGCCAAATGATTACAGCAGTCCGACATCTCTCAGGACTCCCACCTCTCACTGTTGAGAAATATATGCTGCTCAGCAATCTGCAGCAGCAGTTCTGCGCCATTAGTTGAGAAGCTAAGCATGATTCTTCATTTTTAACTGAGTTGACCAGCGTCTCCATTAGTCTCTCCAGCTTGTGCACACCTGGCTCAGCCTGATGTATCGTAGACACTGTGAGCTCCCCATGCCTGCTGATTGAAAATATGAAACAGGCTCAGTGAGCCCTTTTAATTAACTCCACAACTCACTGAGCGGGAGTCGTGCTAGGTTCCAGACAATCCCTCTGCTCTCCCATTAAAAATTGCATTATTTTCCAGAAGCAGCAGGATCTAGTTTTGATCACCCATAATACAATTTGCAAATCGCCCCCACATCCATTTCCACCCCTATTCGCAATTAAAAGTCCATGCCATATGTCTGAATGTGATCCCAACACTAGCAGCATGGATGGAGGGAAAAATCTAGGAAAGCAAGCTGGAGAGGAAATGTCTGCGGCAGATTACAGATTTAGAGTATAGTGAGATTATGAAAATAACGACAAAAATATGATGTGGAAATTAAAGCACTGAAGGATAAGGAATTAGGGAAGTTCAAAAGTGATACATTTTTAAATTTTAAATAGATATTCTTCAGCACACAAACTTAAAAAAAGGAAATCATAAATTTATGTTCAAAGGTTCATTATTGATCATTTTCTAAAGGAAGGCTGTGAGACAGGGTGGGCAGCACTCCAGACGTAGAGGTCCTCACTGCCTGCTCTGGTTTCAGTTGCTGCCACTCTACAATGGTGACCCCAAGTTTTTTCAAGTTTAAACATTTGGAAAAAAGATGCCTCAATCTTAGGGCGACCTCTGCCTCACTCACCTGAAAATGCATTCTACTCTTTCTTTTGGACTGGAAGGCCTCCTATTGGCTCTCAATTCAAGAGACTTCCCACCATCCTTAATTAAACAGTGAGTCTAGCCTCTGGTCATTATTTGGCCAGTCACAGTCTGGTTATTGTTCTCCACATAATGCAGTTTTCTGACCATCGGTTGACTGAATGCAGGGGTCTTGAAGCTGAGGGGAAAGTCCTGTTCATGGTTTCTCACCGTTTTGGAAAGGAATGATGAGAAGAGGATCTAATCCTCAATATCTGCCAAGAGATATTACACAAGATCCCTTAGGAATAACTCTTATTCTGTGAGATAGGGTGAATGTGTGTGCAGAAAACGGCAGTTCAGGATTCTTTGGCAGCGCTCTGAGGTTGCATGAACACTGTAATTTGTGTGATTACCTTTGTAGATCAGATGATATTTATGCAGGCCTTCCCCTCAGGAAATTAATTCAGTGGAGTAGAAAGTATTGCCAACACCAACAATTTTCTATATTTATTGATCCTGCACTCTTTTAATGTGTGTCAGAAATGGAATGGAAATAGTAAAGTAATTTCTCCACATTTCTATCCTCATATCACCATAAATCAAGAATATTACAGCAATTTTGGAAAATCAACTAACTAAATTACAAGTGTGGGTTATGTTGGGTAGACTCTGTGATATGATAAATTATCACTTGAACTTGATGGATCAAATGACTATTTTTCATTTTATGTTTTCATTATGCTATTTATGCCAGCCTACTCTAGGACATGGTTTGAACGTGGCCCTGACTCTTTAGCATCAGCCCTTCAATTAAATTTCAATTTTAAAAAATTACAAACACTTAATGAAAAATTGTAAAAATCTGAATCCAATTTACTATTAAATAGTGCCATGTTGAGTGTGTCCTGTGAACATTCTTAAATGGGGACCAAGGGAATGGAAGTGCATGGAAGGTTAAGGTGGTAACTTAAGTGTTTATGTTCTGTAGTTTTGTACCTTCAACAGAATTAAAGGGGACTCTTGGGATAACAATTGAATCAAACAATCTCCTTTTAAAATGAAAACCTAATTATCTGCCAGTCTTGAGGTCCCAGTGTTTTGCTTTCACTGTGGCAGCACCAAATCAAAATTTGGCCAATGGAGCCATGTTGTTTCTCATTTTGCTCTGCTTTTGCTTTGTTGGTTTAATAATTCTCTATAATTTAGTTAATTAACGTTCATACTTTGAGAAACGTTTTTGCAATTTCCTTAAGTGTTTGTGGTTTTCAAATCTTCCTCTTTGGGCCTGAGGCTTGGATTATATTGCTAGTGGGAGAGTTCAGGATCCTTTCCCAGCTGAAGTGTTTTCTTAACAATCACCCTTAGAAATTAACCCCTTCTCACTTGGAATCTTTCACAGGGCACAGCCGCAGTGTCACTGCTTCCAGGTCAGTTAGTTTGAAGTTGAGCATATATTCAAATGCTTTCAACATACAACTGTAGTAGGCCATTCAACCCATAAAGCCTATCCCACCATTCAATAAGATCATGGCTAAATGAACACTTTAATGCCTTTTTCTCACCCTATCCCTGTAACCCTGTACACACCGATAATGAGAAATCTATCAATCTCTATTTTAAACATACTCGAAGACTGAACTTCCTCGGTGGTAGAGAATTCTAAAGGTTCACAACTGTCTAACAAAAACAATTCCCTTAAGTAACATCTTCCTTATTTTTAAATAGTATCACCTGGTTCTAGACTTCCCAACTAGGGGGAACATTTCAGTTGCACCTACCCTGGCTATCCCTTTAAGCATTTTGTAAGTTTCATTGAGAGACTCTCACATTTTTGGAAACTCTGGACAATACAGGCCCAGTTTGCCCAATCTCTCTCCATTGGACAGTCCCGCCATCCCCCAGAACAAACCTGGGGAACCTTCTTTGCACTCCCTTTATAGAAATAATAGCTTTCCTGACACAAGAAAACTAAAACCACATGCAATACTCCAGGTGTTGTCTAACCAAGCTCCTGCACAATATTCAAATCCTCTTGCAACAAAGAGGATTCCGTCAGACTTCCTATTAGCTTGCTGTACCTGCATGTTATCCTTCAGTGACTTACCATCAAGGACTCTTAGATCCCTTTGTATACATGCACTTTCCAACCTCTTATCAACTCCAAATTATTGATATATATAGTGAACAGCTGGGCCTCAAGTTATGATCTAGCATTACCTCACTAGTCACAGCTTGTCAATGGAAGAATGACCCTTTTATTCCTAGTCTGAATGTTAGCCAATCATTAATCCATGCCGGTATATTTATACCTTATTCCATGTACTTGATTTTTCTAATCTGCGTGCTGTGCAGGACATTATTGAAAGCTTTCTGAAAATCTAAGTATACTACATCAATCAGCTCTCCTTTATTTCATTAGTACCATCCTGAGTAAACTCCAATAAATTCCTGTGTTTATTTATCACATTCTTCATAATAAATTCTAGTATTTTCCCTACCACTGATGTAACACTAACAGGTCTCTAATGTCTAGTTGTCTATCTCGATCTTTTCTTAGCAAGTGAGGGAACATTTTTTACCTTGGATTCTGCATAAATCATTTCAGAATCTATAGAAATTTGTAAAATAATCACGAATACATTGAGTATCTCTATAGCTACCTCCTTCAAAACATTGGGTAGGTGAGTGTTCAGGCTCCTGAACCTGTCCGCTTCAGGCCGGCTGCATCCTTCTCTTTCTCTCTTTGCTCTTCTTTCTCATTCCCTTTTTTCTTCTCTTCATCTTCTGACATTGCAGGGAAGCTGGATTGGTGCTCAACGGATCGTTGGCTGCAGTGGTGGCAGTGTTTTGTGTGAGGGCTCCTGAAGTGTGGACTCGGCAGGTTGTCGCCCTGTGGCAGCGCTTGGCAGATTGTCAGCTACAGTGATGGCAGTGTCTGGAGCAGGGGCTGCTGGCTGCAGTACGCCCAAAGTACGAGGACATCTTAAGGCCTGGGACACCTTGCAGAAGCCCTGGAGCTGTGTTTGAAGATATGAGCTCTATTTATGCAATTTCTTTTTATTCCTTTTCTAACACAAAATGGCGCCGGATTGTGGCAGCAAAACAGTTTTCACTGTATCTTTCTAGATTTATGTAACAATAAATAAATAAACAAATAAATAAATGTAGACTATCATGTCCTGTGGATTTATCAGCTTTCAGCCCCATTAATTTCTCCAGTATAATCTTCTTACTAATATTAATTTCCTTCAACTCCCCAGTCACTTGGATCACTGGTTCTGGGAGATTTCTTGTATCTTCCTCAGTGTAAACAGACGCAAAGTAATCATTTAACTTCTCTGCCATTTCTCTATTCCCAGTTTTAAATTCCCCCAACTCTGCCTGTAATTGATCCATATTTATTTCAACCATTTTTCTTTACTTTTTAGATACCTATAGAAGTTTTTACAGTCATTTTTTGTTTATTACTAGATTGCAGTCATATATCATTCTCCTTTCTTTCGGTCCTATTTTGCTAGCATCTTAAAAACCTCCCAGCACTCAGATTTGCTTCTATTTCTGGCAACTTTACAGGCTTTTTCTTTTAATCTTTTATATTTTTTATTCATTCATGGGTTGTGGGCATCACTACGTGGCCAGCTTTTATTGCCCATTCCTAGCTGCCCTTGAGAAGGTGGTAGTGAGCTGCCTTCTTGAACTGCTGCAGGTAAGTCCACAATGCCCTTAGGAGGGAATTCTAGAATTTTTGACGCGGCAACACATTTCCAGGTCATAATGGGTGAGTGGTTTGGAAGGGAACCTGCAGGCAGTGGTGTTTCCATGTACTTGCTGCTCTTGTCTTTCTAGATGGTAGAGACCATGTTTTTTATAGAATCCCTACAGTGTGGAAACAGGCCCTTTGGCCCAACAAATCCATATCGAACCTCAGAGCATCCCACCCAGACCCATCACCCTATATCCCACCTAATCTACACATCCCAGTACACTACAGGCAACTTAGCATGGCCAATCCATCTAGTCTGCTCATCTTTGGATTGTGGGAGGAAACCGGAGCACCCGGAAGAAACACTCGCAGGCACGGGAAGAATGTGCAAACTCCACACAGACAGTCGCCCAAGGGTGGAATTGAACACAGGTCCCTGGTGCTGTGAGGCAGCAGTACTAACCACTGAGCCACCATGCCACCAATGTGTTTGGAAGACGTTGTCTCAGGATCTTTGGCAAATTTCTGCAGTGCATTGTGTAGATTGTACACACTGCTGTTGTTAAGCGTATGTGGTAGAGGGAGTGGATGCTTGTAGATGTGGTGCCAATAAAGCAACTAATTTCTCCTGGATGGTGTCAAGTTTCCTGAGTGCTGCTGGAGCTGTATCCATACAGGCAGGTTCCGTTATACACCTAATTTGGGCCTTGTAGGTAGTAGACTGTCAGGAGGTGACTCGCCATAATATTCCTAGCCTCGGTCTGTATGAGTTTCCGGTCAATGGTAACCCCCAGGATGTTGATAGTGGGGGATTTAGTGAGAGTAATGCCATCTAATGTCAATGTATTATGTTTAGATTGTCTCTTATTGGAGATTGTTTTGGCCTGGCACTTGTGTGGGGTAAATATTACTTACCTCTTGTCAGCCCACACCTGGATATTGTCCAAATCTTATTTAACTGTGAAAATGGACTACTTCAGTATCTGAGGAGTCGCGAATGGTGCTGAACATTGTGCAATCATCGACGAACACCCCCACTTCTGAGCTTATGTTGGAGAGAAAGTCATTGATGAAACAGCTGATGATGGTTGGGCCGAGGACATTACCCCGAGGAATTCCTGCAGAGATGTCCTGGAGCTGAGATGACTGACCTCCAACAACCATGACCATCTTCCTATGTGCCAGGTATGACTCCAACCAGCAGAGAGTTTGCCCACCGATGTTCTTTGCCAGTTTTCCCAGGATTCCTTGATGCCACACTTTGTCGAATGCTTTCTTTGTTAGCCATAGTTGACTGAACTTTTTTTTTGAAGTTTTGTACCTTGAAAGAATGTAATAGTTCTTTAAAGATTATCCATTGCCCATGTCGAATCATACTCTTTCATGTATTTTCCCAATCTACCTGAGCCAATTTGTGCCTCATCTTCATAATTCCCCTTTTTCAAATTTAATACTCTTGCTTCAGATTGAATTTCTTCACTTTTACCTGTAATGTAAAATTCTATCAAATTGTGGGCAGTCATCCCTGAAAGAGCTTTTATAACAAAGATTTTAATTAGTCCTATTTTCTGTGCTTAATACTAGATCTAAAATAACATGTACTCTAGGTGGGACCTCAACATACTGCTCTAGAAAACCATTCCAAACACAGTCCAGAAACGTATCCTCCACAGCATTAGTGTTCAGTTGGTTTACCTAGCCCATGTGCAGATTGCATCCTCCATGATAACTATGTTCCCCATGCTAAATGCTTCTCTCATCTCCTGATTAATATAATGCTACACTCTACTGTTTGATGGCATATAAATAACTCCAATGACTGCTGCTCCTTGCTTTTTTTTATTCCATCCAAACAGATTCTACACATTGATTTTCCAAACAGAGATCTTCCCCAACTAATTTACTAATCAGATTTCTTAGCCTAATTTTCTTGTATATTCAGTTCCCAGTCCTGATGACCACGCAGCCATGCTCTGTAATGGTCATCCTTCTTCATTCTCCTCTGTACAGCTGAGTAACCCATGGTCGGCTGGCACAGTTAGAGTGAATGTGTGGAGTGGGAGGCCAAGGAAAAGATTCTCTGAGGGCACATAGCATGGATGACACATCACAGTAAGTACACTTTCACGTATCAGATTTCTGACTATCATTTTAGCTGGAAGATTGGTTACATAGCTACCCATGTCAGAATTAAGCAGATTCTTCAAATATTTCAAGGAGGTTTGAAATGATATTGGTTAGGCATTGTTCATCTCTGAGAATCATTCTTATAGCAGCAGATGTTAGGAATCCTTCAATCCTTAAGCTCATGAATACAGCTAAGACTTAGCACTTTAGTGAGGAGATCACTGAGGCTAAAAGTAACATGAATGCAAAAGGGCCTTGACCACACTCATGTTTCACACTTAATGCTGTGCATATGATTATGTGATCATTCATCTCAGGGCAATGTTCATTCTATCTATGAGCTTAACAAGAGAGTACAAGTATGTTCAAGGATGGATGATGAATTGCTCAATCAATATCTAAATTCTGCCTCAGAGTGCAAACATTTCCACACCTCTCCTCCCAGATGAATAAAAGAAATTAACTTTACTCACTGTGAATGTATTGGTGGCCTTTTTCCTTTTTATTGCTCCATGAGGCTTGGTCGAAACTGGCTTGCTATCCACGTGGTACTCTTGAGTGAATGCCCTGTGTTTTCCTATTTGAAGTTACTCCCTTCACTGTCATAATTCAATCAGTGTCATAGCATAATGCATCCTACCTCCAGACTTGAGTTCCCCAATTCTAAATATGCTGACCCCTGACAAACCTCCTTGATATTTACCACTAAAATCCCCATGGCTGACAATGTCTCATACTCTGGGCTATCATTGGAGGACTGATGTTTCCAGAGCTCCCTGATTGACATGCCTGTAATCTCCAGGCTGGTGCCATTGACCTGCAGTATTGGCAATGACCCAGTCCTGGAAATACAAAAAGACAGATCCCCAAACCCTGGTATCTCTAGGCATCAAATTGGCCATTGTCAACCGCTGGACTAGTATCAAGTGATGCTGTAGACCAGGTACTATGGCACCTCTAACTGACCATAAGCCCCTTCACACCATGAAAGATAACTCCCCTTTGACCTTCAGACATGACCATTTGGTTGAAGTACATGCTGTAGATACAATATTAATGTTACATGGTAGCATACAGCAATGTATCCAACCCCTTGGCTCTTTAATTTGGGTAACCACAACAAGCTGCCTGCCTTTATGTGCACTAAAAAAACAAGGCAAGGTAGAGCCTGTAAGTTCTCAGTGAAGTGGCAAAGAGCTAATAGGTAAGGCAAGGCAGAGACGCTATAGCAGTCCAAGTAAGCGCAGTGAGATAGTGTTAAAAAAAAGCAGGCTAAGAGCCCTGCGATGCATTCTGTACAGATACATAAGATGAGTGTGTTCTCGCAGACAGATCAACCAGCAGGAGCATGGCACTGCAAGGTGTTCATGAGCTCCCAAGTGGTGAAGTGTTGAAGTGCATTATGAGTTAATCCAAGTGTGGCCGCGATGATGTGGCGAGGCTGGTGTTTTGTCAATGTTGACTCCTATGGTCATTGCCCATACCACTCAAGGGCTGGAAAAATTCCACCCTATAAACTTGTTTTGCCCTGCTGTTTAATGCCAGTTTCACCTACTTTGTGATTTTGGTTTTGCAGAAATGTAATAATGTAGATGATAGGGTCCTTCAACATTGCTGAGGGTTTATGTCATACGGGAACGTATAATTAAAACAGTAAATTGCATTTCTAGAATCAACTACACAAGATCACAACATAGTTCTTTTGTACTCTGCTCTAATTCCATTGTTTTCACCTCACTTCTCTCATTTTTAATTATATACTTTCAGCCTTCAAGTTTTAATTTAGGTTTATAGTTCTAGTCTGATTTTCCTCCTCCTGAATGATCATATCCTGGGCAACACCATTTTTCTTCTGTAAAAGTATCAAGCTTAACCTTAATCTATGAAAAGAATCTGCTCAATCTTTCTGTTTTACCAACCTGAACCTGCTTCTTCTTCAATCTCCACCTGTATCTCACATTTTATTCCCAGCTTCATGAAGTTTGAACACATATTAGGGTTCCCTTCCGTATAGCATATCTTCCCGACAACAAAATTCCTTTTCCTTTACCACGCAGCAAATACACTCTGAGCCTTTTGGGGGAAGAACTCAATTTGCACCACCCTTTATGTAAAGAAGGTCTTCCTGATTTCCCTCCTAAAAGGTTTGATTTTACTTTGAAGAGTGTCTGCCTTTTCCATGATTCCTGCACCAGAGAAATTAATTTTGCTTTCTCTTTCCCACAAATCCACTGAACATTCTGAATACTTTGATTAGATTACCCCTCTTTCACACGTAATGCTTTGCTTGAAGTCTAACGTCAATGCAGTGCTGTGCTCCCTTCAATCAGGTAAAACTTTCTAACTGATTAAAGATTTAATCCTTAGGTTTGTTTAATACATCCTCATCAGTTGTGTGACCCTTTGATCTTTTACTCGTAAATTCTATGTTCTGTGTGCTCCTTTCTCACTTCACCTGATGACGGGGCTATGCTCCGAACACTTGTGTTTTCAAATAAACTTGTTGTATTATAACCTGGTGTTGTGTGATTTCTGATCTTGTCCACCTCAGTCTAACACAGGCACCTCCACATCAGAGTAGGATTGTTATGGAGCACAAAATGAGGAAGAAAAACAGTAGCAAGTTCAAGTGGTTAGATAAAATTGAAATGAGGGAGAGTGGAACAAGGCATGTCACCACCAAAAGAGCAAAGGAGCTTTAACCCAGAAGGAATTTGCAAATAGTATATGTCTCCTTCTTAGCTGTAAATTGTATGTGTCAAATAAAAAGCAGCTTCATGAGCAATTAAGATACATGTCAATCAAAACAAAAATCTGCAGAAAGCTATCTGGAAATTACAAAACGTATTTGTTTTGAGTGATAAATGAATAATGCTATCCATTCATCTGACTTGCTCTTATCTACAGGCTTTCAATTGACTTTTGCATTGTAAATGGTGTTGGTCAAGAATAAGAATAGAATATCCTTTATTGTCCCTTGTATTACAATACAGAGGTATAGGAATACAGTGAAAAGTTTTTACAATGGCTGACCTTTAACCATGCCACCTAAGGCACATGTACCTAGGTACAAATCATACAGAGTGACTAAAACATAGTGGTCTTATAAGAAGATGATTATTAGAAAGTGTAAGTATTATTTACAGAGGTAGTTACTACATAGTGTAAAGGTTTTAAATTATAGTCCAGTAACAGCAGCTCAGCACGTGGCACCAGGCCCAAGCCCAGCAATTGTCCCACGTCACTGCAGTCCGCTCCTCACCGGCACTCTGCAGCAACAAGTTAAGTCGGGCTGTACCAGGATTCGTACCTTGGCCCCTCCATCGCTCCAGGGACTCGGCCCCTCTGTCGCTCTCGGGCTGCCTTCTCCCACTCACATCGGCTGCCTGATCCTGCTCTCGCCGCCGGCCCCCAGCATTCACTGCCTGTGCGATGTTCCAATACTGCTTTCCCACATGTTGCTGTCCCTCGCACTTCTCTGTGGCTCACAGCCCACGCGCTGCTGCAGGGTTCGCTGGTCTAGACTTGCTGGCAGCTCCAATCCTGAGGGGACAGAAGAAGAAAAAAGAAGAGAGAAGAAATGAGAGATGAAAAGGAAAAAGGAGGAAAAAGAACAGGCAGAGCAAAGGAACTCTGACAGGAGCATACTACTCTATCGCCACCTTGCTTTTGAAGGAAGCATATGTCAGGAATAGATGGCAGGGATCAAGTGAATCCCTGGAAAATGATAAAGGCAGTAGGATTATACTTAAGAGGGAAATCAGGATGGCAAAAAGAGGACATGAGATGGCTTTAGCAAATAGGGTTAAGGACAATCCAAAGGGATTCTACAAATACATTAAGGACAAAAGAGTAACAAGGAAGAGAATAGGGCCCCTTAAAGATCAACAAGGCCACCTGTGTGTGGAACTGCAGGAGATGGGTGAGATACTAAATGAGTATTTTGCATCAGTGTTTACTGTGGACGATGATAATGGAAGCTAGAGAACTTGAGGAAATAAATAGTGACATCTTGAAAAATGTCCATATTACAGAGGAGAAGGTGCTGGATGTCTTAAAACACATAAAGGTGGATAAATCCCTGGAACCTGATCAGGTATGCCCTAGAACTCTGTGGGAAACTAGAGAAGTGATTGCTGGGCTCCTTAAAGAGATATTTGTATCATTGATAACCACAGGTAAGGTGCCAGAAGACTGGAAGTTGTCTAATGTGGTGCCTCTATTTAAGAAAGGTGGTAAGAAAAAGGTAGGGAACTATAGACTGGCGAGCCTGACATTGGTGGTGGGCAAGTTGTTGGAGGGAATCTTGTGAGACAGAAGTTCCATGTATTTGGAAAGGCAAGGACTGATTAGGGATAGTCAACATGGCTTTGTGTGTATGAAATCATGTCTCACTAACTTCATTGAGTTTTTTTTTGAACAAGTAATGAAGAGGCTTGATGAGGGCAGAGCAGTGGATATGATCTTTATGGACGGCAGTAAGGCATTTGACAAAGTTCTTCATATTACACTGGTTAACAAGTTAGATCACATAGAATACAGGGAGAACTAATCATTTGGATACAGAATGAGCTCAAAGGTACAAGACAGACAGTGGTAGTGGAAAGTTCCTTTTCAGACTGGAGGGCTATGACTAGCGATGTGCCACAAGGATCAGTGCTGGGTCCACTGCTTTTCATCATTTATATAAATGACTTGGATGTGAACATAGGAGGTTTAATTAGTAAGCTTGCAGATGACACCAAAATTGGAAGTATAGTGGATAGTGAAGAAAGTTACCTCAGGGTACAACAGGATCTTGATCAGATTGGCCAATGGGCTGAGGAGTTTAATTTAGATAAATGTAAGGTGCTGCATTTTGGAAAGGCAAATCAGGGCAGGATTTATACACTTAATGGTAAAGTCCTGGGGCATGTTGCTGAACAAAGAGTTCTTGGAGTGCGGGTTCATAGTTCGTTGAAAGTCGAGTAGCAGGTAGACTGGATAATGAAGAAGGTATTTGCTATGCTTGCCTTTATTGGTCAGTGCATTGAGTGGAGGAGTTGGAAGGTCAAGTTGTGGCTGTACAGGACATTGGTTAGGCCATTATTGGAGTATTGTGTGCAAAAGGAAGGATGTTGTGAAACTTGAAAGGGTTCATAAAAGATTTACAAGGATGTTGCCAGATTTGGAGGATTTGAACTATAGGGAGAGGCTGAATAGGCTGGGCTAATTTCCCTGGAGCATTCAGGCTGAGCTGTGATCTTATAGAGGCTTCTAAAATCATGAGGGGTATGGACAGGGTGAATAGCCAAGGTCATTTTCCCGGTGTGGGGGAGTTCAAAACTAGAGGGCATAGGTTTTAGGTGAGAGGGGAAAGATTTAAAAGGGACCTAAGGGGAAACTTTTTCACGCAGAGGGTGGTGTGTGGATGGAATGAGCTGCCAGAAGAAGTGGTGGAGGCTGGTACAATTACAACATTTAAAAGACATCTGTACGGGTATATGAATAGGAACGGTTTAGAGGGATATGGGCCAAAAGCTGGCAAATAGGACTAGATTAATTTAGGATATCTGGTTTGCATGGACAAGTTGGACGGAAGAGTCTGTTTCCATGCTCCATGACTCTACAAATGGCTGTCAACTGAATAATCAAACTGCAGATTGTCCTCCATTAGGGAACTGAGTACTTACTTAACTCTCAGATTGAAGAACTGTTAATGATCATCTGAACCAGGAAGTAACATTTACAAAATTTAATCCAATGCTTGTTTGGGTTTTCATAAGTGAGTTCTGTCTTTTAGTACATTTTGAGGATCAACTGTTTTATTAAAATAAATAACTAAGCCTGTCCTGAAGTAAGCATGATCATAGATAACAAGCAGAGAGGGATAAAGCAGAATTACTAACAAGAAGAGAGTAAGCATGACAGTTTAGGAAAGACCCTGAAATTTACACTACTTGCACACTGCAATCTGTCATTTTCTGTAATATGGAATATCACATCAACGTCATTGTGAAATATCAACCCATGTTTATGAGCTCTCTTGCTGGTAAATTGGTATTATTAACAGAATCATTCACTACGATGTTATAGATTCAGTTGTCTTCACTGGTGATCCTCCCACAAAGTAACTTGACTGCCCTGGGACATATTTAGGGTATGTTTTATCTCATTCATTCCTGAGCATTGTTTGATACCTCTACTGTTTTGTTGCAACAGGGGGAATCTGAAATTAAGCTGTCACTATTGTTTCATTTCAAATGCAAGTGTTTGGATTTACCCTGGCATTTCCAGTTTCTAGAAGATATGACAAAAATAAAAATTGCCACCTGTGTGACAATAGCAAGTAACAGGAACCTGTACTCAATTTTCCAGCCCTGTCTACTCGAGTACTAAAGACTTTTAAGCAACTCTCGGATAGGCACATGGATGATAGTAAAATGTAGGGTATGCAGGATAGTTTGATCTTAGTGGAATAATAGGTTAGCACAACATCGTGGGCCGAAGGGCCTGCACTGTGTTGTACTGTTCTATGTTCTATGTCTATGTTCTATGTTAAATGTCAAATCCAAAAGAATGCCTACACCAGGGTTTTCATCATTATAATGAAAAGTCTTGCTGACAAAAATTTGGAAGTGGAACCTTCAAGAATTATATGCTAATTTTTAACAAACTGAAAATCAGGGACTTGCCAGGCCTAGAATATGCCTGGCTCTGGTGACTAATTTTTTTTTTTCATCCATTTTATGTTTTTTTTGCCTAAAACAGATGTTCAGAGCGATTAGGTGTTTTGGAGATGACAGAAAAGGATTTAAAAGTAGAATAGCCAAATTCATAGCAGTGGTAAATAATTTATGAATGTTTCATTGTTGTTTTTCTATACTCAAACAACTGAATATTTCCTGGGCTTCAGGTCCCTGATGTCAAGGACACAAGGGATCCCATATCCCCACTTGCCAGCAGCAGGGCTGACTTGGCAGGTTTAGCTGAAGAGGCCTCCTAACAGTTGGCCCATCTCCAAGCCAACAGTCCAATTGAGGATGGTATGCAGGATCCTAATATTGCCTTTTTTCATTCAGGAGACCAGCAGTGCTGAAACCTCAGCAGTACCAACAGAAGTGCTGCATTCTGGTGAGGCAGGGAGGGAACCTTAGAGGTGCATCCAAGTGAATTAATTAAAAATAATGTCTTCGGAGGTGATGGGTCATTTGGAAAATCCAAATGCAGGATAGTTGGGGCTGCTTTCCCTACCCATCGCCCTCACTTTTAGTCATGGAACAACAGGCTCAAATGGGCCCCTGGCAAGTGGCCACAGACAGCCACCTCCATGAAACTGGCAGCCTCCCCATCTGGTAGGAAACGAGCCATCACCAGCAACATGCTGGAGGGTCCAGTTAATGACTCCTAATTGGGACATTAATTATGGTAATTATATGTCCACCTTTCAGAACAAGCAGCCATTTCACATATCAGTCCACCTTCTGCTTGTTGCTGGGAAATATTTCAGTGTTGGGCGAGTCTTAGTGTTGAATCCTCACTTTTTCTTGATATTTTACTGATCTCCCCATTATTTCTGTTCCCAACACCCTGAGGTTGGCTAACTTGGGTTTCCCTCTGTTTGTTCATGTACCATTTGCTGTGATACTGTCATTTTCCTTGTACTAATTCACACAGGACACTATGAAATTTCTATTGACAGCATCCTATGTCTTCGTTTCGTAAAACCGTGTATTTTATTTTTCCATATTTTTGATCTTGGTCTGACATGGGAAAAGGACTGTTTATAAACTAAGGATTGGCGAAACAATTGCTGCACCTTTTGTTTTATGAAAGGAAAATACCTGACAGATATTGTAAGTGCTACTTACTGTACACTGTCGTTTGTTCAAGCAGTGGGGAGAAGTCAAGTTGCAAATAAACTGGAGTCAAGGGGTGTGTGTAAGTTTTTATTTATTTGTGGGCTGTGGGTGTCACTGGTTGGTCAGCATTTCTTGCCCATCCCTAGCTGCCCTCAAGAAGGTGGTGGTGAGCTGCCTTCTTGAACCACTGTAGTCCACCTTCTGTGGATTGACCCACAATGCCATAATGGAGGGAATTCCAGGGTATTGACCCAGCTACAGTGAAGAAATTGTGATAAATTTCCGAATCAGGATGGTGAGTGGCTTGGAGGGGACCTTGCAGATGTTCCCATATATCTGCTCCCCTTGTCCTTCTAGATGGAAGTGGTCGTGGGTTTGGAAGGTGCTATCTGAGGATCTTTGGTGTGGCTTTTGTGTGGCGCGAATATTACTTGCCACTTGTCAGCCCAAGCCTGGATATCATCCAGATCTTGTCGCATTTGGACACGGACTGCTCCAGTATCTGAGAAGTTAAGAATGGTGCTGAACATTGTGCAATCATCAGCGAACATCCCCACTTCTGACCTTATGATGGAGGGAAGGTCATTGATAAAGCAACTGAAGATGGTTGCATGTTGGACACTACCTTGAGGAACTCCTGAAGCTTAAATGAATGACCTTTAACAACCTTGACCATTTTTCTATGTGCCAGGTATGACTCCAACCAGTGGAGAATTTGCCTCCGATACCCATTGATTCAAGTTTTGCTAGGCCTCCTTGATGCCACACTCAGTCGAATGCAGCCTTGATGTCAAGGGCTGTCACTCTCACCTCACCTCTGGAATTCAGCTCTTTTTTCCAAGATTGAACCAAGGCTGTAATGAGGTCAGGAGCAGAGTGGCCCTGGCGGAACCCAAACTGGGCATCACTGAGCAGGTCATTGCTGTGCAGGTGCTGCTTGATAGCACTGTTGATGACACCTTCCATCACTTTACTGATGATCAAGAGTAGACTGATGGGGGTGTAATTGGCTGGGATGGATTTGTCTTGCTTTTTATGTCAGGACATACCTGGGACTTTTTCCACAATGTCAGGTAGATGCCAGTGTTGTAACTGTACTGGAACAGTTTGGCCAGGAGAACAGTAAGTTCTGGAGCGCAAGTCTTCAGCATTAATGCTAGAATGTTGTCAGGGCCCATAGCCTTTGCCGTATCCAATGTCTCCACACATTTCTTGATATTCCATGGAGTCAATTGAATTGGTTGAAGACCAGTATCTGTGTTGCTGGGTACCACTGGAGGATGCTGAGATGGATCACCTACTTGGCATTTCTGGCTGAAGATTGCTACAAATATTTCAGGCTTATCTCTTGCACAGATGTGTTGGGGCTTTTCCCTCATTGAGGATGGGGATATTTTTGGAGCTTCCTCCTTCAGTGAGTTGTTTAATTGTTCACCACTATTCATGATTGGATGTAGCAGCACTGTCAAGCTTAGATCTGTTGGTTTGGGGATTGCTTAGCTCTGTCTATCACTTGCTGCTTATGCTATTTTGCAGTCAAGTAGCCTTGTTTGATAGCTTCTCCAGGTTTACATCTCAGTTTTAGGTATGCCTGTTGTTCTTCCTGGCATGCCCTTCTGCCCTCTTCATTGAAACAGGGTTGGTCCCCTGGTTTGATAATAATGTTTGAGTAAGGGATGTGTTCGCCCATGAGGCTACAAACTGTGCTAGAGTACAATTTTGTTGCTGTTGATGGCCCACAGCAGCTCACGGATGTCTGATCTTGTGTTGCTAGATCTGTTTGAAGTCTGTCCCATTTAGGATGGTGATAGGAGGTTATTCTCAATGTGATGGTGGAATTTCATCTCCACAAGAACTGCACGGTGGTCACTCTTACCGAAACTGTCATGGGCAGCTGCAGCCGGCGGATTGGTAAGGTCAAGGTCAAGTATGTTTTTCCCCTCTTGATGGTTCCTTCACCACCTGCCGCTGACCCAGTCTAGCAGCTATGGCCTTTAGGACCCAGCCAGCTCAATCAGTAATACTGCTGCCAAACAACTCTGGTGGTGGAAATTCAAATCCCCCACCCAGAGTATATTTTGTGTCCTTACCATCCTCAATGCTTCCTCCAAGTGTTGTTCAACATGGAGGTGTACCGATTCATCAGCCGAGGGAGGATGGTAGGCGGTAATCAGCAGGTGGTATTCTTGCCCATGTTTAAACCAAGTCATGAGACTTCATGGATTCCAGATTCAACATTGAGGACTCCTGGGGCAACTCCCTCCTGCAACTTCCTCCATGCCGTCATCTCTACTGGATCTGTCGTGTTGGTGGGATAGGACATATCCAGGCATGGTGCTAGTGGTACAAAAACAGAAGTTTTTGGAAAAGGTTTGGCAGCATCTGTGAAGAAAAAAATCAGAGTTAACATTTCGGGTCCGGTGACCCTTCCTCATAACCAATGGTGATAGTGGTGTCTGGGACGTTGTCTGTAAAGTATGATTCTATGAGTATGACTATGTCAGGCTGTTGCTTGACTAGTCTGTGAGGCAGCTCTCCCAATTTAAGCACTAACCCCCAGATGTTAGCACGGAGGACTTTGCAAGGTCGACAGGCCTGTTTCTGCTGTTGTCTTTTCCAGTAGCTAGTTTGATGCCAGGTGATCCATCCGGTTTCATTTCTTTGAGACTTTGTAGCGATTGTTACAATAGAGAATCAACCTCATTGCTTTGGGTCTCAAGTCACATGTAGGCCAGACCAGGTAAGGATGGCAGATTTTCTTCCCTGAAGGACGTTAGTGATCCAGATGGGTTTTTCGATAATTGATAAGAGTTTCATGGTCATTTGTAGATTCTTAATTCCAGATTTTTTTAATTAATTCAAATTCCATCACCTGCTGTGGCAGGATTCAAATCCAGGCCCCGAGAACATTAGCTCAGTTTCTGGATTAATAATCTAATGTCGCCTCCCCTTAAATGGAGATTCAGCTAGAAATAAGTAGCTGATTGATCTGGGGAGTGGAGACCTATTTTGACAACAAAGGCCTTTTGCCTTCTAACAATGATATGATTGGCTCCTTATGATTGGTGGCTGAACAGCTTGTGGGTGTGCACGTTTGGCAGATGAGATCAGACTTCTGAAAAGGAAAGAGCTGTCCTTTTATCTGTAGAAAAGCAAAGACCTAAAGAAAACTAGTTTATTTCTCTAATCAGAGGCAAAATGAATCAGAGACTTTAAGTGTAAGCCAATCACTCTTTGCCTCCTGCAAGCAAATGAAGGCCCCTGAAGCAAAATGGGCAAGGAGCAGCAGGACCTGACAAACCAAAAGGATCACCTCAGCAAACGTTGTGAAAAGGGAGCATTGAACTGCAACTCAGTCTTCCCCTCTGCCCATGACATCCTTTATTTCTATGTTGTGATTGTCTGTATGTCTGATTCTATACACGTAGGGAGAGTTTTATAAGGATGTTAAGAGTTTTAACTAGTAGAGTTGTATGTCGAGGATTCCTAACTATTTATTTACAGTTAGAATCTATTTATTTGTTATAAGCAGTCATTCTTGCTGAGTACTGAAATCTGGTACGTACTTTCTGTCAACCAAGGTTTAAGAGAGGTAAGTTGGGAAATGTTGCATACTTTTGTCAAATCGTTAACTTTTGTGATGACGCTTAAATTTCAGTGCACTATCCCAGTGAGGTGTAACAACTTTCAGATCAAAGAGAAGCAGTATCTGACCAATGCCAGCCAGTACCTGAATCACACAGTCCCCATCCTCAGATCTGCCCACATTAAAAGTTATAGTCTGCAGTACAAATGCTTCTTATTATGCTGCAAGCTACAAACTGACCTCTAACCCATCTCCACAAAGGCAGAGTGCGCTGTCAGTGATTGTCAAGATCTCAACTTTCCTTAACCTTCATGCTAGGAGTTCATTCCAGACTACTGCTGGAGCCATCACTCACATTAAGCAACCAGCTGCACACAGATGCATGAAGCAACTAACGGTTATTATTTGCTACAACAAGCAAGCTTATCTCTTTCCCCATGGACAAGACGGGGCACAATGAAAGGGCACTGTAAATTTATAGAGCAGCAGAATTTCTCATGGCCCAAAGAATATCTGATTGCACTTACAGTCTCCCTTAAACGAGCCAACCTATCAGCTGTCAAAAGAAAGATGCTGTAATCTCAATATACCACTCATTGTCAACTAGCAAAACAGCTTATTATAAGTGAATATTCACTTTCTTAGGAACTGTACCGATGCCCTGTGCCAAGTTGTTCTGGAATCCTCCATACCTCATAACAGTGGCAGCAGGTTATCTGACAGGCCTGTCAATGCACCAATTGTTTCCACCAGCCTTTAACTATACACCACTTGAGTCCCTGCTGTAGTCTTCCTGGCAGGTGATACTTGCGCTTGTCTTTCCTTGGCCGCATCATTTGTTGATCCTCCTTTACAGTCTGTGCAAAGCCAGTCTATGAGCCTGTGTCTGTGAGTACGAGATTGAGAGGTAGTGCTTCTTCATCACCAGTGCCCTATTGCGCATCACATGCCTGCGTTAATGTTTGATCAGGTGGCAATCCTTGGGTTGTGGAATGGAGAAAGACACAGGGCTAAAGTTGTGGTGGAGGAAGCAAAGATGCATGTTTACACCTTCTGTAGTTTGTATAATAAAAGATTGTGGAATGAAGGAAAGTGGAATACAAGAAGATAGTTTGTTTCCTACTTAATCTATCATCCTCAATAGTTTCAGCTTCACTACCAGACATAGCCTCAGTCATGGCCACCCAGTGATTGCTGGCACTGTCTCCTGCATGGGGCTGAGGATGTGCAACCAATCCAATCCCCTGCTGGTTACAGGCTGCTGCAGGACTTAAGGCTCACATTGTCCTGCAAAATGAAGAGAGGCATGTCAGTACATGTGGTGCAATGTACCTGCTACATTTGAATACCTAATACTGTGCACAGACTGAGATGTGTGTGAGTCTTGCAGCAGTACTAGTGATGGTTATGGTACGATAAAGTTAGGACCATTAGGTAAGACTCATAATTCATAGAGCGTATTTGTTGATTACTATGAAAGCTTCCTATTTTGAGCATGTGTTTTGAAGTATTTGAGGGAAAATGGATTTCTTTCATGGTCTTTGGGATCCTGAATCTTTTCATTTGAAGAGTCACTGAAAAGTCACTGTGAACATTGGACTTTATTTTTAACTATGGGCCAAGAAATCAAATGGTTTCAGCTAATTGTTGGATTTATTTTCTGGAGTTCGCCTGGCTAGTTTTATGACTACCAGAGGGCTTGTTTCAGCTTGGATGCAGTTGGAGTTGGTGTCTAGCCTCCTGAACAAAAGAAGCTACCCAGCTCAGCTTTCCCATTTCTGGAAAAACCCTTGTTGTGCATCTAGTGTGATGTTTGGAAAACCGATTAAGCTATTTTCCAAACATCACACTAGATGAGAAGCTTTTGAAGGAGTTTCCCTTAATATTTCCTAAAAAATTGCATCTGTAAAAGGGTGGCTAGGGAGAATAGGTCCCCTTAAAGATCAGCATGGCCTTCTATGTGTGGAGCCACAGGAGATGGGGGAGATTTTTAATGAACGTTTCTCGTCAGTGTTTACTGAGGAGAGAATCATGGATGCTAAGGAATTAAGGAAAACAAGTGGGAGTGTTTTGGACCACAATAATGATAGTAAAATGTAGGGTATACAGGGTAATCTGATCTTAGAGTAGGATAATAGGCTGGCACAACATCATGGGCCGAAGGGCCTATACTGTGCTGTACTGTTCTATATTCTATGTTCTATACACATTACCAGAGAGGACGTGTTTGCAGCCTTAAAGCACATTAAGGTGGATAAGTTGTCTGGGCCTGATCAAGTCGATCCTCAGATGTTGTGGGAGACTAGGGAAGAAATTGCAGAGGCCTTTGTAGAGATTTAGCCACTGGCAAAGTTCCAGAAGACTGGAAGGTGACTCATGTTTTTCCATTGTTTAAGAAAGGTAGCAAAGACAAGCCAGGGAACTATGGACCAGTGAGCCTGACATCAGTGGTCGGCAAGTTGTTGGAGAGGATACTGAGGGACAGGATCAATCAACGTTTGGATAATTAAGGTCTGATAAGGGATAGTCAGCATGGATTTGTGCGCAAGAAGTCATGTCTGACAAATTTTTTTAGAGTTTTTCGAAGATGTAACCAAGAGGATGGATGATGGTAGGGCAATGGATGTTGTCTTTATGGACTTAAGTAAGGCCTTTAACAAGGTCCCGCACTGCAGGCTAGTCATGAAAATTATGTCACAAAGGTTCCAGGGAGAGCTAGCCAATTGGATTCAAAATTGGCTCAATGGTAGGAAGCAGAGGGTGATGTTTGAAGATTGTTTCTCGGACTGGAGGCCTGTGACTAGTGGTGTGTCACTGCGGTCAGTGCTGGGACCTTTGTTATTTGTTATTTACATAAATGATCTGGATGTGTATGTACAAGGCATGATTAGTAAGTTTGTGGATGATACAAAATTAGGAGGTATTGTTGATAGTGAAGAAGGTTATCAAAATTACAGAGGGATCTTGATCAGATGGGAAAGTGGGCTGAGGATTGGCAAGTGCAATTCAATACAGCTAAGTGTGAGGTGTTGCACTTTGGAAAGTCAAAGCAAGGTAGGAAGTATACAGTGAATGGTGAGGTCCTGAGGAGTGTTGTGCATCAGAGGGACCAAGGAGTACAAGTACATAGTTTATTGAAAGCAGTGTCACAGGTGGACAGGGTGATGAAGAAGGCATTTAGCGTGCTGGCCTTCATCGGTCGAGGCATTGAGTATAGGAGTTGGGACGTTGTGTTACAGTTGTATAAGTCGTTGGTGAGGCCGCACTTGGAGTATGGTGTACAGTTTTGGTCACCCTCTTATAGGAAAGACATAGTTAAACTGGAACGTGTGCAAAGAACATTTACAAGGATGTTGCCAGGACTAGTAGGCCTGAGTTATAGGGAGAGGTTGGCTGGATGAGAATGAAGGTTGACCTTATTGAGGTGAATAAAAACATAAGGGGCATGGATAGAATGAATACATATAGTCTTTTTACCCAGGGATGGGGAATTGAATACTAGAGGGCATAGGTTTAGGTGAGAGGGGATAGATTTGAGAAGCGTCTGAGGGGCAACTTTTTCATACAGAGAGTGGTGTGTATATGGAATTGGCTGCCGGAGAAAGTAGTTGAGGTAGGTACAATAGCCACATTTAAAAACATTTAGATAGGTACATGGATGAGAAGGGTTTACAGGGATATGGACCAGATGCGTGCAATTGACTAGCTGAGTGGGCACCATGGTCAGCATGGGCCAGTTTGGGCCAAAGGGCTTGTTTCCATGCTGTATTATTGTATGACTCTATCTCAGAGGTAGTTTTGTGTAGTGATCTGTCAATTTGTGCCAGAACGTCAGACAACAGCCAGCTGAATAGTTTACACCTTGTCCATTTTGCCTTCAAGAATGAACAATTAGTGTCCTTTCATCTCAAAGTAAACCTGCACAGAGAAATCCATCATCTTATTTCCTTTACCTGTGTGTGTGTGTGTGTGTGTGTGTGTGTGTGTGTGTGTGTGTGTGTGCGTCTGTCTGTTTTGGGGTATTTAGAAGTGTAGACATTAATGGTTTATATTTTAATTAGTATGATACTTAGCTTTACAACTTTGCTGAATACAAACAATTTGTTTACATAATAAATGAATAGTGTTGGCTTTTTAAAGAAATCCAGTTGATGGATGTTTTATTCAAAACCTATAAACATAAAGTATATAATTCGCCATATCTGTAACTGCAAACTATAAACCAGAGAGACACCATGCTCTCCTTCCATGTCCGTTATAACAAAATGATTGAAGTGGGTGTGAAGCCAGTGGTTCACTTTTTTTTGTTCATTCAGAGGGTTTGGGCATCACTGGCTAGGCCAGCATTTATTGGTTATCCCTAACTACCCAGAGGCAGGTAAGAGTCAACCACATTTCTGTGGGTGTGGAGTGATATTTAGACCAGCCCAGGTAAGGCCAGCAGATTTCCTTCCCTAAATGGTTTTGGTGAATGAGATAGGGTTTTTCCTCAACAAATAACAATGGTTTCAAGATCATAATTTTATTCTTAATTCCATATTCTTTATTGAATTCAAATTCACTTTCTGCCATAGCAAGATTCAAACACAGGTCCCCAGAACATTACATGGGTCTCTGGATTAATAGTCTCATATCTTGAGGCCATCATCCCATGTTATGTCATTTGATGATACTTTCACTTTCCTTTTCCACTCTCAAAGTCATTAAACCTTTTGCATTCAATCCATATCTTCAGAGCTAGTCTACCATACTGATCATGACAATTATCTGCTCTAATTGACTTCTCAGTATCTGTCTGCAGGGCCTTCTGGATCCCATTGAAAGTGGACCTCATGCCTTCTCGTCACCTCCAGTACCCAGGGTTCCAATGATGCATCATATCTTTGCAACATAGTCTGCCCTCACATATCACATTTACTATTATTCCTGCGTAAGAACTCTTCCACAAATAGTTCCAGCTACTCTGGCAACAAGAATTCACATTCTCTTTAAGAAATGCAGACCAATTTTAAGTAGTGGGAGTTAGCTTTAAGTGGTATTCGCCTCACTTAAACCTGGGACCTCCTCTGAGACATATGTACTGTCACTCATCATTCTGTACAGTGCTGTCCTGCCTGCTATTGTCATTTAAAAATCAGGCAGCGCAATGTTTGTATTCTGCCCATATTTCAACAAATAAAGGAAGGTTAATCACAGATTATGATTCCTCTGCCAGTTATCAGGCCTTATCAAACTCTGCACCAATGATTGGAATAAAAATGTGTTATTGGGATTAGATAAATTGGGAAGCAGTGTATCCAAACCATTATTTCTGGGCCCAAAATGTTGTTCTTGGCACATTTAGATGGCTAGGACTTGGGCACAGTACTGAAAGTTGATCAAATAAAAGTAAATTACAGCAGATGATACAAATCATTAATAAAAACAGAGTTAGGCTTCTTTCTCTCTCTCTACAGAAGCTGAAAGTTGTTGAAGATATCAAACTAGGGAGCTAACAAACATTGCAGAGGTTTTCAAGAACTCAAGAACCGGTTAACAGGATGGTGACAGAGAGAAGGTGAAACTTTAAATGATAACAGTAACGCATTTTGGGAAGCAAAACAATAAATGGACGCATATCTTTAGTGAGAAATGTAGATTAAGCATGATTTACGGGTTTAAATACATTATGTCTGAAATTTTGAGTACAGCCAAATAACACCTTAAAAACTGATCATTTTGGGTATTTAAAATAAAATTGAAGTACAAAAGTAAATAAGTAACAATATTGTCTGGGCCTCAGCTAATTATGTGTACTTTAGGTACCTTACTATAAGAGGTTATTCGTGATAGGAGAGTACAGCATGGGTTCACCATGATGCTATAACTGGAGAAATAACGTTTTGAAATGATACTTCAGATTCTGGGACTGTTTTGTTGAAGCAGAGCAGGCTAAAAACTGACTTAATAGAGGCATTAAAAATTGATTTCTTAATAGACTGAAATATGAGGTTATTTCCTCTCATTTAAATTGCTATTAAAGAAAGACCAAAGCAGCTGGGAGAAATTTCTTTACACAATGGTCACACGAGCATGGAATATTTTGCTGCAGAGAAAGTTTGTTTGACGCAAAGATCAGCACACTACTTCAAACTTTATACAATTTTTCTTTAAACATGGCCTTGGCTATGTGAGAGAGCAGGGCAGTGGTGGTAGTCTTTCAATGGCTCAAAGCACTCAGAGACACTATAGGCTAAATAGGCTTCTTCTGCAAACTATTAGACTTCCACGTATATTGTGGCCAAATTGAACTAAATGGTTTCATGCAACTTTAAGGTAACATTCAAACTTGATTTTGCAAAACCATGCATCCTCCATCCCCTCAAACCCCAACACCCACTCCTACAGCCTTTTAGTCCCTCACCTCACACTTTGGCAAACTGCCAACACAATGTCCAGTATGAACCAGAAGACCATCTGAACACATTATTCATGCTGACCCTGGAAATTAGGAGTTCAATCTCCCATAAAAATGATGGAAGAAAAGTTTTCCACATTCTGGCCCTGCAGTCTTTTGCCACGAATTTAAAATTCAGGAAAGCACCTCATCAGCAAAGTAAAGAGTGATGGTATGAATTCTTGTTTGTTCAGCAGAATAATTACTGTGTAACTGCATGGACTTGATATCTACAGAACAGATACCATGTACAATTCGCCATAACATCAAATGTTTTATATTTATTTAATTACCTGAGGGAAGGGTCTACCTCAATATTTATTTCACCTCCCCTTCCTCTACTGAGAAAATAGACAAGCAATATGTCAAAATATCTATCAATCTCCACTATTTTACTCTGGCCAGTTTCCTTCTACAGATGGTGTTTCATTGATCCCAGCATGACAAGAACCATTTCTGTCCCTAGGGTATTTGATCATCTCACTCTCTTTCTATGCCCTGTAACCTTCAATTCTATTCAAGTACTTACTTTGTGAATTACTATATTTTTTGATGGAGCTAATCAGTGTAGCATTAATTGCTTTGGTTGAGACTCTGTTCTATTTTTTACTGAAATAGCAGGGGGCATTTTTCGCATGCTTGAGGTTTGCTAATTTTATGTTCGTGTCCTTGGCTTCTGTACTTATTGTCCAAGATAAATATCCTGCTTCCATCTACATTAGCCACCCCCCTCAGTGTTCTGAAAATGTGAATTATGTGCTCTTTCAATCAGTGTATTCTTATGAATTTTCAACTCAAAGAGCCTCTTTTAATATCTTGGAACCCAAAGCCCAGAATCAGCCAGGGTATGCGTCTCTAAAGCATAATTAAGGTCAGGTGCCTGAACCTGCACACAATACCCATGTGGCCTAATCAATTACCCACATATGCCCATCATGTATCAGCTAAAAAGTGATTTCATATAAAGCAGGTGAAAATGATGGAATCAGCAAAATGATGTGTCTTATTAGCTAGAATGTTATTTTTCTTTTAAGCCTTACCAAACTAAAACAACATTTGCCTTTTCAACACTAAACTATTTTCAACCATCTTCAGCCAGAAATGCTAACTGGATGGCTCATCCTAACTTGTTCCTGAGATCCCCATCATCAATTCTATTCAATTTGTGTGACAGCAAGAAACAACCGAATACACTCAATACAAACTAGATACAGCAAAACTATGGGTCCCAAGAATATCCCAGCTGTAGTAAGACATAAATCCCCTGAAGAACATTAGTCTGGGGTTCTGGACCATGAGTCCAGTGGCGGTACCACTACATCACTATCTCCCTTACACACTGGGGCTTGGTGTTTATTTCAGTTTCACATCAGTTCTTTCCCTCTAGTATGTAAGATGCTGGGACTGGTATATTTCTCTGCCAAATCTTAAAAACTACATTGCTACCATTCTGCTCTATTTTATGTAAATGTACTATCTCATTGTCAAGGATTGGTGAAAAATTCATGTGAGCTCTTTATTTGCAGGTAAGGATATATGCAGAGAGAACTAACTGGGTGAGTAAGTATACATATAATCTGATCCTGCTACATTTTAGACTGTTTACAGGCCATGGGACTAATCCACCACATCCTATCAAGGTGATCATAATTGACAACAATTTAAGATATGATCCATAAAAGTACAAGCAGCTCACATCACAGCTCCTGATTGCTCGGGTACAATTCTAATAGTGGCCAGTGTTCCTGCTGGTACATTAAGAGCTTTTTAATCAGCTGGCAGCTCTGAGGGCAAGACATCCCACCTTTAGCCTACTGATTGCTGGGCATTTGTCCTTCTTCTTGGTTGGTCTCTCCCTGATCTTTTAGACAGGGAACATGGGAGCAGAGACCAAAGTATCCGATATAATTCAGCCCATTTGGGCGGAGGGGTGGGGGTACGGGAAATGAGATTTACTGCCTTTGAAACCAAGCCCAGGAGGAGCCCATCAAATTTGAAACCTTTGGGGGTCATTGGAAGTCACTGGCTGGAGTCATATCACACAGAAACGAGATGATTTAGGTTGTTAAAGGCAAATCATCTCAAGCCCATCTTGTACCATCTACACATCCATAAGGCACCACGTGTCCTCCAGAAGCACTTTCTAAAATGCAACCTCTACCCATTTAAGAAAAAAACAGAGCAGCAGACCACCACTACCTGCATGTTGCCCTCCCAGTCACATGTTGTCCAGACCTGGAACTATATCACTTTTCTTTCTAAATCAGGAACTCCCTTTTGAATATCATTATGAGTGTCCCGACACCACAGCTACTGCAGCATGTCATGAAGGAAGCTTATCTCTGCCTTTGCAACGGTAATTTGGAATTTTGGTCATTCTTTGAGTGAGTATTAAAAAGAATGATTAGAACTATTTGCTTGTGTACAAGTTAACACTGACATATATTGGTAGGGGTGAAACGTAATGTCCATACATTTCTGTGCAGCATTTAACCTGGAATGTTTATGAGAAATCATATTCAATCTTTATACTATATCCAGCTGCTTCTGTACCTGACCTTGAAGTGTTCCTTGGAACAGATAAATTTAACACATGCTGAACCTGAAATAAGAATGTTTGATGAGACAACATAGTTTTATGCAGTATATAACTCATGCAGAAGTGAAAAACACACATGCCCTTCAGGAGAAGTTCAGTAGGTACATGAGGAATGATAGATGTAATGTGGAAAGAGTCTCACATAGAACATAAGTATTAGCATAGTCTAGCTGCACAGAACTACGTATAAAAACAAAAAGAAAATAAAATAATAAACATATTTTGGAGAACTTTAAATTATCTTCCTAAAATATGTTTGGATAAAAGTTACATGTAGAATGCTAGATATAGTAGGAACTGCAGATGCTGGAGAATCTGAGATAACAAGGTGTAGAGCTGGATGAACACAGCAGGCCAAGCAGCATCAGAGGAGCAGGAAGGCTGACGTTTCGGGCCTAGACCCTTCTTCAGAAATGGGGGAGGGGAAGGGGGTTCTGAAATAAATAGGGAGAGAGAGGGAGGCGGATAGAAGATGGATAGAGGAGAAGATAGGTGGAGAGGAGACAGACAGGTCAAGGATGCGGGGATGGAGCCAGTAAAGGTGAGTGTAGGTGGGGAGTTAGGGAGGAGATAGGTCAGTCCAGGGAGGACGGACAGGTCAAGGGGGCGGGATGAGGTTAGTAGGTAGGAAATGGGGGTGGGACTTGAGGTGGGAGGAGGGGATAGGTGGGAGGAAGGACAGGTTGGGGAGGCGGGGACGAACTGGGCTGGTTTTGGGATGCAGTCGGGGGAGGGTAGATTTTGAAGCTTGTGAAGTCCACATTGATACCACTGGGCTGCAGGGTTTCCAAGCGGAATATGAGTTGCTGTTCCTGCAACCTTCGGGTAGCATCGTTGTGGCACTGCAGGAGGCCCAGGATGGACATGTCATCTGCGGAATGGGAGGGGGAGTTGAAATGGTTCGCGACTGGGAGGTGCAGTTATTTAGTGCGAACCGAGGGTAGGTGTTCTGCAAAGCGGTCCCCAAGCCTCCGCTTGGTTTCCCCGATGTAGAGGAGGCCACAACGGGAACAGCGGATGCAGTATACCACATTAGCAGATGTGCTAGTGAACATCTGCTTGATGTGGAAAGTCTTCTTGGGGCCTGGGATGGGGGTGAGGGAGGAGGTGTAGGGGCAGGTGTAGCACTTCCTGCGGTTGCAAGGAAAAGTGCCGGGTGAGGTGGGGCTGGAGGGGAGTGTGGAGCGGACAAGGGAGTCACGGAGAGAGTGGTCCCTCCAGAAAGCAGATAAAGGTGGGGAGGGAAAAATGTCTTTGGTGGTGGGGTCGGATTGCAGATGGCGGAAGTGTCGGAGGATGATGTGTTAGATCCGGAGGTTGGTGGGGTGGTACGTGGGTTGTTATTGCGGGAAGGGATTGTGAGGAATGAGTTGCGGGAAAAGTGGGAGACACGGTCGAGGGCGTTCTTGACCACTGAGGGGGGGAAGTTGCGGTCCTTGAAAAACGAGGTCATCTGAGATGTACGGCAGTGGAATGCCTCATCCTGGGAGCAGATGCCGCAGAGGCGAAGGAATTGGGAATAGGGGATGACATGTTTGCAGGAAGGTGGGTGGGAGGAGGTATATTCTAGATAGCTGTGGGAGTCGGTGGGCTTGAAATGGATATTGGTTCCTCGGTCGTTGCTGGAGATGGAGGCAGAGAGGTCCAGGAAGGAGACAGAGGTATTAGAGATGGTCCAGGTGAACTTAAGGTTGGGGTGGAAGGTGTTGGTGAAGTGGATGAACTGTTCGAGCTCCTCGTGGGAGCACGAGGTGGCGCCGATACAGTCATCAATGTAACGGAGGAAAAGGTGGGGTTTAGGGCCGGTGTAGGTATGGAAGAGGGATTGTTCCACGTAACCTACAAAAAGGCAGGCATAGCTTGGGCCCATGCGGGTACCCATGGCCACCCCTTTGTCTGTAGGAAGTGGGAGGAATTGAAAGAGAAGTTGTTGAGGGTGAGGACGAGTTCGGCTAAGCGTCTGCTCCCAGGATGAGGCATTCCACTCCCATACATCTCAGATGTCCTCGTTTTTCAAGGACCGCAACTTCCCCCCCTCAGTGGTCGAGAACGCCCTCAACTGTGTCTCTCGCATTTCCCGCAACTCATCCCTCACACCCCGTCCCCGCAATAACAACCCAAACAGAATCCCCCTCGTCCTCACGTACCACCCCACCAACCTCCGGATCCAACGCATCATCGTCCGACACTTCCGCCATCTGCAATCCGACCCAACCACCAAAGACATTTTTCCCTCCCCACCCTTATCTGCTTTCCGGAGGGACTATTCTCTCCGTGACTCCCTTGTCCGCTCCACACTCCACTCCAGCTCCACCACACCCGGCACTTTTCCCTGCAACCGCAGGAAGTGCTACACCTGCCCCTACACCTGCCCCCTCACCCCCATCCCAGGCCCCAAGAAGACTTTCCACATCAAGCAGATGTTCACCTGCACATCTGCTAATGTGGTATACTGCATCCGCTGTTCCCGTTGTGGCCTCCTCTACATCAAGAAACCAAACAGAGGCTTGGGGACTGCTTTGCAGAACACCTACCCTCGGTTCGCACTAAATAACTGCACCTCCCAGTCGCGAACCATTTCAACTACCCCTCCCATTCCTCAGACGACATGTCCATCCTGGGCCTCCTGCAGTGCCACAACGATGTTACCCGAAGGTTGCAGGAACAGCAACTCATATTCCGCTTGCGAACCCTGCAGCCCAATGGTATCAATGTGGACTTCACAAGCTTCAAGATCTCCCCTCTCCCGACCCCATCCCAAAACCAGCCCAGCTCGTCCCCGCCTCCCCAACCTGTCCTTCCTCCCGCCTATCCCCTCCTCCCACCTCAAGTCCCACCCCCATTTCCTACCTACTAACCTCATCCCGCCCCCTTGACCTGTCCATCCTCCCTGGACTGACCTATCTCCTCCCTAACTCCCCACCTACACTCACCTTTACTGGCTCCATCCCTTCCTCTTTGACCTGTCTGTCTCCTCTCCACCTATCTTCTCCTTTATCCATCTTCTATCTGCCTCCCCCTCTCTCCCTATTTATTTCAGAACCCCCTTCCCCTCCCCCATTTCTGAAGAAGGGTCTAGGCCCGAAACGTCAGCCTTCCTGCTCCTCCGATGCTGCTTGGCCTGCTGTGTTCATCCAGCTCTACACCTTGTTATGTAGAATGCCATGCCTGTTTGTTATCATTTTGATAGGTGCAGCTGTGTAGGTAAGCTTCTCAACAATAAATTGATTTTAGGATTAGAATTTTGCATTTATTGCCAAATAGTCTTTATTCTGTACTGTGTAGCTACATGTTTGGAATGTTGAAGTGTCCACCTTTAAAGTCTGCTTCCGACACTATATTCACAATCCCTGCCAGTACTCAGTTACACCCATAAATACTTGCAAGATTTATATTGAGGTTTTTATGCAAAAGAAACTTTTTTTATCTTGTGATGATAATACTTCCTGCTGATTCCAAATGCATTGGTCAGCTATTCCACCTGCACTATGAAGTCTTATCTCTGTAGCCTGTAAATTCTATTACTTCATACATGGCAACTGCTCTGACAGAACACTAACACTTGCCCCTGTATGAAGCATAAAATTAACAGGACATTATAAACAAAATCTACACTGATAAAGACAAGTTCCATCTCTCTTGATTTATCTGGATTAGTTAGTTCCTGTATAAAGTTTTGGGTATCTTTCCTATCGTGTTATCTCATCAAATGTATGCATCTTTTCAACTGGTGCTGATGGTTGTACTTCTAGACTTCTTTATGTATGTGACCAACACTTCCTCTGTTCCGAAACTGTCTGTTACCTTAGCAGAGATAATAGGAACTGCCGATGCTGGAGAATCTGAGATAACAAGGTGTACAGCTGGATGAACACAGCAGGCCAAGCAACATCAGAGGAGCAGGAAAGCTGACGTTTCGGGTCGAGACCCTTACCTTAGCACATCTTTTGGAACCAGATTACAGTTCTGGGAATATAATTCCTTAGTAATGCATAGACAGTGGCTGTGCCTGTGAGGCCTCGTTGACCCTGGTACTAATAACAGAAATTTTACACTGTGTTTGGCTTGTTCACAGTGTAAGATCGTCATATATTTCTCTAGTGTGTCCACACTTCTTAAAGTTAATAGATTCTTTCCCCCTCTTAAGGCAGTGTTGGTCTTCTCATCTCAAGCGGACAAGGGTCTGTTTTCTGCTTCCTGCATGGTTTGAACTGATTTCTCCAAAGTGAAAACTTCCTTGGATTGTAGCAAATCCATCATGGTATCATCCAGATTTCCAAGAACAATTGTTTCATGTTTCCAAACTTCAAGTTCACAGTTTTCTACGAATCTTTAAAAATTATTTGGAAAATTATCCATAAATTCTCCTGAAAACAAAACTCTTCTTTTAAATGTTGTTTAAGAATTTTATTTATTCTTAAACTAAAGTAATTGTCAAAAGCTTTTAGGACATCTTCAGAAATTTCTGTATTCTTTGATGTTTTATCTATCAATAGCATCATTTGGGTTCAAAGCTCAGCTTCAGCCTTGGTGTTAAATTTCCAGGCAAGGTCGTATTTTAAGAACTGTCGCCACCATGCAAGCCAATCTTGTGTTCTGTATTGTCTTTCTCTGACCGTTAATCTGCTTGGAAGTATTATTTCCTTCTTTTTCCATTTCTCCTCGACATGCTGATTAATTGTTTCACAGTAAAGGTATTTTAAACAGTATTATTTCAATATTGCTTTAAGTCTGCCATTAAAACATTAAGCTTATATTCTTGTATTCAAAAATATTTTTTAAAATTGAATAACTGGAAAACTTGCTATATTCTGTGCAACATTTTCTGTGTCAGCCATTTGTTAAACTCTGCATTGCTGTTCTAGTGTAGCAAATTATTCAAAAACATTTTAAATTGTATTAAGATACCATTCTGTGTTGATTTGTTGCTTTCAACCTTGTAAATGCTATATATTTGAGGTAATGTATCACAATGTAATGTAATGTAATGTTTAACAATCCAAAAGTTGCTATTCATTTTTTCTCGGGTTTTCATGCCTTCTGCTGCAAAGGTGGAGTTTTACTGCTTCGTCCTATGTAAATTGGATGCTTTCTCATATTTCACAGTCTGAAAAAATCAAACACTTTCTTCTGCACAACTTTTTAAATAAAGTTCTCTGGATTTGGCATTCAAAGAATAACATTGAAAGACAATATTAAATGCTGGGTATAATTCTAAAAGGGGTGAGGAACACAGGGACCTGCATCTATGTGGCACAAATCATCGACAGTAACAAGACAGGTGGAGACATTTAATAAAGCATCATGATTTTATAGGGGCATAGGGTATAAAAGCAGGGAGATGATGTTGAACGTGTACAAGAGACTAGTTCAACATCAGCTGGAGTATTGTGTACAATTGTCAGTACCATATTTCAGGAAAATGTGAATGCATTGGGCAGAGTACAGAAGTGATTTACAAGAATGGTTCCAGGAATGAGAAACTTCAGTTATGAGGATAGATTGAAGAAGCTTTTTTTAAATTCATTAACAGGATGAGGATGCTGCTGGCTAGGCAGCATTTATTGCCTATCCCTACTTTCCCAGAGAGTCAACCACATTGCTATGGGTCTGGAGTCTCATGTGGGTCAGACCAGGTAAGGATGGCAGTTTCCTTCCCTAAAGGACATTAGTGAACCAGATGGGTTTTTCTAACAATCGACAATGGATTCACAGTCATCATTAGACTTTTAATCCCAGATGTTTATTGAATTCAAATTCCACTGTCTACCACGGCAGGATTCGAACCTGGGTTCCCAGAATATTATCTGGGTCTCAGATTAACAGTCCAGTGATAATACTACTAGGTCATCACCTCCCCCAGTTGGAACTTCTTGGGAAGACGGCTGAGAGGAGATTTGACAGAGATTTTCAGAATCATGAGTGGGATGGACAGAGTAGATAGGGAAAAGCTATTCGCACTCTTAGGTTAAAAAAGAACAAGAGGGCATTTAAGGTGATGTGCAAACAAAGCAAGGGTAATGTCAGAAAAACATTTTCACTTAGTTGCTGGGTATGGAATACATTGTCTGGTAATGTGGTGAAAGCACATTTAATTGAAACATTCAAGAGGGCATTGGATGATTATTTAGATAGAAATGATGTACAGGAATATGGGGCACAAGGTAATAGAACTGGTACAGGCATAATGGACCAAATGGCCTCCTTTTGCATGGTATCAATTCTGTGATAAATCTTCCTGCTAAAATCACAGTCCCAGACCTTTCAAATCATTAAGTTTTTTCCTGACTCTTTTTTTTCTTCTTCTACTAAACTCTTTCACAGGATTTCTTTAAATTTGTTCATTTTTAGAGTAAATAAATGCAGTGGCCTTCCTGATTCTGTAACCCTAGCCTAGGTTTACTTTTTGTCCTTTCCCTGTTCCTTGCAGCTGTACCTCATGGAGCCTAATATCAATGGCAGTGATGCTCATTGTATGAGGTGAGAACTTTGTCTTGCTTTTCTGGCCTTTACACTTTTTGTTTAATCAAATAGATTCCTTTTCCCTCAGGGATCTCTAACTTTACTTCCTGGAACCTTCAGTTACTTCTTATAGGGCCTCCTTTGCTAAAGCTCTGTACTTTCAAAAGATGGGCTTTCACCTTTTTCTCTGGCCGACACTCTTACACCAATGCTCCTTACCAGCTTCTGAATGAAGTTTTGCCTTTGGAAAAAACAAAACTTGCCTTTTTGTTCTTCCATGACTGCTACTGTCTCTCTCGGTTAGAAATCACATTCCAGCTGTTGACAGACCGCATGTTTCTGTAAAGCAGTAATGCTCTTAATGTAGTAAAGTCATTTACTTGAAATTTTTGCTTTTTTCTTTGATTTTTTTGGATTTCTTATCTAGGTGGCGTCAGATCCACACAACTACAGCTATGTGGTATTTTCCCAGATGACAACTGGTGGCAACTTGTGACATTTGCCACTTCTACCAGTATGTGGTACTGCTAAGGGTTGTCTGAGGTCTTTGCTTTATCTTGGACTTATGTAGTGATTATTGTTAGATAATTCATACCATAGGATATCTACAGAAGAGACTTATTGGTTTATTGTACGTGAACAATAGTAACAACTACATTTTGTCAGGCACAATCACTAGGAAATCAAGGAGCTGGTACAAATACATTTGCTCTCTCCAAAAGCTGTGACATCTGTAGAATATTTACATCCAATGCAACATGAATATTAATCCCTTCAGAACTATTACCCTATACAATAGCTTTTGTATTTCTTATTGCAATCAAGTGATGCACAATCACTAATAGAGGAAAGTTAAGGTGTGGAGTTGCAAGTGAATGAGAATTTGAGCTTGGAATTACTAGTATTGCATGAGTTCTTCATAGAAAATCCAACCAGAAATGTGTCCCTGCTTCTGTCCTCATGTTCCTGCTCCATGGTATCCTGTCAAATTCCTGAACAAGGAGAAATTTCACTCCCTCAATGCCCAGCTCATTTGTGACCACAATTCCTGCAGGTATGCATGTACCATCCACTAAGCTGTCACAGCACTTATATTCTGAATAAATCCCAGGTTCCTTAAATGTTTGCCCAAAAACATCATTTCCAATATCGGCTCATGAGGAACAGGGGTGTCCCCAGGAAGCGTGGCCAATGAACCTGATTAAAAACCGTTAGGCTAATTGTGAACAGCTATCAATCATCATTGAACTGACAACTGTTTTCTGAAAGTATGCTTTTGTTTCCTGGACTGCTCAGGAGGACAACTCCACTGGACAGGATTCTCAGAACACTGTTTATTTCCATGGCACAAACTTACTCAACAACAGTTTCAGAACTTAAATGAGGGGGACATGGTTTTGTTTTCTTAGGTGAGGAAGTAGGGGAACTTGATGGAGATGCTAGTGGAGCCAGGGCAGTAGCACAAGGAGACAGACAGACCAGAGAGAATCTGTTAACAGCTAGAGTTGACAATGAATGAAATTTGCATGAACATATGTAGACACTCAAATAATAGCCATTTTTGGCATTGAGGTATTCCTGCCCTAAAGTGAATGCTTATTTTGCAACTGTAGAACTTTTAGATTCTCTGCTTGTTCCAGTTTGCAAATGATTTTGTTTCCTTTGCGCCAGTTACCTCCTGTCCAGTTTTCTGGTCAGAGTGCCAGTATGGAGTTGTGGAGGCTGACATGGGGCCTGTATGGCACAAAACTTAGTTTTCAAAGGATATTCATCTATTTGAGAGGCTTCCAATGCTTTATAACTTCCAAAACATGACCATCTAGGTTACTTTCCCACTTTCCAAACGTTGTACTCCTAGCTGAAGAAAGCAGTGAATGAGAGCCTCGTTGCTCTTTATACTGCTGCACATGATGTGCACATGAGCACCTAGGACAAGCAGCCCTCCTCAGTGTCGCTCACGAGGAAAACCTCACGAGTCAAAAGTCTTAATATTAGGATTGGACCTGAAATATAGTTCAAAACAATATTTGTTTTGAGTGCAATCTGCATAGAAGGTTAACACTCAACCACGCCTAGAGATTTCAAAACTGCTTAACTTTCTTCTCGGGCTGCTACAACTTGTTTCCACCATGGCAGCTGCAGGTTAGATCGAGAAATCTTGCTGACTTCCAGCTGGCTTTCCTCAGATGACTTTGGTCATGATGTGTCAGGCCTATACCTAGAGGGCTCTGGCCTGCTCAGGGGCAGGTGTCACTTTCTTGACCTGACCTGATGGAAGCATTTAGGTGCCTGGCAGGTATGATTGGTGCAGCAAAGGACCTCTGGAGCAGCCTGAAATGACAAATTACAGAGGACAATAAAACTAAGCAGGTTCAATAGACACCCCTTTGCCTGGAATGTTAACAAATTTTATTTAAGCAGCTTGAAAACATAATGATGGAAGAACAGTATGTAAAAATAGTGAATACTAATTCTATTATTAATAACATTAACCTTTATTCTGTATTTTAATAAAATTACTTTTTTTATTCAGTATGTTTTTAGTTAAAAGTTTTAATGTCATTTGATTTGGAAAAGAAGAATTAGCCTATTGTTTTTCTTAATATATCCCTTTCCAATTTAGATTTGAGATAAGAGTTTATGAACACTTCCCTTGGTTTCAACTCAACATGCATCATTAAGATAATCTGCACTGAATCTTCAACGACGACAGAAAGTAAACTTTCTTAATAAGTGTAACTAACAACAGGAACTGAAGAAGTGGAAGTATGGTGAAAATTGTAAATTTTTCTGTGCTTGCTGTCCTCTTTTGTTTTAATTCATTCACAGGATGAGTGTGTGACTAGCAGTTATTGCCCATCCCAGCAAGCAGATAAGAATCACATGTAGGCCAGGCCAGCTACAGATGGCAGTTTCCTTTGTGAAAGGACATGAATGAACTAGAGGGGCTTTTTCCCCCCAACAATCAGATTGCTGATAATCATTATATTCTTAATTCCAGATTTTCATTGAATTCAAATTCTGCGATGATAGGATTTGAACCCAGGAACATTATCTGAGTCTTTGGATTAACAGTCCAGTGATAATTCCACTAGGCCATCCCCTTCCCTGCCAATAGTACCTTGCTCAGAAATGTCAGCAGCGAATGAACCACTTCAGATTTGATCGGAGTATTGAACTCCTAGGCTCTATAAAGAGTAAAGAGCCATTGACAAGAATTGCAATTGTCCAAGAAAAGAAGGCCATCAAGCATCTCAACAAAAAAAAAAGCAATATCATCCAAAATGGAAAGTAAAAAATATGTTAGCAAAATTCTAGAAATTAAAAGTCTGAATCATTAAAAAAAAAAGCGGTTTGATAAAAATTTGCTTGGGTCAGGAATCTGTCAGGAATTCTTTCACATCCGATATGTGTAGACAGAGAGCACATTCAAGAAAAAAAAACAGGGAGAGAGGAAACAGCTCCATTGTGAATGCCAAGGATTAATCGGATCTGTTACACTCTCCATTTAAAATAAATGCAGTGAATATATCCTACTAATAGCAGTTTATATTAAACAGGGAAGGAAACAGAGCCAAGTAACCCTTGGCAATCATAAAGGAAACGCTTATCTCAGATTTTTTTTAACTCTCTGTCTAGTTTCATTAACAATAGCTTGGTTTGAATTTCTGAAAAACCAAGACTATCCAGTTTTCTGTGATAGTTTTGAATAGCTGATTATTTTCTTAATAAACACTAAGATCTTTTGTAATAGCTCACATTATAGTTTGAATTCTGTTTATTCATTCACAAAATGTGGACATTTCTGCAAAATCCAACTTTTCCCGATTGCCCTTAAGGCGGTGAGCCAAATACTTGAAGTACTGCAATCTATATGGTGAAGGTACTCAGCATTCTGTTAGAGACAAAGTTTCAGGATTTTGTCTCAGCAATGATGAAGGAACTCTGATGTGGGGTTTCAAGGCAGGATGGTATATAACTTGGAAAGAAACTTACAGGTGGTAGTTTTTTTTTATGCATTTGCTACCCATGTCCATGTTGCTGAAGTTACCCAATATTGTTGCCTCAATTCTTATGCCTTTTGATGTGTTACGTTATTTCCTCCCTTCCTTTCCCCTGACATTGGTATCATCCTTGGATTCTTTGTACCTAAGCTTACAACAAATGGACAGAAGTGCCAGGTAATGACCACCTCCAACATGAAAGAATCTAATGATCTCCCCTGACATTTAACAGCATAACCATCACTGGGTGACAGTTCAAGTAATTTACAGTTTTGGACGCCATGTATTATGAAGGGCATGAAAACAATGGAAAAGATGCGGCACAGAATGACTGCTACACCAACAAAGATGCAGGCTTAGGAGATACGAAAGAAGATTTGAGTAGTTAACTTTTTTAAAAAATTGGAATGAAGAAAGTGAAAGTATGAATTTAAGGAGGTGCTTAAAATTTTGAAGGAATGTGATGACCGAAACAGCCATGGATGGTTTCTACTAGCTAGCAAGACACTGACATAAGGGCCTAAATGTAAGATAATGACAGAAATAATTCAAAAGGAAGTTTAAAAATTCTTATATAACAGATAGTGTGAATATAAAATTACCTGTCAGATACCATTTTTGAAAAATAATCAATGCTCTCATTTAAAAGGAAATTAGTTGATTGAGAATGATTCTGTTAAAGCGTATGAGGATTTAATGAGTGGGGGAGTAAGATTAGACACATTGCACTGAATTTTGTCAGGTTTCCGGCTCACCCAATGGTAAACTATCAGTAACAACCAGATTGTATGACCACTTGACATTGGGATTCTTGCTCTTTTAAGGATGGTGACCCTGTCTCTATGCACTGGTGACTAGTCGGAGAACCAAAATGTCTACAGTTTCAACCATGTCACTGGGAGCAGTGGCCTTTACTTGGACTGCTTTGGCTGAGAGCAACAGCATGGATGCTGCCTGAGAAACCTTGGTTACCTTGAACTAGAATACAACAACAACCGAACTAGAACTTGAAACAGAACTAGGGATGACTGCTTAAAAATGAAGAGGCACCCATTTAAGATAGAGATTCAGACAATATTTTTCTCAAGAGCATCATAATTCTTTGGAACTCTCTTCCTCAAAAGACAGTAGAAGCAAATAGATTCTTGGTAAGTAAGTAGGTGAAAGGTTATTTATTGGGGGAAGATGGGAATGTGGAATAATCTTTTTGACCTTCCTAAATGGCAGAGCAGGCACAAGGTGCCAAACATCCTTCTCCTGCTCCTAGTTCTTATGATTGCATATGTGATTGTAAGTTACATCTGGGTCCCTGGGCAATCTGACATTATATAAGATTGTGGTTGATTTTCAACCTTAACTTTGCTTTTCCATTCTATTCAAATATCCTTTGGTTCCCCTAGTGTTCAAAATTCTATGAATCTCAGTCTAGACTCAAGTCAATATTTGACAACTGACAGCCTTCTTGGATATTGAGAATTACAATGATTCACAATTTTTTTCCGAGTGAAGACTTTTCTTTCTCCTCATTTCATTCCTAACGGATTGGCCCTTTATCCTGAGACTACTAGACCTAGTTTTACACACTCCAACAAAGAGAAACAGCCTGACATGCTTTTTAAAATATTTCAATAAAATTACTTTTCATATTTTTAAATTCCAAATAATATATGCTCTCTGTTTTCTAAATGATTATATGTATGATTCTAAATCAATTCTATCAGATAATTCATATCCAAGTTTTCCAGTAGTTTGGTCTCCTTCCAAGTTCCAACTCAACCTTTGATTTCTTACTTAAAGCACCAAGATCCTATGCCTCTCATAAAGAAAACAATCAAGCTGTATTATTAAGTAGCTCTATAATCATTAATTTCTCTTCTCAACCAAGATCAGTCTCCTTTACAAAGGAATTATTTATTTTTTCAAGTAATAGCCTCATCAGGAGCCAGATGGAGTTCTTTAAGCTCATCTTCAAGTATAGTTAGTGGACGTTCCTCGACAAAATAACTCATTGTTTGGATTGCACCACAACAGCAGCCTAGATGATCTTGGCAACCCCATTGATGTTGGGTGGTTGCACCGGGGCCTTGGGCATCCAGAAATTAGAGTAAAAAGGAACACTGTCATCAAGGAAGATTAATGCAGGCTAGACAAGATCCCCAGTAAGCGAATTGATTCTGGTAGATGCTTTTATACTGCCATAGGTCTTTAATGGATACTCTTTAGTGTGATGCGTTTAGCCGTATAGGGTGAGATGAGGGAAGGCCTAGTACTGGTACTTTGAGGAGGCCATTGAATAAAGGCAGGCCTGAGTTGGTGTACTGGAGCTTCTCCAATAGTTTTCCTGCTGCGATTACCCTGGGATGGAGAGGGAGAAACGTTGCTGAGAGCTGGGCACCAGGGGAGGTAGATCGAGTTATTTGAATAATACTTCTGATGATGCACATTGTTGAGTTGAATTGAATTGCACAATGATAAGAATGATGTGGACAGATTGGTACATACTAAGTCACAGTATCCTGTAGTTGCTAGCAAAAATCCTTATGGTTTTGGCCAGGGATCCCCATGACTACCACTAATGCACCAAGACTTTTTTTGTAGGTTTTAATTATTCCTGAAGTCTGATGAGGTGCTGTCTGTACATGAGGGTGTTCTTTTAATGGGGAAACCAAGGTAAAGAGGTTAAGGATTGCACTTCAAATTCTCACCATCTAGGGTGATGTTCAGTTCCCTCTTAGTGCTGGAATTATGATGATGGAATGTGAAAGAATGGTGTCCAGTTGCAGACAACATGTCTTGCAGTTGTCGGTCAGCTTTGTAATTTCATTGTTTATTGTATCTTCAAGCTCTGGAAATGAGTTCCAAGCCTGAATGCCACATCAGATGTTGCCACAGCAGATGTTGCCACATTGATAAAATCCAGGGAAGGGCTGGAAATAGATCATTGGGATATAGGTTGAACAGGGGGTACTCCATTCTTTTAACACAATGCTGATCTTATCATCCATACTCACACTGAACCATTGACCCAGTAGTAGTAGCTCAACGGAGTGAGAATTCCAGGAAAAGAACATTATTTATATTTTGATGAATAGGCCACTGTTCCAGAATGTATTGTACATTTCAGTGAGGTCAAGGAAAATTGTCCTTATCTACAGATTCCTTTGAAGGCATTTTTAATTAAAGTGGTTAATACAAGGACCTGATCAAATGTATTTCTTCCTTGTCAAAAGGTCACACTTAGCATGTTCTCTACTTCTGGCTTGATCCAATGTAGGATTAGGGGCTCTACTACCTTGAAGCATACTCAGAGCAGGGATAATGCCTGTCCTGTGATAGTAACTTGAGGCAATTGGCTTCGGAATGTTTGCAATGTCCCCTTGCATATAAACATTGTAAAAAATTGTGCCAACCATGCTCATGGGCTGGCACTTCTCAGGAATTCAGGGAGAATATCATTACCAGCAACAGTACCCAGCTTGATTATTTCTACTATTCTGTCAAATTCCAAAATGGTGAAGGACTCACGGCAATATCAAGAGTTGTGTTTCCTGTGGAAGGATTTTCCTTCACTCTGGATTTTATCCACTCTTTTTTTCTAACAATGTCTTTCACTGGGCAGCTTGGCATTAACGGTTACCAGGCTGCTCTGAGGTCATGTAGAACTTTCCAACATTTCTGACTTAAATAGTTGAAGTCCAAAGTTCTTTATTGCCCGGATAAAGTATAAACACTGGACAATGTAGTAAGATCGCAATATCACACATGTGAATGAAAATTAACAGGCTTTATTGAACTGAACTATTTGCAAATGTTGGTAAAAGAAGACATTGCTGGAAACCTAGGGCCTTTGATTCCAATATCATGTGATTTGATGTTACACTGGCATATCTCCTTATGCTCAGTAGCTTTCTTGAAGTAAAAGTACAGTTAAACCTTTACTCCACATTTCTATCCAAGTTCTTTCACTGTACTCTCTTTAAACATGAGCATTAAACTGCAAAAATTTAACACTTTACTCCCTCCATCCCCCTCTCCCATCTATTTCAGCTTAGGTGTTGATCCCCAGCAGTATTTCTCAGCTATCTCGGATAATGTATATAATGTATGTGCTCTATTATCTTGTCTGCAGTGGAGAAGTGGAGTAGTAATGTCACATGACTGCTGGTTCCTGGATAGTACAGCAGAGAAGACCTTTAAAGGAAAAGCTTTTTGACAGTATGAGGTTCTGGCACTTAAACAATTCCTTGAAGAGGAAGTTGATGAACTGATATTCCCCCTCTCCTGTCATGTGTGGTGCACTCTGAGCCATGGATAAATCTTTCTTATTGATAATTGTTTCACACTGCTGCAGCATGAGGCTCCTCTTCTGCAGGCTAGACTCCTTATGAATGGCTATGCCACATTGAAAGGTATAAACTGATCTTGAATCAATTACTTTCTCCAGCAGCTAATTCCACACAAATATTAACCTATGGTATAAAAAACCTCCTTTTTTCCTGATAACAAGTGTGGCTTCTGAATGTTCTACCTACTCCATTTGCCAAATCCAATAACCTGATTATTTCACCCTTATTTATTCCTTTTATTACTTCAAGGACAATACATTTTTTTAAAAAGAAAACAGTCATTCATGGGAAACAAGCACAGAAATTGCTGGAAAAGCTCAGCAGGTCTGGCAGCATCTGTGAAGAGAAATCAGAGGTAATATTAACTCTGATTCTCTTCACCGATACTGCCAGGCCTGCTGTGCTTTTCCAGCAATTTCTGTGTTTGTTTCTACAGATTTACAGCATCCGCAGCTCTTTGGGTTTTTAATCATTGATGGGATCCGGGCATCACTGGCTGGGGCTTCATTTATTGCCCAGAGGGCTGTCAAGAGTCAATCACACTGCTGTGGGACTGGAATCAAATGTAGACCAGGCAAGGATGGCAGTTTCTGTCCCTAAAGATCATTGGTGAACTAGATAGGTTTTTCCCAACAGTCACATGGTCATCATTAGACTCTCAATTCTAGTTTTTTTTAAAAATTAAAGTCAAATTCTAACATTTGCCCTGGTGGTATTTGAACTCAGGTCTCCAGAATATTACCTGGGTCCTTGGATTAATAGTCTGGTGATAATACCAGTAGGCTATCACCTCCGCTTCTTTCAGAGATATTTTTCGTTAAGTTTGAAAGTGATCTAGTCCAATCCAAAACAAAGGTCTTAAATCTAAACTAAGGGAACTATGGAGGTAGGAGAGACAAATTGCCAACAGTGAATTGTGAAACAGCCTTTACTGGGGTAAAGTGAAACCAAGAACTGCAGATGCTGGAAATCTGAAACAAAAGCAGAAATTGTTGGATAAATTCACCAGGTTTGGCAACATCTGTGCAGAGAAAGCAGAATCAATGTTTCAGAACATGGATGAAGGATGTAAACTCAAAACATCAACTTTCCTGCTGATCTGATGCTCCCTGACCTGCTGTGTTCCTCCAGTTCCATGCTGCACTGAGCCCTATGGTGTGGTTGGGGCTATGGTAACTTTAACCTTCTAGAAAAAAATGACAATAGACAGGAAATGGCTAACATCTTTTTAAAAACTAATAAATCATTTTCAACAAAACTACATTGATTTTAAAGATACAAAATCTCCCCAAGACAAATGTTCCAACCATGTTCAAGGACAGAAATCAAGGACTGTATTAGATCTGAAGCTGCATATAAAGTTCTCAAAAAATAATAAACTGAGGACTGTGACAAATTTTGGAATTCTGCAAACAAGCACCAAGAGAAAGTTAGATAGGGAAAACAGAATGAGAGTAAGCTACCAAAAAAAAACATATTATAAAAGCTTCTCAAGAAGAGTCACTGGACTCAAAATATTAACTCTGCTTTCCCTCCACAAATGCTGGCAGATCTATTGAGTTTCTCCAGCAATTTCTTTTTGTTGTAAAAGCTTCTAATTATATGGAAAAGGAAATATCAGTAAAAGCAAGGTTGGGTCTATCACCTATGATGTCAGGAGAATTTATAATAAGGAAATAGTAAAGAATCTAAATAAATACTCATGTCTGTCTCCATGCAGGAAAATATTAAAAGCCTCCCAGAAATAGTAGAGAATCAAGGCATCAGTTTAAGCAAGGAACTGCAAATAATATTTTTAAAAAAACCAGAGAAATTAATGTGACGTCATGTAGATAAATGGCCTGGACCTGATGATCTAGAATCCAGAGTTCAGAAAAAGCTGGATATAAAGATAGTAGATGTTTTCATGGTCATTTTTTCAAAATTATGGGATTGTTGCTAAAGATTGAAAGGTTGCAAATATAACCCTACTATTGAAGGAAGGGTGAAGAGAAAAAAATGGGGTAATACATCCCTGGTAAAATGCTAGAATCTAAAATTAAGAATGTGATAATAGGATGTTTAAAAGAGAATAGTCTCAGAATGCTGAGGAGATTCAATCATTGAGTATGTACAAAAGTGAGATCAAAAGATTGCTAATAATTAAAAACATCAAATTATTAGGGATAGCATAGAAAATTGGTGTTGGAGGAGATTAGTTTCGATCTTACTGTCTGGCAGAATTAGCTTCAAGGGCTATTTCACCTGTTCCTGCTCCCATTTAAGTCCTTACCTTTTTAATTTTAAACTCTTAAGAACTTGTTAGGAAGAGAAGCAATGCAGTATATTAACCCTCCAAAAAAATGGCTGGGTTGGGACGAGGTAAGAATTACATTTTTTTAAATCTCAAAACTAGCCCTGCATCCTTATGCCCCTTTGATGTTTAACAGAGGTAGAACAACGGCTGCGCACAAATTCATTCCAAGGAGATGGAGCAATTTAAATACTTTAATCAAAATGACAGCTTCAGAATTATGCTACTGAACAGCCAGATTTCTTATTGCATCTGAAAATCCATTTGGTCAAGGGAACAAGGATTGGTAAGTGCTTTTACAGCTTCCAGTGACAATGCCCCTTCAAGCTCCATTTTGCCTTGGCTTGACCTTTCCCTATTAGGCACACCCTAACACCACACTCTCAGATGAAGTATCCCATGGGATCACATAGAATGGGGTCTGGGATCAAGCACACACACTCACAGCGGCAGCTCTAAGCTCTATTATTGGGCCTGTGACATGGTCTAGAGTGCTCCTGACCAGGTAGAAACCAAATCTGTCCATTGGGTTGGCCTCTAGGTAAGGATCTTGGTAAGGAAATAAAAATGCACACAGTGAAGTTAAAATACTAGTTTCTCTGCTTCCCTTTCGATAATTGGGTTCCCCTCTACATTTTGTCTTCACACAAACTGCACCCTGCAACTTGCCCATTTCATCTGTATTTTCATCTTCAGGCTGCACCGATATCCAGTTATGGCAATCTGGTATGATTGAGGAAGGAGTTTTGGTGGCAGTGAGGCACTGGTTAAGCCCATCATTTTAGTTTCCCAACTGTTTCTACGGAATTGTGCAAGAAAGTACAGTCATAAAGTTTAAATTTCATCTGCAAGAAATTAGCAGTTTACTGCTAAATATTTAAATAACAAGTTGAAGAGATTTCTACATGCTTTTAACGTTAACTTGAAGAATGTTTGACTAATTTAATAATGTTTCATGTAAAATTGGAGAATAACTGGCATGAGATTTGCAGTAATTTCACTGCTGTAGAGATGTTGCGCCATCTTCAGGCAATGCACTATAATACTTCTAATGATTCCACTTGAGAAAATATTAACTGTGGGAGAGGCAAAAAGGCTTGAGTGATGCAGTATCTCAAGTACTGTCCTTCACCTTTAGAGCTTGACTTCAGATGCAGCCTGACTAGTGAATAACATTCATTTTCTGTAGGCTGAACAGAAAATAAACAAAAGCTGTGTCAATGAGGTTCATAACGTGGCACAGCTTCAAAATATAAAACTGATTCACAGTCCGATTCAGAAAGGCCACAAAATGGATCAGAATGTCAGAACATTTCATTACAGAATGATCTTTGAGGGTACAACTGAGACCCCTTGTTAGAACAGAGCAAAGAGAGCTTTATCCTGGATAGAGCACGGTGATCATACTTGATCAGAGGTGGATTGGCCTTGCTAAATTGCCCATTGTGTGCAGGCTAAATGGGTCGGCCATGGGAAATGCAGGGTTACAGGGACAGGGTAGGGGGGCAGGTCTGGATGGGATGTCTTCAGACGGTCGGTGCAGACTCGATGGGCTGAACTGCCTGTTTGCACACTGTAGGCATTCTTTTCTAATGCTTGATGGATTAATATGATGTGCAATCTGTAGTCATAGCAGACAGAGACAGTTTGATTAGGCAGAATAGAAGGAATTTTACTTTGCATCTAGTTGCTGCAGCTAAGCTTACAAATGAGTTAGAGCCTTGCAGAAGTTGGGAGGGGACTAATGCTGACGCTAGGGGTGGCATTTTACTGATTGTGCAGATTGCCCAACTTTGGTCAGAAAAGCAGGTTGCCAGCACATGAGTAGGCAGTGAGACTTCATGCACAGTTTTAGAGGAAGCCCATCCTTAAGAGCAGCAGGACCAATCAGAGGAACAGAACCACTTGGGAAGGGTGTGTGCAATTTTGGGAAGTCTGGGGGTTGAGGGATACCAGGAGAGAAGCCTTGGCAGCAAGAGCAGGCTCAGAGTCTACTCCACAGTTCTCAGCTGAGTCCCTCAATCATGCAAAAATAAGTACAGATCTACCCCTCAAACTGACAGCCTGCCCTCACTGGTTTACCAAACAGGTTGCTGGATCTTGCTCGCTCACATATGGCTGAAGTAATTGCATGCAGGCAGAATGAGGTCCTTTACAATGGCGGCACTAGCACGGTAGGTTGTCTTTGGGCTCGTTGGAGTCTGTCTGCTCCAGGCCAAAGGCATCCTTTTCTCTATGTACTTTTCTTTATCTTCTTTTCTTTTTCTTTCTTTATCTTCAAGGCCGGATCAGTGCCTGCAGCATCAGTAGTGTGGACCGGGACTCCTGGCGGCGGTGGCAGTGCTGAGAGCCTGGACTCTTAATGGTGGCGGTGTCTGGAGCGGGCATTCCTGGTGGTGCTAGGTCCAGAGCCTGGACTCCTGGCAGTGTCATATGGCAGCAGGGCCAGGGTCTCCTGGGGTATAAGTATCATTGTTGCTGTTCCAGGAGCAGGACTCCTTGAGGACCAGAACACTGGCAGAGACTCAGCAGAAGCCCTGAAGCTGTGCTTCAGACCCAATTTGAACAGAATGTGAACCTTTATTTAAGTAATTTCTTATTATTCTTTTCATAGCTCAAAATAGTTCTGGAATGTGGCAATAAGACACTTTTCACTGTATCTTCAACAAATATGTGATTATAAAATCATTCATTCATTCAAGTGATTGCTGTTTAACCACTGAAGGGCCTTAATCACTAGCATGTCTGAAAGATGGACCATAGGCCTTTCCACTCACACTTTCATTTCTGGAGTGGGCAAAAGTGGGATGGTGACAACTTGCCCAATGATAATGCCCTTCCCACCATCTTCTCCACCACTCCTATGAAGGGGAATATCCCAGCCATGATATGTTGAAGTTAGCTGCCCACCTCCTTGGGATGGATGGTTTGCCTGATTCTGGTCCTGCTACCAATATTATTTGCTGACAGTTGGACATGGAAGGAAGCTAATCCACTAGGACTCCAGCAGTTTTGATGAAATCTCCGCCACCTTTCTTGTCTCTGGGGAACTGGTTCCATTTAATTGAACAGCATCTTTCCCATTTTTTGAGCGCAATAATTAAAACAGTCTTTAACACAGAAAAATGGCTCAAGGTTCTGAAACATCTGATCTGTTAAGTCTTGATACATTACCAAACCAAAAAATGTTTGTTGCATCAGTACACAATCATTTCTGAAATGATATATTTCCTGAATAAATGGACAAATACTAAATAAACAAACATTCAACTACATTCAATTGCTTGAACAGAGCCAAATGAATTCACACTAAGAATTACGAACATTAATTTTGTCAATTAATTCTCTGAAATTTCATTTATGGTTTTCCAGCCATTCAGAATAAACCCACGAATAGTTTATTCAACATGCTGGAAGTTTCTGAGCCTTACTTTAATTAAGCCATTGATTAAGTAAACTAACTTAGATTCAAAAGATAACGTCAACTTCTTAGTTTAAGAAACTGCATTATGACAAATAGATTTTCCTCCCTGTGCCCCTCATATCTAGGTTCCTGCAGGTGTCACAAATCTGAGTGAATTTTAACCTGTAAGAGGATGGGGCCAATAGGGGATGAGGTGTCACTGTACTGTATTGGGAAAATGGTGTTAAATTTAAAAATCCAACCGAAGCCTACTGTCATCAGCATTTAATTAGTGCTGGTTTGGAGGTATGCAGGAAACACTCAATAGTACAGATGGAAGAAGTTAGAGGAGATAGATTATTGAACCCTGGATTCTGACTTTAACTCCATGGAGTGTGTGAAATTTGTTCAGGCCAACAAGGTGAGAGTATAATTGGGATTGATGGGGCTGTAAAAGTGACAGAGTTAAAGTTTTTCAGCCTAAATCAGGACAACTGCTTCCTTAATTATGTGAATGGCTTTTACACACAGGACTTGTTCTAAACATGTTTTGTTTTCTACTCTACAGTTGATTCCGTTATATTTCGACACCAGTTCTGCTGACACTCGAAGCATGAGTGGGTTGTAACCACTCTCTGGGTCCAGTTAAATACGTAGAATTATATAGGTTGAACAGTGCAGAAAGAAACCATTCAGTCCAACCAGGCCCATGCCAGTGTATTTATTCCACCCAAACCTCATCACATCTTTTTTTCATCTAAAGCTACCATCATTAGCTTTCCATTCTCCCTCATATGCTTATCTAGTTTACTCTTGCATGTATCTACACTACTTAATTTAGCCACTCTCTGTGGTTGCAAATTTCATATTTTTAACATTCTCTGATTTAACAGGTTTCTGCAGAGTTCCTTATTGGATTACTTGGTGACAGTAGCTCAGATAGCCAGGCATAACTGTCTACAATACAGAGTGACATTAACAGCACAAGACTAATTCCCAGACTGATTGAAATTACCATGAGGGTCCCAACCTCTCAAGCTTATCCCTTACCTAAGGTGTGGTAAGCCTCGGGTTAAACCACCACTAGTTGTGTCTCTCTTTCTAATGAGAGACTGGGATTTTGGTGACTATCTTATATTGAAGGCATTAAGTTCTGCTCTTTCCACATGAGGAAATATCCACCCTGTGTCCACTCTATCAAAGCCTTTCTGAATTCTAAAGACATCAATTAGATCATGTCTCAGTCTCCTTTTATTGAGAGAAGAGATCTGGACTGTAAATCCTTTCTAGATATGTGTACCACTAATTTCTAGTGTGACCCCCGTGAATTCTTTCAGTGCCTTTCTAATGTAACAATCAGAACTGCACATAATACTCTGTATATGTGATCCAACCAAAGTTTGATACAGGTTTGGCACAACTTCCCTAATTTTCAATTCTATCCTTCTCAAAATAAAGCCTAGTGCTTGGTTTGCTTTATTATGATCTTAACCCAGTGAGGTAAAACAACATTGTCATCTTGCCTATTCCGATTGAATGAAAAACTCAGAATTACGACGAAGTCATGCCCAAGTTTAAAAGTCATGGAAAAGCCAGCTTCTAGATCCTTTGACTCCTGACTGTAGCCAACCTGCTCTCCTGTAAGTAGGTGTAAACATTCATATTTTACCCTTGATATCCACACAAGGCAACTCTGCAGAGTATTCTCTTTTTTTGCATTACTATCCACTGTTCCCTTCCTGTATATAAGGGCCATAATAGATGCCTGTAAGAAGGTAATCTGGAATAGCAACTGATGAGATTTTCTGAGATCGATTTGCTAATTTTATAATTGTGATCAATTTCTAGAAATATGACTGGACTCTTGTTTTGTTCACACTAATACATTTGCTGAATACACCAATTTGTTCAGGTGATAGCTTTCAGCCTAGTTATATGTTTAAATATAACTCCTTTAGTCATTCACCTGACTCAGTATTGCTCGTCTGATGCATCCATTTGAAACATAAATTTTCAGCTAGGCTAAAACTAGATTCATGGAGAGCGTCTTTTTTTTTCACTTACTTCAAAATATTGTTGCAACCTGGCAATCAAGAGGTCTACTGTAGTAAAACTCTCAGGTTGTAATCCATAATGTATTTCCGACAACAACAATCCGTATTGATGAACATCTTTGTCATGGGTAGGATTATTCTGTTATATACACACAGTCGTCCCTCACCAACAAAATGAGGTATACCACCTCAACTGTACTAATCTGGCATTTTTTCAACACAACCTTTGTAAATGCAACAAAATATCTCAGATGTAAAAATCCAGTTTTGAATTTCAGTTGAATTATTTAGCAAGGAAGAAAATTAGCAACATTTGGATTTGCATAATATTTTAATCACATTCCTGAAGAATTTCCTTCAGGAATTATTCTTTATCGTGCAGCCACTGCCTTATTGAAACTAACAAGGGAGCCAGCACTAGCTACATCTCACAAACAGCACGTTGGTGAATGACAAGTAAGTCTACATTCATGCTGCTTGAAATAGGTATTTCAAATAAAATCATGATCTTGTTTGAGTAAAGTATTTGCTTTTAAGAGGACAGCACAAATTTCACCAAGAATACAAGATACAATATTTAAAACACAACTACCTGTCTAATCACCTGAATTTTTAAAACAAGATTGTCCCTAAACTCTATGGATAATACCTGAGATTTTTAGATTGATTTGCTGCCTAGGTTTATTTGTATTCTTCCATCAAATTACAGCAGTACCAAAAAACTTCATCCCATCTTAGATCTGTCAAGATGAGAGAAGGGCGGAGGAATAAATAGCTCCTGCACCAGGTGATAAGAACACTAGCCTCTGTTCCTGTTGTCAGAGGTTTTCATAGGACAAGGCTCTATTTTGTAATTGAGGATTATACCTAGGTACTCTGCACCTAAGATGGCGCTTTGTGTTGATGACATTGTTACACTGTAACTAATCTTGTAACTGAAGCAGCCGTACCTAGGCACCTTTGTGCCTAAGATGGTACTGTAAATGGCGACTTATAAACTTTTCACTATACTCATTTGAATACATGTGGCAATAAAGCTAATTCAAGTGTGAACTATCTTGTCTCACTATTCTGAAACACAGGACATTCTTCTTTAAAGACAGAAAATGAAAGAGATACATGATAAGCGAGCATGTAGAGAACTCCACAACTGTGCACCGGGCAGTACAATTCAGAAGTACGAGTACAAATACTTAAGAGTCAGATACTACCAGCAAAGGTTACTAAAACATGCTATGTGTTGTCTTATTTGACTGGTTTAGGTTCTTCTGAAGTCTGTTACTGTTCTGTATGGGTCTGAAAGGCTTGATACTGAGGAGTGCCATAAGCACCACCCACTGTGATGATATTATAAGGACTTGTAAGGAGGACATCTTAGGATCTCGAAGGAGTGAGACCTAACATCTGATCCTTTTCAGAGTGGGTATCTGTAGTAATGTCTATCATATCAAGACTACCATTTGAAGCCCATCCATAATTGCTCTTGAACTGATTGGCTTGTGAGGCCATTTCAGAGGGCAGCTAAGCATAAAATACATTGTGTGTCTGGAGTCACATGCAATCTGACCAAGTAAGGATAACAGCTCTCCCTTCTGATAGGACATTAGAGAGCAAGACAACATTTTATGATGAACAATAATAAATTATTTAGATTCTACCAGTGCTATGGTGAGATTTTAACCTGTGTCCCCACAGCATCAGCCAGGACCCCTGGTTTATTACTGCTATGGATTATTATGACATTAGCACACCACCAGCAACATATCCCTTAGCATCTGTCACATCAGTCTCTCTGTACTATTTTGCATCCTGAAATAACTCGAAAATACCCAACACTGAAAGTATTACCACAACAGCAAGAAGAAATAGACCAGCAACTAACTTGCCAATACTTAATCATCCCTGTGCTGGTTGTCCTTCCTGTTGTTGAACACATGTTCAGCTCTGCAAGATTAAGAGAGAATGGTAGCTAGAATGTTGAGATACAAGATTGGACCACTGACACCACATCAGAGCTGTGCACTGTTTGACAGTATAATCTGTCAACTCTGTACTTCCAGTAGACATTCACTGTGAATGTATTATGCCCTTACCAATATGACAGCTGGTGCTATTTGCCCTACATGTTTTGCATGAATCTGCTGACATCATATTGGAGCTCATAGGGTATTGTTATTATTCATAAATGTGCTAATGAATACAATTTCTCACCACTTATCTCTCAACTTGTCTCTTCTTCTATTGCCCCATTCCTCAGTACTAACAGTTATTTTGTAGTACAGAAATTGTATTATTCATAAATACACATTTTGTTGAAGTTTTTTGTCTTGTACTGATCAGGACAATTTACAAGATATATCAATGTAAGGAGACAATAAACTATTTATACTGTTTTAGGAGAGAGTGCTGATTGTTTGATAAGTGGAATTGAACTGGTCGAGGCATTGCCATGGCAAATGAGCTCCCTTTCCGCTACATCTTACTTGGAACTATGACGTCCTGGGTTGTCAACTACTGTCTATCACAAGTCGAATATATGTGCTGGGATTCCTACAGTTACATGTGCAATAAACATAGTCAAGTTAGTTTTCACCAAGGCTTTTGATAAGGTCCTGTAAGGCAGACTGGAAAGTGAAGGTAAAAGTCCATGGGATCCAAGGAAATTTGGCTAATTGGATCCAGAATTGGCTGAGTGGCAGGAAGCAGAGGGTAATGGTTAAGGGGTGTTTTTGTGACTGGAATTCTGTGTCCAATGGTATTCTGCAGGGATCAGTGTAGGGGCCTTTGTCATTTGTGGTATATATTAATAATTTAGACTTATGTGTTGGAGGTTTCACCAGTAAATTCACAGTTGATATGAAAATTGGTGAGATGGTAAATTAGTGAGAAGGATAGGCTTAGATTACAAGAGGATATCATAGAATAGAATCATAGAATCCCTACAGTATGGAAACAGGCCCTTTAGTCCAACAAGTCCACATTGACACCCAGAGCATCCCACCCTCCTAAATAGGTGCTGAGCCATTTTCTCACAATCTAAGCTTGATGCTGAAATAGGGTGTATCAAGCCATCTACGGGATGATCAAATCATTTCCCACTGTGTATCGTACAGACCGTGAAAAGTCTAAGGACGTCTCTTTTAGTCCTGAGAAGTGCCTGGTCTACCTCAAATTCTAGCTCAACTATTTGAAGAACAGATGAAGCTAACAAAAATAGAAATTGCTGGAAAATCTCAGCAGGTCTGCAGCATCTGTGGAGAGAAATCAGAGTGAACGTTTCGGGTCAAGTGGCCCTTCCTCAGAACAGGTGAAGCTAACTGTTTGACGTTGCTACTGTGTAGTAGTGACATGAGTAATATTTGCCATATATAGGATACTGGTATTTAGCCAAACAGATGTAGTGCCTATCACACAAATGAGTAATATTCTATGTGATTTTCAGTATCGGTGGATGCCAGATATCTAGGCTGTATGTCCCATAGACTTGTGGATTGTATCAAACAACACATCCCTTTGGTTGTTTACAAGGCCATACCTAACTAGAAACAAAAGCAGGAAATACTAATCATTTGGTATGCTTGCCTTTATTGGACAAAGTATTGAGTATAGGAGTTGAGAGGTCATGTTGTGGTTTTACAGGACATTGGTAAGGCCACTATTGTAATATGATGTGTAATTCTGGTCTCCCTCCTGTCCTGAAACTTGAAAGGATTAAGGAAAGATCTACAAGGATGTTGCCAGGGTTGGAGCATTTGAGCTATAGGAAGACATTGAATATTTGCCCTGGAGCATCGAAGACTGGGAAATGAACTTATTAAGGTTTATAAAATCATGAGGGACATGGATAGGATAAATAGATAAGGTCTTTTCCTCAGGGTGGGGGGGTCCAAAACTAGAAGGAATACGTTTAAGGAGACGGGTAAGATTTAAAAGGGACCTAAGGGGCAACTTTTTCACATAGACGGTGGTGCATGTATGGAATGAGCTTCCAGAGGAAGTGGTGGAGGCTGGTACAGTTACAACATGTAAAAAGCAACTGGATGGGTACATGAATAGGAAGGGTTTAGAGGGATATGGACCAAATGGTGGAAAATGGTATTAGATTTATCAGGGATATCTAGTTGGCATGGACGTGTTGGACTGTAGGGTCTGTTTCCATGCTGCACTTCTCTATCACAAGAGAAACTCAGCAGGTTTGGCAGCATCTGTGGTGACAGAAACAGAGTTAACATTTCAAGACCAATATGATTCCTCTTCAGAGCTAAAAGGGGCTGGAAAACGATGGCTTTTATGTTGTTGTCAGAGGAGGAGGAAGAGTGAGTAGGACAGATGTTGAGGGTGCCCAGTGAAAAAGACAATGGGAGTTCTTATGATGAAAAAGGAAATAGTGAAATGTAAAATAGATGTAAATTATAAGTGTATAAAGGAGATAATGGGTCCACTCTTCTAAGAGCAAAACCGACCAAAATTGTGCAATCAAAATGGAGGACTGGCTTATGTTCTGAAGTTGTTGAACTCACAATGGAGTCCTGAAGTGTCTAAAATGCCTAAGCATAAACTGACATGCTGGTCCTCCAACTTGCATTGAGTTTCGATGGAACACTGCAGCTGGCCCAGAATTGAAATGTCAGCAAAGAAGTAAAATGCTTTGTTGAAATAGCAAGCAACCAGAAGCTCAGGGTCATTCTTATGGACAGAGCAAAGTTGTTCTCCAAAGTGACCATCCAATCTATGTTTGATCTCACCAATGTAAAGGAAATTATACTCAATGAGTCAATGCTTGTAAAACTTAAAACACAATGTCCAACATTGAGATTCCACAATTTGGCAGCATTTGCTAAATAATCCTAAATTTGCTAAGAATTACACTGTTAACTAATTGAGGCTTATCAGTTAGATGCAAGGTGCAATTGCGGTACAAATGTGGGTACTGGAAACTATATAAATAAATGCATATGGTCCCTGTTCTTTGAAGACAGAAAGAATATGTACACATTTAACTCAACTGCGTCAACTCAACAAAACAGGTGACAGCCATTCTCTGATTCCTTTCCCATGCAATGCCTTAACCAGTCAGGGTCAAACTGCTTGGTTTTAAGTTAAACAAAGTTTGACAGTTAACTGTCAATCATCATCTATCTTCTCATACAATATAAGAAAGTGTTTTTTCTTTACAAAGTTATTTCTTGTGAATCATCCTCCACAGCAGCAGTGAGTACACACGCCAATGTAAACGTGTGAACTCTTCCACAGCTGAGATCACATCTGCAGATACTTTTTCAGTAATAACGAAATTAAAGGCATTCATTAGAAGTATCTAAAGTTGGTCCCTAGAGACCCACACTATCAATTCTGATGAGTATGGAGTATAAAGAATAGACCCTGCTTGTTCCATAGATTATATCATTATCAAACTACATTCTTAAAGTGGAAAAATAGAGATGAATAGCTGTGAGTTTCCATTGTCCTGTCTGGATGGTGACAGATTAACATTTTAACTACAATAGATTTAAATGTTTCTGATATATATGAGCTAGGTTCTGATCTTTAGTGTTGCATGAGAGCCTTCTTGGAGAGAAATGTAAAGTCTATAGGGTCCTACTGAGCAATGAAGGATAAAATTAACTCCTTTATCAAGAGCATTTTCAGCAGTAGGATCATTGGTGTCTAATTGCCTTAGCAATGGGTGATTGATTAAGAACGGCTCCACTTAAATCAATAGTCATCATGGAGGCATCAACACGCTTGACAATGCCACAGGAAGTATTACAGAAATAATAATAGAGATGCAAACATGACTAGAATGCTAACAGCAAAATGTACTGCCAATCTTTGAAGAAGTCTCTGTTCTCTAGCTAATCTCACCCTATGATTGACTTTAGTATTGCAACTGTTGGTCATGGATGAGATACCTCAGTTATGAGGGAAGATTGGCGAAGCTAGGACTGTTCACTTTAAAACAGAGGGTAAGGGAAGACCAGTTAAGGGGAATCAAAATTGTATGGATTCTGATAGAGCAAGTAGGGATAAATTGTTTCCTCCAGTAAGTTGTTTGGAAACTAAAGATTGCAAATTTAAAATAATTGGCAAAAGAATTAGAGGCGAATAAAAAGACATTTCTTTGGACAGTGAGTTAAAATCTGAAACCTGTCACTTGAAAGGCTACTGGAAAAAGATTCCATGTGAATTTTTAAAAAAGCAATTGAACATATACTTGAAGAGGACAAACATGCACAGACATGGGGAGAAATCTACGCTGAGGACCTAAATTGGTTAGCTTTTACAAAGAGTTAAGCATCTTCTGAAGACATACTGAAGTAATTGTCTCCCAGATTTGAACTGTTTGCACAGTTATTGGTGTCAAAATATACAAGTAAAGAATGGTGATTTGAGCAAAATTCCAAGTACTTGCTGGGTGCATATATAACTATAAGGAGGCAAAGCTTTGAAGGAATGGAGAAAGTTGAGAGGTTTCAGTTGGCAGAATACAGTATTTGACAGAAGATAGATAATGAGCCTGTAAATGATAGCTTTTGTGGTAGTGGCACCAGGACTGTTATACATAACATTTAGTTAGAAACTCATGAGAAATTTGTTCAATTGGTTAAAATAGACTTTTTTCTACAATATAAATTTAAATCTTAAAGGTTGCACAACTCCAACATAAAACGTATGCTGCTTTTCCAAAAGGCACATGTACACAATTATATCGTTCCCATAGTTTAATCAAAATTCAAATATCTAACATCTTGTGACTCCTGTTCTTGATAAAAATAGTATACCGTTTTAAGTGGGTGGAAAGATTATAGTCAAAACCTTTGACATATAAATAAATTTCATAAGCCTCCTCAATGAAATTAGGAATCATTTAAATGAATAATCAAATTCTGGATAAAGAATCTGCAATTATCTTGCTCCCCAAAAGCATCTCAGATTAGCGTGCCTCTTTAGTCTACAATGTTCTTGCTGTCACTGACCTATATGGCAATAACTTCTGTCACTTACCAAGTGCACCACCAGACACCACAGCATTTCGATCGGCAGTGTCTGCACAGGATTTCAAGTGAAAGACAGGAGACCAAACTTGAATATCCTTACTGAAGCCAATTCTTCCATCATCACGACTATGATCAGATAAAATTATCCAAGTTGGTCTGGACAAAGCATCCAAATCAGCTTGTGAAAGCGGATCATTATTTTCAGAACTCAATTGTGACACTCAACTTCAAAAAATACAGAGAAGTATTTGAATGACCTTCTGAAGACCACATTGAAAATGGGAAAAATTGACATCAGTGTACAGAAGGAATTTGCTGTTAACATTGGCATGAGCAGCACTCATCCACCAAGCAATGCCATAAAGTTGCAAACTGACCACATGAACTCTGCTGCAAAGAAAAATCAGAATTCTAGATCAAAGATCCCCTTCGAACCCACTTCCTCAATGCATCCCTTGACCTGTCTGCACAAAAATCTGTGGCTGGAAGGTTGGCCTGCTAACTCATTATGAATGGTAGATATTATTACTATGCCAGATATCTTCATTTTGGGTGACTGGGAAGAATGATGATGGAAGGATGGCTAAGGTTGTACCTGCAGTGCCAATGAAGTGAATTGCTTTATCCTGAATAGTTTTAAGTTTCTCGAGCTACAGCCAGGCAAGTGAAGATAATTGCACAATAGAGTAGAAATAATGTGACCAAAGAATGGTCACAGCACAGAACGAAGCCATTCAGCCCAAATATCCATGCTGACATTCTGCAAAAACATTTTACCTAGTTTCCTCCACAGCTCTTTCCTTTATTCATTCACAGGGTGAGGGCGTTGCTGGCTAGGCCAGCATTTATTGCCCATCCCTAATTGCCCAGAGGACAGTTAAGAGTCAACCACATTGCTGTGAGTCTGGAGTCACATGTAGGCCAGACCAGGTAAGGATGGAAATTTCCTTCGCGAGAGGACATTAGTGAGCCAGATGGGTTTTTCCCAACAATCAGCAATGGATTCACAGTCATCATTAAACTCATAATTCCAGATATTTATTGAATTCAAATTCTACCACCTGCCGTGGCAGGATTTAAACCCAGGTATCCAGAACATCACCTGGGTCTCTGGATTAACAATGCAGTGATAATATCACTAGGCCATTGCCTCCCCTATACCCAATGTTCATCTAATTCCCTTTTGAAAGCTAGGATTGGATCTACCTCCATCGTATTCACAAGCTGTACAGTCTTGATCTTAAGCATTCAGTGCATTAAAAAAAAGTTCTTCCTTATTCTTTGATTGTTTTATCAAATAAATCTGTGTCTTCTGGTTCTTCTGCCAGTGGAACTGATTTCTCAATCTCCGTCTCTGTCTAAACCCCTTAATGATTTCAAAAACCTCTGTGAAATCTCCTCTCAAAGGAGAACAAGCCCAGCTTCTCTCACTTAAGTCCTTCATCCCATTAAAGAAGCTATCTCGTAACTCCTTTTAGCACTCTCTCTATAACTTCCTCGTCTTTCTAAAGTACTCTAGCTGAGGCCAAACCAATGTTCGAGAAAGGTTGATTATAACTTCCTTGCTTTTGTACCCTAAGCCTCTATTTATCAAGCACAGAATCCTGTATCCCTTTCTCACCCCTTCCTGAAGCCGCCTGACATCTTCAGTGTTTTGTACATATACACTCCAGCTGCACCTGCTTTAGAATTGTACCTGTAAATTTATATTATTTCTCTTCATTCTTCTTACCAAAATGTATTGCTAAGCATTCATCCTTGTTAAATTGCTTCTACTATTTGTCTACCCATTCCACCATCATTTTGAAGTCTATCACCATCCCCCTTACAGTTCACCACACTCCTGATTTATGCCTTTGGATGCCAGAATGTGTTAGAATGCTACACTTCACCAGTTTCAGAAAACATAAATTGATTGAATATCAAATTGCTGTGGATGGTAATTGGATACACTTTCAATTTAATTGCAGATAGAGGGAGATGGGAGATAGCTGAATGGATTTAAGTATTGGATGGAAACTGTGTCTACACAAGTAAGAAGATCAACTGATAGCCTTACTTCTACTCAAAATTAAACTTTCTGCTTGGCTGAAGTTGTCTAGAAAGTTTTCTGATACCCAACAGATAAGTAAACAGCCTGTTCCAGTGCTTCACATGTACCTGCTATAATATCAAAATTGTGAAATTATATCATAAATGGCCAACTAATTCCCAAATATATAAAATTAAGAGTGTATTTTTGTTTTAAAGTGCTGGGTGTTCAGTTTATAGTATTATGTAAATAATCTTCCATTAACCATGCACCATTAGGTATCAGCCATAATTTCCTTGTGGTTTTCCAAATCACCTGCAAAAGTGTCATAAGCAGAAAGAGGCAGAGATAACCATTCATTTTGGAGATAATTTTTCTAATCTTGGTAGCATTGATTTGCCCCAAGATGCTAAATATCCAATGCCAATATTCAAAAACTTCCTCTCACAATTTACCTTTAATTGACCCTAGGACGGGTCTTTTAGGAAATTTTCTGGAGTGCCTAATTTGGGGCTTTAAAGGAACAGGCATGCACACTTCAGCAAGCATAGCTCTAAATCCAGGCTAACCGTGAGCAAAAATATGGGAAATTCACACAGGAAATAGACAGGCTTCTGGTTGGTCAGAGAGTAGAGAGCTATATTGCCTAACCATATGGTGCAGTGGTAATGTCCCTAGCCCTGGGCCAGGTGGCCTGGGTTCATATTCCACCCACTCCAGAGGTGTGTAATAACATTTCTGAACAGGTTGATTAGAAAAATAGGTTAATAAAACAAATGTAAATGAAGGCATATGAAATGGTCTGAGTGCCTACTATATTTGGAATTGAATGCGGGACAAGCATCTTCCTCTGAATTTTGTTCTTTGCTAGCTAACTAGCTGTTAAAAGTAATAACATTCCAAAATAATGACTAAATTATATTATGTTCCTGTTCTCCAGGCTTCTTTTATTGGGGTGGACAATGTGGTCTAGGAACAGCAATGATGGCTCATTTGTTCTTCGGGGCTGCAAACATCTGTGGCCCCCATGTTATAAAGACAGTCAACACACTTATATACATTGCTAAAATCTGCAACATATAGTTCATTCATGATTCTTTCAGTGTCACTGGGTCAAAATTCTGGACCTCCTCCCTAACAGCATTTTAGGTGTGAAGGGCTGCAGTGGTCCAAGGAGGAAGTGCATCACCATCTTCTCCAGGGGAACTAAGGATGGGCAATAAATGTTGGCCTAGCCAGAAAAGCCCACATCCCACAAAAGAATTAATAAAAATAAAATCCCATGATGCAGAAGGAGCACAGAGAGGTTGGGACAGGTTTTCCACTGATAGCAATCCTTAAGGATCCTGAAGGGACAGTTTCAAACATAAACTATGACTGAAACAATACATGAAGGTAAATCATCAACACTCCAAAATGTTAATCTAGCGGATGCTTTAGAAAAGGAGGAATCTATTGGACAGGAAGGATACTCTCCAGTCCTAATTATTTCAAAAGTGCATTATTAGAGGTGACAGGCAGAATTAATATTGTCTCATCTGTGACTAGAACTCAAGGAGCAGGTTTGGAAGGGAGTTACCAGATAAGCAAATTTAAGGTGGTATGTGTTCACAATTTGATTTAACAGTGTTGTTTGACAGCACTTCAATATAAACTTGTAGAACATCACAGATTGACAACTTATAACTTTATCAAATATTTAGATGCTTCCTAAATGCACAAACATCTATACCAAACATTCACAGACTCATTCTAAATCTGAAAGACCGCTGGATTGGGAATCATGTCAGGACTATAATTTCCTCCCCTCTCTGTGCCCAAAATCAGAGTGGCATCTATGATTTTATTAATTTCAATTTGCTCTCATTCCAGTCCGAGCACAAATTTGGTATTCAAATTAAGGATGGGAGATAGTTCGGGGAAGTAAGGTTGTAGCACCAGCAAGACTTCCAAGGGAACAAGGCAAAGATCTCAAACATCATTTTTTAAAAGTGTGAGAATCAGTCTCCGTTGTCTTTAAAAGAGGGCTAATTTACCTAATGCTGCTGGTAATGTCCTGGGGAATTCAAAGCCTATACCTAAATCTGGACTACTCCAGTGGAATTAACTTGGCGCCAGTACTTTTCCTAAGTATCCTTTCAGTGTCCACGTCGCAGGGCGCTCAGTCAGTAAGGGCCAGAGGAATTCTAATTGGGAAGTCAATCGTTTTGGCTTCCATTCCTTTTGATGTCAAGCTGATGAAACTTTTACCTGTTCTAACCTCTTCCAGAACCACACTGTGATAAAGGATCGGTGACTAACGCACAGCCAAATAAATCTAAAAGTCAGCAATAACACAGTGTGTAGCTGGAGGAACACAGCAGGCTAGGCAGCATCAGAGGAGCAGGAAAGCTGACATTTCAGGTCAGGTGATGCTGCCTGGCCTGCTGTGTTTCTGCAGCTCCACACTGTGTTATCTCAGACTCCAGCATCGGCAGTTCTTACTGTCTCTAAAAATCAACAATGTTCTTTCAACACAAAGGATCCAAATTAAGGGAACCAACATAAGAAGCATTTGTTTTATATGGTGTGGACATCTAGACCACTGTTAAATGCATTATGAGGGCAACTCCTAATCCATCAAAACCATGGAATCCTAATGAGTCTCAAAACACAGCAGGTGTACAAATTCTAACTGTCAAAGATATCCTAGATTATGCTATCAGTCTCCAGGTTCATGGAACACTTACAAGACAACAGACATATGTGTAGCAGAATAAATGAGCAGGTGCCCAATGCATTGAAACACTGTATATACAGACGACTGCATTCTCACCCCCAAATAAATGGTACAGAAATACATAATATAAATTGCATTCTTAGCTTTAAGTGATAGCAATGCAAAAAATTTGGGCATGGTGATCGTATCTGGTTTTCTGTCCACTTGGGTAGAAATTAATAAGTATGTCTTTTCTAACAAATTGATATACTGTATTTTAATTAATTATTAGCCTATTAATTTTAAAATGGCACTTTCCAGATATTTACTAACATGCTCACAGGTCATCAATAATAGGAGCTACTAAAAACAAGGTAGAAATTCTGAAAATTCAGAACATATTCTTCAGGAAAGAGAAAGATGGGTTAACATTTCAGCTGCAGAACATTCATCAGAGCGTAACACTAACACTCAAGCTATTTCTAAGCCCAGGTTGTTACTGAAAAACACACCATGTCAGTTAGAATGAGATATAGCTTATTTACTTTTGTTTCCTCAGTGACCACTTTACTCATGACCTTGTCAAAAGAGCAATCAGAGACAGTGCACCTGAACAGCAACACAGGCGAGACGGATTGTCTAATGTATCATGTCAGCTGTGCTATGTTAGCCAGTCATTTATACTCCCAAGCAACCAACAGAGCAGAGCGTGAAATCAGTATTGACAATGCGCTCAATCTCACTCAGTCACAGATCAGCAAAATGGAACGTTGCTTCTAACAAGCTAATCTCACTAACACCAGCCCATCAACCTCTGAGTTCTTTTGTACTTAGCAGCATGACATGTTGTTTAGTGGAGGTCACTTGAAAGCTGTACTTGATTATGAGAAGCCTCTGGAGTCTGAATAACTCAAGGAAGATCAATACCTTCCTATTCCCAAAACTAGCACTTTCCTTCCTGGAACTGGGCTGCAATTTTCCACGCTTTTTTTGTGTAATACTATCCTGTTCAGCTTACTATAATCACTACATTTACATCCATTCCATTAACTTCCACTTCGAGACTTCCATTTACAAAGATGTTGATCTTTGCTGTACATTGTACCATCATCAACTTGACCATTATTAACTGTGTGCACTGCACGCTAAGACAGTTGGCAGACTTAAATTTAAAATTCTCATCCTTCTCTTGAAATCGTTCTGTTTAATACAGCAGGACAGCACTCCAACTCTATCAGCCACTTCCACTTCATTGAAATCTCCAACTCACTATATTTGATGTTTTCAAATATTTCAAAACAAAATTCTTAGCTAGGCCAGCATTCTTTCTCATCCTGAATTACACTTATGAACATGGTGGTGAGTCACTTTCTTCAACCACAGCAATCCATCTTGTGCAGGTACAGCCACAGTACTGTTAGGAAGGGAATTCCAGGATTTTAATCCAGTGTCGATGAAAGAAAAGTGATATTGTGGTGTGCAGCTTGGAAGGGAACTTGCAGTTGGTAGATGTGTGCATCTGATGCTTTGTTCTTCCAGGTGACGGAGGCTGTGGATTTGGAAGATGTAACAAAGGAGTCTTGATTACTTCCTGCAGTTCATCTTGTATGTGGAACATGCCATATCCTCTGTGCGTCTCAGAGGTGGAGGGGGTAAATATTTATGGTGGTGGATAAGATGCTGATCAAATCACAGAAGTTGCTGGAAAAGCTCAGCACGTCTGGCAGCATCTGTGAAGGAAAAAACAGAGTTAACGTTTCGGGTCTGGTGACCCTTCCTCAGTTCTGA
>NC_063345.1:35010798-35030936 GCF_021869965.1 Rhincodon typus
TTGTTCCTGATTTACAGCATCTGCAGTTTTTTCGGTTTTTGTTGCTGAGTAAATCAGTTGCTTTGTCCTTGTAGTGTTGAGATTCTTGAATGTCATTGGAAATGCACCTATTCAGGCTATTGGAGAGTATTCTTCACATTCCTGACATGTGACCTATCAATGATGGATTGGCTTTGGGGAATCAGGAGGTTAGTCGCTCACTTCAGAATTGCCAGCCTCTGACCTGCTCTTGTAACCACATTGTTTATAAAACTGATCCAGAAAAGTTTCTGATCAATGATAGGATGGTGATAGCAGAGGAGTCCGTACTGGTACTGGCTTTGAGTTTCAAAGGGAAATGGTTAGATTCATGCATGTTGGAAATGGTTATCATTTGACACATTGGTGGTACAAATGCAAATTACCAGTAATTACAAAGGAAAATAAGAGACAAGAACAAGAGTAAGCCATTTCACTGCTCAGGCCTCCCCACCAAGATCATGGCTGATCGGCCTCAGCTCTCAACTTCTCTTTCATGCCAGCTCATCATAGCCCTCAACACCCCAATATTCCAAAAATCTATCTGCCTCCTCTTGAGATACTTTCAGTGATCTAGCTTTCACAACTCTCTGGAGTAGAGAATTCCAGGTATTTAATACCTTCTGGGGGAAGAACTTCCTCCATATCTCAGTTTTATTCTGTAACTATGTCCCCAGTTGGAGAAACCCACATTAATGGAAATATCTTCTCAACATCTACCCTGTAGGGTTCTCTCAGATGTATGTTTCAACAAGACTATCCTTCATTCTTCTAAACACTAATAAATAAAGGACAAACATGTTTAGCCATTCTTGATAAGTCAACACCTTCATTCCAGGAATCAACCAAGTGAATCTCTTTAAAGCCCCCAATACATCCTTTCCTTAATATGAGGACCAAAACTATACACCATGAAGACAGATACAAAAATTAGTCTAACTTACCTGCATTTCCCTGTACCTCATTATTAATTCCACAATTGCATCCTCGGAGGGTCCCAAACTTACTTTAGTTGCTCCTTTTCTTTTTAATTACCGCATTTAAGTCAATGCTGTCTGTTTTTATATCTCTTGCCAATTTACTTTCATAATCAACTTTCTCTCTATTCGTTTTAACAGTTATCCACTTAGAAAAAAATCTTATTAGAAAATATTTGCAATTTTCTTTTGGATGGGAGAAATTATTACGAGCACATCTTTGATCATCTTCAACCAGTATCTTAGAATGGATTATGTTCATTTGATCATGTGGGTGGATTTTAGTTAACATTTTTTTCCATAAGATGGCTCCTCTAGTACTGCATTGAAGCATCAATCAGGATTACGATATACCTTGAAACTGTAAACATATGATACAGATTTGACAGCATTACTTACTTAGCCACTCAGTAGCAGAGAAACAGGTTTCCATACTTTGACTCCCTACTCTGACAATGACTTAGGCCTAGCTGAACTGACAGATTAAATCATGTCAGTCAGAGCCGTGAAATTCATGAAAGAATCCATACTTGCTGTTCATTGGAAACAGTAGAGGAAAATTTTTAAAAATTGTGTTGGGCACAATTGTCGGATATGGTGAATGCTGACTGAATTTATAAATGCACATTATTAGGTCAGGCTTCACTTTAACTCAGGTTAGAGATTAGAAAACTCTAGAGCTGATATATTCCTCAATTGACAGAGGTGAACTTGAATGTGCAATGGTGCTCTTAACCTCCTGTAGAGCCCACTCTAAGACAAGGATGAGTAGCTCCAATTAAATGTTTCATCAGCCATTTAGTATACATTATTTATTCCATTATTAGTGCATGTTATTTGCTATTTCTCTGTTCCAGAGCATTTGGGTTTTAAGCAAGGGGGTTGTTCCTTTTTACAGTTAACACCATTCTATGTACTACAACTTGCATTTTTAGAACCCTTTCAGAATTCTTGGCTGAGGCTAGGGAGTGGATATCCAGCAATCATACCTGAAGTTTCTGTCATTGTTCCTCTGTACCACCATTGCACCAAATCAAACCCCCTCAAAACATATTAAGATAGACCTCAACTTTTTCTTATTTTTCAGGCAGGTGTAAGGCACTGTGTTCTGGATGCAATTTGATTGGTCAAACTACCAGGCTTGAAGCAAAACACATTTTGTTTTTATATTTAGTTAAAATACAACTCTCAAAATAAATGCCAAAGTTGCATTTGCCTTCCTAACTACTGACTCAACCTGCAAGTTTACCTTGAGAGAATCCTGGACTAGAATTCCCAAGTCTCTTTGCACTTCAGACTTCTGAACCTTCTCCCCTTTAAGAAAACAGTCCATGCTTCTATTCTTCTTATCAAGATGCATGACCTCACACTTTACCACATTGTACTCCATCTGCTACTTCTTTGCCCACTCTCCTAACCTGTCCAAATCCTTTTGCAGCCTCCCCACCTCATCAATACTATCTGTCCCTCCACTTATCTTTGTATTGTCTGCAAACTTAGCCAGAATGCCTTCAGTTCCTTCATCTAGATCATTAATGTACAAAGTGAAAAGTTGTGGTCCCAACACTGACCCTTGTGGAATACCACTTGTCACCAGCTGACATCCTGAGAAAGACCCTTTTATCCCCACTCCCGGCTTTCTGCCAGACAGCAAATTTTCTATCCATGCTCGTACCTTGTCTCTAACACCATGGGCCCTTATCTTACTCAGCAGCCTCCTGTGCGGCACCTTGTCAACGGCCTTCTGGAAGTTCAGGTAGATAACATCCATTGGCTCTCCTTGGTCTAACCTGCTCATTACTTCCTCAAAGAATTCTAACAGATTTGTCAGGCATGACCTCCCCTTGATAAAGCCATGCTGACTTTACCCTATTTTACCAAGCACTTCCAAGTATTCAGAAGTCTCATCCTTCACAATAGACTCTAAAATCTTATCCACGACCAAGACTAGGCTAATCGGCCTGTAATTTTCTGTCTTTTGCTTTACTCCCTTTTTAAACAGGGGTGTCACGTTAGCAATTTTCTAGTCCTCTGGGACCATCCCTGACTCTAGCGATTCCTGAAAGATCACCACTAATGCCTCCACTCTCTCTTCAGCATCGTCCGAACTCCTATACGAAATGCACTGACCAATAAAGGCAAACGTACCAAATGCCTTCATCACTAAATAAAAACCAAAAGAACTGCAGATGCTGTAAGATGCCTTCTTCACTACCCTGTTTACCTGTGACTCCACTTTCAATAAACTGTGAACCTGCACTCCAAGGCCTCTTTGTTCAGTAACACTACTCAGGACCTTACCATTAAGTGTTTAAGTCCTGCCCTGATTTGCCCTACCAAAATGCAGCACCTCACATTTATCTAGATCAAAATCTACCTGCAATTCCTTGGCCCATCTGATCAAGATCTCGTTGTACTCTGAGATAATCTTCTTCATTGTCCACTCCAGCACCAATTTTGGTGTCATCTGCAAACTTGTTATCCATGCCTCCTATATTCACATCCAAATCATTTATATAAATGACAAAAAGCTTTGGACCCAGCACCGATCCTTGCAGCACACCACTGGTCACAGGCCTCTGATCCAAAAAGTAACCCTCCACCAGTCTGTCTCCTCCCTTCGAGCCAATTGTGTATCCAAATGGCTAGTTCTCCCGTATTCCATGTGATCTAATCTTGCCAACCAGTCTACCATGAGGAACATTGTTGAACGCCTTTCTGAAGTCCATATAGAAAACATCCACCACTCTGCCTTCAACAATCCTCTTTGTCACCTTCTTCAAAAAACTCAATCAAGTTAATGAGACACAACTTTCCACACCAAAGCCATCTTGACTATCCCTAATCAGTCCTTACCTTTCCAAATACAAGTAAATCCTGTCCCTTAGAATCCCCTCCAACACCGATGTCAGGCTTACTAGTCCATAGTTTCCTGGCTTTTCCTTACCATCTTTTTTAAGTAAAGGCACCACGTTAGCTAACCTTTGCCATCTCACCTATGGCTATCGATGATGCAAATGTCTCAGCAAGGGGCCCAGCAATCACTTCCCAAGCTTCCCACCAAGTTCTAGGGGACACCTGATCTGGTTCCGAGGTTTTATCCACCTTTATACATTTTAAGATGTCCAGCACCTCTTCCTCTGTAATATGGACACTTTTCAAGATATTGCTAATTATTTCCTCAAGTTTTCTAACAAGTTTGTCAGTGACTCATCAGTTATTCCGACAACAAATCTGTTTCATGAATTTTGACTTGAAAGCTCTAAAGGCACTTTGTTGCAGCAAACTGTAGAGATCATTTATGAAATTATCAATGGATTCTCCTGGAACATTATCATGATGCTGTCAATACCATTAAATAATCTGCATTTATCTTTCTTTGCTTGTCTGTTTGTTTGATGTTTTGTTCTCACATGTACCGAGACTTTTGGTCTCCCAAAAATCTGAGACCACAATGCTTGCATTATAAAATTGCAAGAAAAGATAAAATTCAGACATTTGCCCACAGATACCAGACTGTAACTTTCCACTTGCATTGGTATTTGCTAATGCCATGTTTTAATGAGACTTGAATACTACAAACCAATAACATCACAACAATATCACATTGATCAAAGATAATAAGTGTTTTTTTTCTTTAAATTCTCTGACAATTCCTTTCATTTTCTTTTGTTTCCTCCTCTTTTTAACTCATGCATCATTCTCCACTATCTTCCCTAATCAGCTGTTGTTCACTTCAATATTGACAGGTAATTATTATGACCATCATACACAAGCAGGTCCAATTCTGTCCTCAACCATTTTACAATTTACAACAAGTGTATGTGAACACAAACGTGGTGATTGACATAGTCATTGGTGTTGCTGAAGATCCAGGAAATGCCAGTCTTATACAAGGTCCAGCATTCACCAATAAATAGCAAAATAGGTGAGTGAAAAATAGCAGTCATCTGCTGTGGCTTAAATAGAATAACACTGCAGAGAGAATATGACTGCAGGAGGGGGAAAGTGATGACTGCTCTGTAACTTTGGAGGGAAAGAGGAAGAGAAGCCACAGGAATAATACAAGGACATGTCTTCTGAGGTAGTCAGGATGCATGCAGCCCTTTACCTATCTGTCAGAGAAGCCTGTGATGGATTCAACAACACAAAGTTCAAATAACCTGTGTGAAACCATACCACACAAAATTTCTGAACTTATATTGCCACCCCAAACACAAAAACGCAAATCATTCCTACTGTTAATAATTAGTTCATCTTCTCCTTTGCTCATCTTCTTTTCTAATCATCCTACTGTTGTCATGGCCAGTGGCCATTTGGTAAATGAGAGACAACAATGGAGATGACTAGATAATAAAGACTTGAAATAAATCTTATGATGCATTGCTATTTTCAAATGCATTAAGCCAATGAGATAGCCATGAATAACCACGTGAAGTGTCATTTCCTACTACCTGAATTAGAACTAAAATGGCCCAAAATTATCATTACAGATGACATATCTTAGTTAATGGTGACAGAAAGTCCACATTAATCATTGCTATTAACATGTGCCAGTGTTTTATCTAGTTGTGTAACCAGTTATTTAGAAAATCCCCCATCACTTCATTACTAATTGTTATGCATTCTATTGTCCTCTGAATGTTCGTTGGCTTCTCGTCCACAGTGCTCAGTGTGGCTAGTATTGGAGGGCCATCTCCAGTCCTCTGACTGTTCCTGGATTTCTGTGCTTTCTTCTAGAAGGGAGAATGACAGAGTTTGGAGGGACATTTATGGACAGCATCTATGAGGGGTGGGAATAAGATGTGGGCTCCTGTTATTGCTAGTTGCTCAGATGAGAATGTGAGGATCAAGCCAATGGGGAATGAGCAGAGAGGCAGGACGTATTGGTCTGCAGCACTGTGCAAAAGACTGTCAAAGTGAGCAGATTTTAACTTGAAGATTGCATGTACCTCAGCTTTTTGGCCCTAATGAGGTCAATGAATATGTACGACATTGCATCCAGGTGTAAAGCATCACAATTCTGCTGCTCACTTCATCAGTTACTTCCAATCAAGTCTGTTTGATCTTTTCATTCTATCCATAGGGGCCCTCTTGGCCCACAGTTTGTCCTGCAACAATCAGGGAATTAGAGGTGAGAGACAAACTTCTTACCTTATGCTTTCATCCCTTCTGTTTGCTTCAGCTTTCCTCAGTGGGAGACCTGCAATGGAGTCTTTCTCACACCTGTTGGACACAGTCCGACGTTCAAAGGTATTTTCTTTAAAAATAAGCATGCCACTGGCTAATATGAACATTATGCTGGTGATCTTTGCAATATGCAAATTAACAGACCCAGGAATAATGTGACCAAAGTCCCTAGGCTAAATTTCAGCAATAAGTTTGATTAGGAATTCAGGAGTTTCTCAGTGTACAAGAAACAAACAAAAGTTCTACCAGCGTATTTCTTATCTATCCTGTGGGGTAGGAAAGCAAAGTATACATCAAGTCAAATAACGTTTGCACACTTTCTAACAATTTTCCCTGATAGAATGTACCAGGCATATGCTGACAAAAGGACTTTTAGTGCGAACAAAGAGAAAATGAAGAGTCTTCTTCAGTTCTGAAGAGTCATATCAGACTCAAAATGTTCGCTCTGTTTCTCTCTCCACAGATGCTGCCAGACCTGCTGAGTTTCTCCAGCATTTTGTTTTTATATTAGATTTCCAGCATGTGCAATATTTTGTTTTTATCTCAGAATCATCAGTCCTTTACTTGAGGGACATTGATAAGTTGTAGTACTGTCTGACTTTCTAGTTTATGGCATGAATAGCAAACAGATGCAATTGGAGAGAAATATTCTGCTAAAGCTATATTTAGGTCTGTGCTATTGAAAGGCTGAAGCTAAATCAAACTGACCATTGATGCAACGGTGCTTGAGCCTCTTCAACTTGATTAAATTCTCATATTTTACTCTCTTGTACCTTTTACTCTTTATTTCATGCCATATTAGATTACATTTTTTAATGAGATGTCTGTTCTGTTTGATATCTCCAAGCAAGGCCATAAGCTCTGCTAGCTACCACTTTTGCAGGCTGAATCCTGTCTTGTTAAGTTTGTTTATCACACTGTTATTAGCTTATGGTTGACTGGCAAATTCAAGGAAATAAAATGAAAAGTACCAAAGAAGTGTAAACAGTGACATTACATTATTATACCCAAAGGCTGACTTTTTTTTTTAATTCAAGTTGAGATCTTAACATGCCACATGCAAGTTCATCTTTTCTAGTACAGGCATGTTCCCCTTGACCTGACAACTATAGCTCAGTACAAAAGGATGGGGATGGCATGGGTAACTGATTCAATGTGAGATGTGATGCATCAATAAAAAGCAAGCTAGCCTGAAGTCAAAGCATTTGTCTGTGAAATGGGACAACATGAGATAGTCGACAAGGGAGGGTTCAGCTAGAGTCCAAGGAAAAAAGTTTAAACAGATTGATGAACAAAAGCTGCATTTTCCTTCAGCTGAAACAAAGGTCAGCTGATTATGAATAGAACTTCACTACGGGCAAAAACTACGACATCATCAACAAAGATGCCACATAGAATCAAATTTACCATTTGTTGAAAATTGAGACGAATGCCTTTTACGTAATTATTCCAATTCACCAGCACAATAGTAGAAGTAATCAGTTTTGAAACATGGAAGTTCATCGTTACTGGGTCCAAGAAAAAAAAACAAAAGTACACCAGTAATAATAATTTTATAATTCTGTAGCAACAAAAAAAAGACATTTAACCAGTGGGAGTATGAAACATCTTATACTTCAGGTAGAGAAAATGTCTTTTTTTAAAATGAGATGACTATTGCATTTCAAACCCTGTTAACCTATTTTGCTTTATGTGTTTATGAATTTCTTTATTGAGAAATACAAGAACATTTTGCTTTGAAAAGTAGACTCAAAGGCCTTTCAGGCAGAATTTATTTCACAGGGACTGAAACCTGAGCATCTGGTGATATCAAGACTTAGCAAAGAGTACAGAAAAAGGTGCAAAAATCAAAATTGCAATGTTATATGTTATTGTGAAAGGTGACAGATAAGAGGAAGTGAGGTGATGAATAAAACTTTTTTTTCAGCCAGGAGGAATTTGACGACATAATTGAGGATGTAACAGGAGGCGATGGACAGAGAAGAAGAAACAAAAAGACCTGCACAACATTAGCTCACAAAACATAAGGAATGAACATTTCCAAAAATAAACAAACAATCTATCTCCCATCCCATCTCCCATGTATTAACAATCCGAGGTTACTACTGACCAGGAACTGAAGTGGATGAGCCATATAAATATTGTGGCTGCAGGTCAGAAATTATGAGTTCTATGGTGAGTAACTCCTCCTATTACCCCACTGCCTGTCCGCGATCTACTGCACAGTTCTAGGTGACACACTTCAGGAAGGATGTGAACACACCGGAAACCATACAAAAGAGATTTATGAGAATGATTCCAGAGATGAAAAACTTCAGTCATGAGGATATATTAGTCAGGACGGTTTTCCTTGCAGAGGAAAATGTTAAGAGGAGATTTACGAGAAGGTTTCAAAATCATGAGGGATCTGGACAGACTAAGCAGGGAGAAACTTTTTCCACTCAAAAAGATTTGGAATAACAGGGCACAAATTAGAGAATTTGCAAAAGAACCAAATGCAACATGAGAGAAAACATTTTCACATAATTCATTCAAGTCACGAATACACTACCTGGAAGTGTGGTGGACACAGGTTCAATTGTGGCGTTGAAGAGGGCATTAGAGGATTATTTGAATAGAAACAATGTGCAGAGTTACTGGGAATAGGCAGAGGAATGTATCTAAATCATAATGCTTATTTGGAGAGCCGAAGCTGAACTGATCATTGACTTCTGGAAGAAAGGAGGAGGACATGCTCCTATCTACATCAACTGAGCTGAGGTTCAGAGGATGGAGAGCGTCAAGTTCCTAGGAGTAACAATAACTGACATTCTGTCCTGGGCCTCCCACGTAGATGTGACAGTCAAGAAGGCACAATAACACCTCTTCTTCCTCAGGTGGCTTGGGAAATTAGGCATGTCCATAAGGACCTTCACCAACTTTTACAGATGCACCAACAGAAAGCATTCTGTCCAAGTGCATAATGGCCTGGTATGGCAACTGCTCTGCCCAGGACCGTAAGAAACTACAGAAAGCTGTGTGCACAGCCCAGACCATCACAGAAGTCAACCTCCCATCCATGAACTCCATTTACACTTCTCATTGCCGTGAAAAGGCTGCCAACATCATCAAAGACACCTCCTACCTTGATAATACTTTCTTCTAAACTCTTCTGTCAGGTGGAAGATACAGACGTTTGAACACACGCACCAACAGGTTCAAGAATAGCTTCTTCCTTGCTGTTAATAGACTGCTTAATGGACCTCTCTAACTCCAAATAATGTTGATCTTGCTAATGTTGATCTTGCTTTGTGCACCTCCTGTGCAACTGTAATCATTTATGCCTGGCTCTGTCTAAGCACCCTATGACCTGTAGGTCCTTGTCTGCTATGTTCTGCTTGTACCGCTTGCAAAACAAAGCTTTTCACTGTGCCTACGTACATGTGACTACAATAAATCAAATCAAATCAAATCAAGCAGACATGCTGGGTTGAATTGTCTCTTCTGCATCTTAACAATTCTATGATTCCGTGATTCAAGGCATAAATCAAGAATATAATGGAATACTGCCCACTTGCCTGGATGAGTGCAGCTTCAACCACACTCAAGTAGCTCAATGCCATCCAAGACAAAGCTGCCCACTTGGTTAGCACCCCATTCAGCACCTTCATTATTCACTTCCACTTGCTGCACGATATCAGCAGTTTATACAATTCACAAGAGAACTGCAGCACCTCACCCATGATCTTCCAAATAACACCTTCCAAACCTGGAACCTTTACCACCTAGAAGGACAAAGGCAGCAAATGATGGACGACTATCACCTGTAAGTTCATTTCCAAGTCACACACCATTGAACTGTATGAATGTTTCTTTTCTGTTGCTGAGTTAAAATGCTGGAACTTGCATCCTGACAGCACTGTGCATGTTTGTACTTCCCAAGGACTGCAGCAGTTCAAGAAAGCAGCTTAGTATCATTTTCTCTCAGGCAATTGGGAATGGGCAATAAGGACTGTCTTAGCCAGTGACTCCCAAATTGTGAAAAAAAACTTTATAAAAGTGTCAGAGAACTTGGGAGAAACATTTTAATGGTGCAAATTGCCTATGGCCAATTTAGTTGGCCTAAAATAACTTCTATACTCTTTATATAGCAGTAATACACTAAAATGGTGAAGAAATTCATCCTAATATCTGTATAATTTTTCAAATATCTTAAATTGTTGGTGAAAAGCTATTTTTCTTATGATTGCAACCTGATCATTGTTAGGTTCAAATATACACACTGCTCATAAAACTGTCTGCCATGCATTCATGTGGAAGGGATGAAATCGGACAACAGAGAAGTACTAATAAAGCAACATGAAATTGACCTCATCAGCATTAATTAGATCTGCTTGTGTCAATCAGTGAGACTTCTTAGCTTGCCAATGACTTAATTGATACATTAAATAGAATCTACAATCCTCTCAATAATTATTGTGAAAATATTATGCTGAATTTTTTTGCTTTATTAATGTTTTCACTGGTGGGAACCAGGTTTAAACGGAGTCCAACAAATTCTTCAGAGTGTCCTTTTTTTAAATCAAATTACTATTCGAATCAACCTGTTCAGAGATGTTATTACGCACCTCTAGAGCAGGTGTGACTTAAAACTGGGCCTCCCAGTTCAGGGTTAAGGTTAAGGACACTACCACTGCATCACAAGAGACCCCCAGTGTTTCTATATCATGTAATTACACAATGAGGTGAAGGTGTGTTATGTGAAACTATATTTGACGATGAGCTTGATGCCACAACACACAACTCATTAATTTGGTACCTGTTGCACAGCAAACATGCAATATAACTTTAAGTGACATGCTCATGACATCATTGCTTTATCATGACGTGTGACATAATGGTATAAAACTTGCAGTCTTCACCTTACAGAGCTATGTCCTCTTGCAGCATGAAATGCTGAGGGAAGGTGCTACTGTATATTTGAATTGCTTAGCATAAGTCCAGACATACAAATGCTTGTGATTACACTGTGTGTATTAGATACTGCATGCTATAATAAAAAGCTCATTGAATTCTTCAGTACTATGTGACCTACATATCATTCTTCTGTTACAAGACCTAAGATAAATATCACAGCATGATAGTGGTAGGTCATCAATGTATCATGTCATAACATCACATTAGTACTGGTCAGTCAATCTGAATAAAATTTTGGATCCTGGGGAGACAGTTAACCTAGTTGTATAATCGCTAGATTATTAATCCAGAGATCCAGGTAATGTTCTGGGGATGCCGGTTAAATACAACCTAAGGCAGATGGCAAAGTTTAAATTCAACAAAAATGTGGAATTAAGAATCTAATGATGACCATGAAACCATTGCCAGTTGTTAGGAAAACCCCAGTCGGTTCATTAATATCCTTTAAGGAAACTGCCAATCTTATCTGATCTAGTCTAATTGTGACTACATACCCACAGCAATGTGATTGACTCTTAACTGTCCTCTGGGCAATTAGGGATGGGCAATAAATGCTGGCCTAGCCAACGACACCCCATTCCTGTGAATGAATAAGAAAAAGGTTGAGAGGGAAGAAGGGATGTGACTTAAAATATCACACACTCCTCCCATGCAAGGCTATTGTACACTATCAAGAAGAGGCCAAATAAAACTGCACTACACCTATAATCCACCTAATGTTGCATTATCCATTCCTGAGCCATGTATTTCCTTATTTTTATAAATGCATTAGGAATTTGATTATATCTGTCCTCAGATCGTATCAAATTGAGATTTACCTCTCTTAAAATACAACACTGGAGTTCTAACATCTTCGCATCCTACTTCTGCCCTCAACTCAAGCTTTCCACTCTAGGCTCTTGTTAAATAGGTTGATTATTGCTGTAGGCGGCACATACGACAACATGTTGCAATTGGTTATACTTTGTTAAGTTCATAACTATTCTTTACTGAACTACATATCTGCACAGGAATAATGTCAAATTTTACAGAAAGGTTATATTGCCCCAGGTGTCACATGAAATTAACTACACGCAAATCAAATCACATGCTCCTCTTTAGAATACTGTAATGTCTTCAATAAGAAAAAGGTGTGATTACGACTGCTTCATAAAGCATGTGAATTTCCTACTATCGGGCAGTTTGCACAATTCTTCTTTTAAAGTGCACCATTTCATAAGGTGAAAATCAGTTGATGATCAGAGATTAAAGTTATCCTCTGCACCAATTCACTTCTCTGCTACCCTTACTGAGCATGGATAAAGCTCACAGCATGGTAATTATATCCCACTATATCCTACAAACAGCCTTATATCTTTGATAGATGGAAAAGCTGAAGCTCTTCATATACAATCCAACCAAGGTGTCTTGAACTGTTACATTTTGCTGGCTACTAATAAATTTTGCTAATAATAAATAACACCTGATTGATGCCTCAGATGAGGAAAAGGAAGGTGAAGAATTTTCACTGTTTTTACATGTGCTTACCTGGTAGTCTATATCTTTAATAGTTATCTCTCAGTTATGGCAGAAAATGAAGAACATACTTTAATATTAGGTGTGACAAAGTCTTTGTGCAGAGGGCACAGTGTAGTCTTTATCAATCTTACAGTGTGAAGTCACTCCTCGGGAGTAGATACTGACAATCAGTGCAGAAAATTATCTTTTAATGAGTTTAATGCAATGGTAACTCCTCAAGAGAATAATTAATCACAGAACAAGCTAAAGGTGCCTGAATCAGCCTCTGCATAGATGGTGGGAAACCAGCAAATCTAGCAACAAGGTAGGAGTGGACCATTATTCAATGTGCTCCACAACGACCTTTTCTCTGCAACCTTGCTATAGCTAATTATCAAATAAGTTAATAGCAATGATAACCAATAAGCTATTTTCTGTCTAATCAAATATTATTGTTCTTTAAAGAAAGTGGGGGATTACTGGATACAATACAATCTATTTTAATTGTTCTACTTTTGTTTCTACAAATTGTTATAAAAATACAAATAGGGTATTCATGTAGCTATTACAGTGAGCTCCAAGGTGACCTAACTGAAATATTGAATATTACGATGAATATTGCTGCTTAACAGGGATAGCAGGGATTTCAACTGGTCTACAGACACTGACACAGATTTCCAAAGTTGATTCAAGCAAATTACATAAAAATAGTTGAAACTGGCAGTAAGAAGTGATGTAATTCAGAAAAAAAGAGAGTTAATATAAGAGATGGTAAGTTTATCGACACATAGAATCATACAGCATAGAAATATGGCCCACAATGTGTACATCAAACACAAATACCAAACTACACTAATCCCATTAAACTGCACTGGGTCCATAGCCACTACTCCCCAGCATTTAAGTACTTGTCCAGATGCTTTTGAAATTTGCAAGAGTACAAGCCTCACACCCTCTCAAGCAGTGCATTCCATATTTCTTCCCCCCTCTGGGTAAAAAAAAATTCCTCAGATCTCCTCTAAACCATTTACTCCCCACAATAATCTTGTGCCCTCTGGTCTTAGACGCATCAACCATGGTGAAAAGATTCTCATGATCGACCGTATCTATGCCTCGCATAATTTTGTATACCTCATATGAATACACCCCTCAGTGTCCTCTGCTCCAAGGCAAAACAAACCCAGCCAGTCTCTCCTCATAACTGAGACTTTCCATCCCAGGCAACATCTTGGTGAATCTCCTCTGCACCCTCTCCAGTACAATCACATCCTTCCAATAGCATGGCGACCAGAACTGCACACAGTATTCCCTCTGTGGCCTAACCAATGCTGTATAAAGTTGCATTAAGACTTCCTTGCTCCTATATCCTAAACCCTGGCTAATGAAGGCAAGCATCCCATATGCCTTCTTCACCACCCTGTCTACCTGTGCTGACATGTTCAGTGATCTATGGACTTGTACACCAATGCCCGTTTTGTTCCTCAGTATTCCCTAGGGATCTACCATTCATTGCAAAATCCTTCCCTTATTAGGCCTCCAAAAATGCATCAACTCACACTTATGAGAATTAAATTCCATCAGCCATTGCTCTGCCCAATTTACCAGCTGATCAATAACAGGCTATAGCCAAATACCATCCTCCTCACTACCAACACCTCCAATTTTCATGTCATCTGCAAAATTACTAATTATACCTTCCACATTTACATCCAAGTTGTTAATGTAAACAACAGACAGCAAGGTCAAGCATCAATCCATGTGGTACACCATTGGACACAAGCTTCCAATCACAAAGACAACCCTCCATTTTCATCGCTTGCCTCCTATTTGCAGGGTAATTTTGGATCCAGTTTGTCAACTTGCCTTGGATCCTACAGGCTGTTACCTTTTGGATGAGCCTTCCATGTGGCCTAACTAATACTCTAAACTACAATAAAAAGTAGTTTTGTTGTCCTTTAGTCTCGAGTTTGATCCAGGATAAAGCAGTTGCTAATTGACACTCAAATGGCACCATAACCTTTCACTGCCTCCACCTGGATGTACTTTATCTGTATTGTGTACCATTTACAAGATCACTAGGGCAATGCACTAAGACTTCTGCATGACCACCTTCCAAACAGAGGACCTCTACACACTAATGGAATGAAGGGCACATGGGAACATCACTCCCACCAAATTCTCCTCTAAGTCAGATAACATCCTGCTTTGGAATTGTTCATTCCTTCACCATCACCAGGTCAAAATCCCGCAATCTTCTACTAAACAGCACCGTGGGTGTATCTAAACCACACACACTACAGTGGTTTAAGAAGCCAACTCAACAGCACCGTCTCATAGATAATTAGGATATGACAATATATATCTGGCTTGCCATGCTCACATTCCATAAGCAAAAAAGACAAAGATTGTGCTATAAGTTAATTGAGGTCTTTGAAGTGGTCACCATAAATGCGTTAAAGGGGTAACTAAATAAATTCACCTAAAGCAAATGCATTTGTAGACACAGTAAAAAGAAAATGATGGCACTCACTTAACGTAGAATAATTTTTTTGTGTCTAATTGGCATTTCTTGTAAATGAAAACTTCTGGTTTTCTGTTTGATGACAATCCAGGAATCATGCATTAAGTCAAGTATGCAGTGTATTTAACAATGAATGGAGTCTTAAATTTGGTATCATATCAATTACCTGCCATTTGTAGCTGACCATAACCATGCCAATGCCATGTTTTAATCATTGACCATTTACTGATAGAGAGATAATATAAAAATTGTCACAATGCCACAGCTAGACCAGCAGGAATTTAATTTATCTATACACAGCATGACTGAAATTTGCCATCAGCTCCATTAGCCTTCCATTATAACCTGGGAGAAGCCTCAAAAATGATGGAACTGACCAGTTCCTTTGGGGTGTTGGTGGTCTCCTCAAAGTTGAGGCAGCATTATTGATGAAATGCTTGGAAATTTTCAGACCTAACGTGACAAATGACAGTTTGTCACACTTGTTTATATCAGTAAATTTATTTATACAGTGTGAAAAGCATCAGTTTATCGCAAAGGTAGCTGTCAGTGAATCCATTTGTACAAGGTGAGAAATGTCACCTCTCGTCTAACTAGATACTTTTGATTTATGTCAATTTTTTTAGATTCATTTCAGTTGAAGTTTCAGCTTCCATGGAATTGAATTTGAACTCTTATCTGCCAGAAAGAAATAGTGCAAATTACAGATTCTTGAGTCTTTTCTTGATGGAGGCCTGTGGCATTTCTCTAATGAACATTGTGCTAATGGATTATTGCATTGCAATTCTGAATAGTATTGTTGCCTTATTAGTAGCATTTCATCCCAAATGAATCATCCTTCCATTTAAGTAGCAATGGGTTTAGGGCACTCCTCCACGTTATCTGACTGTTTAATAAACTGTTTTTGAAAGGCAAAGGCACAATTTTGGATGAGTTTAAGTATTGGAGCATGACAATGGGTGTTGAAATTATAAAGTCTAGAGGTTAAAAATAAAGGAATTAATGTCAGCTTCAGCAGCAGATCAGCTGAGGCTGGGTGGAGCCAAGTTATGTTTTGGGTGGAAAGAAAGAGTCTCAGTAATGACATATATATCTGTTCGGAACTTAATCTCAATGTCAAATACATTACCAACCTTATGAGCAGTGGTTCAGCTACACATAGATGCCAGGGACAGAGATGGCATCACTGTCTAAAGAACAAAGCTCCTGGAAGAAAGTGAAGACGATGACTTTGGGGATCCTGGTATTTAATTAAGGAAAGTTTTGTTCAATTAGTACTAATTGGTAATTAAAAAATCCAACAATTGAGAGAGAAGTGATGGTCAGAGTTGGGTAGATGTGGAACATGGATTTGTGTTTTTGAAAGATGTCATTGACGAGCATTTGAGGAGTTGTGGAGAAGGATGGTGTTGTCAACTATGACAAAGGTTGCAGACAGATCAAGAGTGAAGGGATACTTTTACCATTGTATTTATGGAAGATTTAATTTGTTATTTTGATAGTTACCATTTCAGTTAGTGTGGCAGGGACAGAACTCTAACTGAAGAGATTTCAACATGAAACTCTGGGAAAAATTGGCATGATTTTAAGAGATTACAACGTGTTCAAGGAGTTTAGAGAGGAAAGGAGATGCTAATTTACAGAGATATGTGTCGTGTGCAATATGGTCGACTCCAGCTAACAGTTAGCCATATAAAACTGTCAGTTTATATGTCCATATAATACATTGTATGGGTATACATGTGTATAAAGTAGCAAATGTATACAACCCTGAGTGATTGATGTAAGTGAAATTGAGTTAGGATTTTTTTTTAACTTTCTCGAAGTAATTAAGTTTATTTCAACTTATGCAGTGATGATAAATATGTGAAGCTATCACAATGTATGTAAACAATAAACTGAAAAAACAAAAGTTAAAGATTGTAAACTTATGTATGTTCTTTTTGATAAGTAGTAAATTATCTAACTCAAATATATAAAAGATGTAACTTGTGTTGCTGATAATTTTTTTTGCAACTTGCTGCCTCATCAGCAATTTCCCTTTTCATACAGTCCTTAGACATGCTGTTGCCTCCCAAATCCTGCAATTCTATGCTTGAATTTCTCCAATCATGTTTCCGCCCTTCTACCACGTGAAAATAGTTATAAGAAGAGTCTCAATCAATCTTCAGTGACTGAGATATGACCATGGTACATTTTCCTTCCTTGACCTCTCTGCAGCCTTTAATACAGTCAACTACACAATCCTCTTCCAACAACCTTTCTACATTACCTAGTTCAGTAGGCAAACTCTTGAGAACAAACTGAGAATGTAAAAATTAATATAATTATGAAAAAAAAACAGAAAGTAGCAAAACATTCAAGAGAACTGGTTATGGGAATTTTAACTAGCTGAATCTCAGACTGAAGTATTACCTTTTGTAAAGGAGGGGAAAATGGACACATTATGCATTCTCTGGTCTCTCATCCTTCACTTTAAGTACACATCAGTGTGTTAGGAAGGATTGAATTACTCGGTATGATATCTCTTCCTTTCATCCCTGATGTAAAATGCCTTCCAGTGCCTCATTTTTAACTCAGTTTCAGGTCCCACTGTTCCCATGTGAAATTTATATCAGTTACAAGCAATTCTTCCAGCTGACTTGAAATCACTTTTTGTTTTCTTTCCTGAAGCACTGCCTGCTCTGATCCTATCAAAGTGCATCAGCATTATCATTGTCTCACTTTTCCAGCCTCCCTACAGCTTGATTCTATGAGGCTCTTAGTCTTCCAGCAATGGCTTAACATTGCCAGGTCTGCAAGGTCACTGTTGAGAGATGAAACATTAAATCACACTCAATGCGTCATTGCCAATCCATCACTGAATAGAAAGGTTTTGAAATACCACAAATAGCACAAATGCAAGTTGCATAGCACAAACATATTGGGCAGAATCTTCTGCTCTTGGAACATTTGCAGGTAGTACATCTTGGGCTCCTAAACTTACACAAGTCAGAGATGCATTGACTTATCCAGCAAACAATGAATTAAGAATATCAGATGAGTTCTCGAATCAGAGGGACTAGAGATCGTGGGCCACTCCAATGAAAACTAACAGTTCCCACTATGAGACCAGCAACAGCACTGCTGAAGGTCAGACTGAAGGAACGGCAGGAAGGGTATTGAGCCGCTATTAGCATCTCTGCAATTGATAGAAGGTTAGCTGAATACAGCCATCAGAAACACGCATCTTCACAACTTGTAGGGGAATTGGAGGTTGTGATGTTCTCATGTGCCTGCTGCCCATGTTATTCTAGATGACAGAGACTGTGAGTTTGGAGGATGCTGTTAAAAAAACCTTGGTAAATTGCTGCAGTGCATTTTTTACATGGAACACACTGCTGCCATCATACACCAGTATTGGAAGGAGTGAATATCTAAGCTGGTAGTAAAGTGCCAATGAAGTAAGCTGTTTTGTCTTTATAGTAGGCCTCTTCAGTACTGTTGGAGCTATATCCATCCAAGCTAGTGGAGAGTAAATCATCACAATGAAAAGACTGCATAATTTTATTTTCACTCTTTATTTGATTGTGGGCCAAATTGGGAAAAGAGCTGTTTTACAACAAAGGACTAACGAAAGACTTGCTGTACTTCCATAAGTTATTGAAACTCATTGTGAATGGTGTTTATACTGTTGCTTTGCAAACTGTTGGGTAAGATGTAAATAGATGACATGGCTCCAGGGGCATGTGTACAGTAAGATTCTGCCACAACAAATAATTGATTCGATTGTGAAATTATGACCATTCATGGATGCCAAAGATCACCAGCCTGAAGAAAGCTTACTGATTGGTTTCTGGGTAGCCGAACAGCTAATGGGTATGAAAAATACAGTGAGAGTCCTTAGACCTCTCAAAGGGGACGTGGCGTCCTTCTCTCTCCGGTTAAAATAACCATAGCTAAAGAAAACCAGTTGTTTTCTCCCCCATCAGCTGCTGTGAACTATTACTTTTAACTAATAAGTCAGATTTTATAATTCATGAACCAGTTGCTCTGTGAAGAAATTAAAGAACCTGAAGGTAAATCTCAGAGAAATGAAGGACTTGCGGAACAAAAGGAATCCCTACATCGAATCCTGATGACTGGTAGCATTGTAGGATGGAGGTAGGTAGGTAAGTAAGTCCCAATTCAACACTCGTTATTTTTGAGACTTAAAATTAACTTATAACTGTCCCAGTACATGACAAGTACAGAGCTTCCTGCTTCACTCAGCCTTCCTATAATCATTAGATGTTCAAATGTAAAATTGTTGTTAACCAACCATCATACTGAATTAATATATCTTCTCTCCAACTGTTTTCCACCTTGGTGGTGTCATGCACTTTAAGCCTCAGTTCTTTACCTAGGTCTCTAAAATAAATAAATGAATAAGTTGCACATGTCAAACTTGCTGGGAGCTAAAATTCAGATATGGTGAAAGTCATCTGCAGGATTTCATGGTGATTTGTGAAGATCGGTATTCTGTCTGCCGCAGGCAGGCTGAGAATCGGACACACATGTTATTTTAAAGCTGAGAATCCGAGGAAATATTAGGACACTTATCTTCATTCTTTTCCACCATTAAGTTATCCATATTAATAATTACATCTTTCATTAGCAGTCAGCCTTGTTATTGTAAATGATGCAGAAAGGACAGGCAGCAAAGTTTCCGTCACCACTGACAATTCAGTATTCCTCTGAAGTGCCAATGCACGTCATGTGTTTAACCCTATAGTTGGTTTAAACCGCTAATTGTTTGACTCGGTGGTGAGTTCCAAGCCCACATTCAACATTGATTCCTACATAGTGCAATGGTTCCCAGCCTGTTCAGGATTAAGGCACAATTCATTGAGACAAACAATACCAATGCACAGAGACAGTAGGAACTGCAGATGCTGGAGTATCTGAGATAACAAGGTGTAGAGCTGGATGAACACAGCAGGCCAAGCAGCATCAGAGGA
>NC_063345.1:35045936-35099568 GCF_021869965.1 Rhincodon typus
CCAGTGGAAACATCCTCTCTACTTCTATCTTATCTATTCCCTTCATAATTTTATATGTTTCTATAAGATCCCCCCTCAATCTTCTGAATTCCAATGAATATAATCCCAATCTACTCAGTCTCTCCTCATAAACCAACCCCCTCAACTCCGGAATCAACCTAGTGAACCTCCTTTGCACCCCCTCTAGTGCCAGTACATCCTTTCTCGAGTAAGGAGACCAAAACTGCACACAGTACTCCAGGTGTGGCCTCACCAGCACCTTGTACAGCTGCAACATAACCTCTCTGCTTTTTATTTCAATCCCTTTAGCAATGAAGGACAAAATTGCATTTGCCTTCCTAATTACTTGTTGTACCTGCAGACCTACCTTCTGTGATTCATGCACAAGGACACCCAGGTCCCTCTGCATAGGAGCATGCTGCAACTTTTTACCATTCAAGTAATAATCCTTTTTACTATTGCTCCTACCAAAATGTATGACTTCACATTTATTTACATTGTATTCCATCTGCCAGACCTTTGCCCACTCACTCAATGTATCTATGTTCCTCTGCAAAGTTTCACAGTCCTCTGCACACTTTGCTTTGCCACTCATCTTAGTGTCATCTGCAAATTTTGACAACCTACACGTGGTCCCCAACTCCAAATCATCTATATAAATTGTAAATAATTGCGATCCCAACACCGATCCCTGAGGCACACCACTAGTCACTGACTGCCAGCTAGAATAGAACTCATTTATCCCCACTCTTTGCTTCCTGTTAGTCAACCAATCCTCTATCCATGCTAATACTTTACCCTTAATGCCATGCATCCTTATCTTATGCAGTAGCCTCTTGTGCGGCACCTTGTCAAAGGCCTTTTGGAAGTCTAGGTACACCACATCCACTGGGTTCCCATTGTCCACCTCGCTCGTAATGTCTTCATAGAATTCCAAAAGATTTGTCAAGCATGACCTGCCCTTCATGGACCCATGCTGCGTCTGCCCAATGGGACAATTTCTATCAAGGTGCCTTGCTATTTCTTCCTTGATAATAGACTCAAGCATCTTCCCCACTACAGGGGTTAAGCTAATCGGTCTATAATTCCCCATCTTTTGTCTACTTCCCTTCTTAAACAGTGGCATCACATTTGCTGTTTTCCAATCTCTGGGACTGCCCCAGAGTCCAGCGAATTTTGGAAAATGAGATGCAAACTACCTTTCCTCCAATACCATTCAGATCCATCACTTCCCACGTCCAATAAGTTCAGCTCTGCATCCTGGCCCACCAATGTTATCATAATCTCCTCAATAGCAAACACTGCACCCTTGGTCTGGGGTCACCTCAGCATGGTACAAACTGGGAAATGTGCGGGTGAGGTTCATAACATGCATCTGTAATTAACAGTACCAACTAATCTGTAACATTGCACCAAATTAATAGTTAACTCAGAGAAGCAGAAAGAATTATTATTGTGGGAAATGGTGCAGTGGGATAATCAATGTTATACCTAGTCAAAAATAACTACATGTAAAGGACCTTTTATTCTGCATCGAGTCTATGCTACTCTTGACCTGAGAGTATTTAATAGGCGGCACAGAGAAATTTGTGTTAGCTTATGTTATACCTGACTTGAGAGTTCTTAATGGGATAATGTAAAGGGAAGCTTATTGTACAGCCACCCATCACTGTGCCTGTGTCTGATTGATTGATATTGGTTCTGAGGTAAGAAAAAGGAATAGAATTTCCATTCTATAATATTACCATCTCATTCATCAATATGCATTGAAATTCACAAGAAAGAAAATAATGATCAAAGATTCAGAGCCTGAAGGAAAATAAAATTAGAAGAAAGTAATGTAATGCAACCTAAAACTGGACAGAATATTCCCACCTCCCGATGCAACATTACCAATTGGAATTTACAAGGCCAATTAAGAAAAGATGTGAACATTCAGGAGAAAAAACATATATCAGTAATTATAAATAGAACTACTGCAAAGGCTTGATAAGCAAACAGTTTGCCCAAATGGCAATGTATAAATCTGACACAGTTCTCAAAATAGTACAAGGATGGAGAAAGTAAGCATCCTAGTGAAGGAAAGGCCACAGGGTTCATTAGCACTGGAGTCGGCAGATATTCTTAGCCACGTTTGGAGATGTGGTAAAATCATCATTATCTAGACAAAATGATTTTTGTAAGGTTGTAAACCATTATTGAATGGAACCAATTAAGTGTTACCAGGAGTCAATGGGTGCTGCTAGATTGGAAGCAGGGAGAATAAATTAAGATCTCAAGTCATTTTATTGCTGTAGGAACAAAGAACCTGAGGAAAATCAATACTACATGGAAAGACAAACTAAGAAAATACACATTTTCTTTGATATCATAACAAGAAAGGGACAACAAAAATTATTACCTTCAATAGAATAAAAGGCAATATATTTGATTTGGAGATTCGGAGATTTGATTATGCAAGAAAAAAGCTTTAGAAAATTACAAAATAATAATTTCAGTGAAAATAATTCCAGACGTGCACTACCAATTCTTGTTAAAAACAGAACTCAGATGAAAGAATGGTCTATAACTATAGTTCCAGGCAAAATTTCCCTACTAATAGGTTGAGGTTGATTGTGGAACCTGAAGTTAAACTGTGCAATTATTACAAAGATAGTAGAGTCTGAATATACTTACGGAAAAATATATGTCATTATTCAGTGAGAAAATTGACCAGCAAAAGTTCACTTCACTGTAAAGGGGCGTAGACCTAATTTAAAGGCATCATAGTGGCCTTTACAGCAGTTGTCCTGAGAGAGTCAAAAATGCAAGACAAATGAATCAACAATTGAGGGAGAAACCTGGAACCTGAAGGTTCTCCAATGCTGACCTTGAGGTCTTCCTAGAGGCTGTTCAGGAGAGGAAGGAGGATATCTTCCCAGAGTTATAAAACTAAGCTGTACATGAAGAATTGGAAAGGATGGAGGAACTCAAGAAAATTACAATCAGCAGGGAAGTGGTGTTGAGAAAATTGTTGGAACTGCAGACTGACAAGCCATTGGATCACAATAGATTTTGTCCTAGAATCTTAAAAGAAATGGCTAGTTAGATAGTTGATGTGTTGGTATTAATTTTCCAAAATTCACTAGTTTTTTTTTGGTAAGTTTCCTTTGAATTGGAAAATAGTGAATGTACTTCCTTTATTCTAAAAGAGGAGACAAAACAAGGAAACTACACGCCTTAAGATTAGCAAACATCCTAAGGAAGATTTTGGAAGCTATTTGTAAAGATGCTACAGCAAGGCAATTGGATAGGTTCAAGGTAATCCAGCACAGTCAACATGGTTTTGTAAAAAGGTAATCATGTTTAACCAATTTATTGAAGTTATTTAAGGATATAAGATATAAGATAGAAGTTAATGGGCAAAATAAAAGCTCATGATGTAGAAGGTGACCTATTGGCATTGGTAGAAAATTGGCTAGCTAACAAGAAACACAATTGGCATGAATATGTCATTTTCTAGAACAGCAGGATATAACAAGTAATATGCCACATGGATGACTGCTGGAGCCTCAATTCTTTAAAATTTATATAAATAAGCGAGATGAAGGGTTTGAAGATATTTTAGCTAAATTTGTTAATGGCACAGAGATAGGTAGGCAGGTAAGTTGTGATAAGGAGATAAGGAGACAATAAATGGATATAGATAGGCTAAGTGAGCAGGCAAAGATGTGGGAAAGGGAGTTTAGCATAGGAAAATGTGAAATTGTCGATTTTAGCAGGAAGAATAAAAACGAAGTTTATTATCTAAATGTGAGAGCTGTAGACCTCTGAGATGCAGAGGATCTGGCTGTCCTCATGCATGAGTCACAAAAGATTAATATGCAGGTACAGTATGTAATTATGGGAAAGCTACCAGAATATTTCCGCTTATTGTGAGGGAAATTGAATACAAAATTAAGGAGATTTTGATTCCGTTATACAGGCCATTTGGTGAGACCACATTTAGAGAACTGCACACAGTATTGGTCTCTTTATTTTCGGAAGGATGTAAATGTGTTGTAAGGAATTCCAAGAAGGTTTACTAGACTAATATCTGGAATGGATGAATTATTTCATGAGGAAAGGTTGGACAGGCTAGACTTGAATGTGATGGTGTTTAGAAAAGTTTGAGGCAACTTGATTGAAACATATAAAATCCTGAGGTGTCTAGACAGAGCGCATGTGGAAAATGGTTGTTTCCTATTGTGGGAGAATCAGAACTAGGGACCACTGTAAAAAATAATAAATTATATATTCAAGGAGATAAGAAGAATTTTTTCACACAAAAGGTTGAGAATCTTTGGAATTCTCATCCTCAAAAGGTGGTGAAAGCAGAGTCTTTGAATATTTCTAAGACAGAGGTCAATAGCTTCTTGATAAGCAAGGCGGTTAAAAAAACAAAAAGGAAGCAAATGTAAGGATCAAGACACTGAGATCAGATGAAGTTCTTCAGGAATATAAACAACGCAGTAAAGAAATTAAACAAGATATTACGAGGGCTAAAAGGGGCCATGAATGTCCTTGATAAGTAGGATTAATGAGAATTCCAAGATATTTTATATATATATTAGGAGCAAGCAGATAGATAGGTAGGTCCACTCAAGGACAAAGGAGGAATTTTATGTGCAGAGCCAGAGGAACTGGGTGAGTTTCTTAATGAGTACCTTGCATTGGCATTCACCAAGGAGAAGGACATGGATAATGGTGAGATTAAGGAGGGATTTGTCACCAAGCCTACCAACAAGAATGGTGCTGTTGTTGTCTGGCGGACTGACCTCTACATTCTGGAGGCTGAGCACCAGCTCTTGGATATCTCCTCTTATATCCCCCTGGACCATGACCCCACTATCAAGCATCAGGTCATTGCTTCTATGACTGTCACCAACACCATCTCATCTGTGGATTCTCCCCTCGACAGCCTCCCAGCTCATAGTCCCCTAACACCATACAATCCACTTCTACCTTCTCCCCACATTCCACAAACAGGACTGCCCAGGTACAGCATTGTTTCTGCTGGCTCCTGCCCCACAGAATTCATCTCTTCCTACCTCAACATGATTTTTTCTCTCTGTGTCCAGTCCCTTCCCACTTACATCTGTGATTTTTCTGATGCTTTATGTCAGTTTCAGAATTTCCAGTTCATGGGCTCCAGCCATCACTTCTTTGCCATGGATATACAGTCACCCATCAAGGTGGTCTCAGGGCTCTCTGCTTCTTCCTGGAAAAATGGCCTGAACTGTCTCCATCCAGCACCATCCTCCTCAGTCTGGCCGTGCTCATCCTCACTTTGAACAACTTCTACTTTATAACTCCTCTCACTTTTTTCAGATGAAAGGTGTGGCCATGGGTACCCACATGGGCCCCAGTTATGCCTGGCTCTTTGTGGAGTATGTGGAACATTCCTTGTTCCAGACCTACTCCAGTCCCCACTCAACTCTTCCTCTCGTATACCAATGACATCATCAGTGCTACTTCCCTCTCTCATTCTGAACTGGAAAAATTTATCAATTTTACTTCCAATTTCCAAACTGCCCTCAACTTCACCTGGTCCACCTCTGACTCGTCCCTTCCCTTCCTCGACATCTCTGTTTCTATTTCTATGAATCATTATGTGCTTGAAGTTTGACATTCCATAGGTGTCTGCATTGCTTTCCATGTTTGTTTTAGTTTTAGAACAGCTTTCTTGCATTTCCAATCCACTCGACCTTCTGCCATTATTTGAGCATTCGGTTTAAACTGCTTTTTATCCCCGGGACAGCCTGTCTGTTGTTTTCTTAAAGGAGTATTTTATAAACATAATACTCACTGTTCTGCAGAATTTTCTTTTGCTGTTTCTCTTTACACTTTTCTTGAATTCTTCATGTTGTTTTCAGTTTCCATGCTTGAAACAACATTGTCTACCACTGGCACTGTGCCATGTTAATGATATTGGCATTGGATTAATACTGTGGCTTAGTTTACTTAAAACAGAAAAACATATTATAAAACAGACATTACAAGACAGCAGTTGATTTCTGCATTTGCTGCCTGCACATTCCAGTCAGACTGATTAGTAGGTGGAGATGCAACATTATATATACACATCATACAGAGTCTTTAAAAATGAAGTCTCCTGTAAATAAAGTACACTTACAACAATCAGATCAGCCATTATCTTACTGAAGGCTGGAGCAGGCTCAGGACACTGTGCAGCCTGCTTGTGCTCCTAATTTTCACTTTTGTATGTATGTTCGGTCAGGTAAAAAAAGTTGGCATGGTTGGAGGTATTTGAAATGGCCATTAGTCAAAGTGTGGCTATACGAGCTTGATCCGGTGCTATAAAAGATTAAATGATTTTTTTGGATCTGATAGGAGGCTCTGATTATTCAACCTCCAACAGACCCTCCAGCTGAGGAATCTGAGGGTACATGATGGTCCTGAACATGAGACTAATGTGTGCCCAGGATATTTAGTTACTCCTTAACTAATTCTAATTCTGCCTATTTCATCGATCTATCTACACTATCTTGAATTCTGTTACTATCATCCTCACTGTTTAGAACATTTCTGAGTTTTGTGTTATCTACAACTTTCACATTAATCCTTGGATTGAACCCTAAACCTAGGTTATTAATAGACATCCAAGTGAGCGGTGGTCCCAACACTAATACTTGTAAAACATCACTACAGATTTCCCTACAAGTTTCAGAAATGACCCATCCACTGCTACTGTCAGCTATCTGTCCCTTAGCTAATTTTGCAATCCCATGGACTTCAAAGAAGAAAGGCGGACATTACTTAATTCAATGAGCAAGAAGGAATATAATTGTGGCTTCTGTTTCATTTCCAGTTTGCACTAACTGTTTACCAGCAATTACAATATTTTTCTTAAGGAAAAGTACAAGGCCTTTGAACTTCTCACAAGCGATATTCAGGGACCCAGACTAAACATTATCTGATAGGATTTTATAGATACTTATGAAGTCAATGTAGTGAGTTCTTGAAGATCTGAAAATACAAAACTATTCCAAAAACAGTTGCAAAGCCTGACAGAATTGAAACTAATCTCAAAAAGTTACATTCCACTACCAAACTAAGTTTATCAATTGTCAATGCTATTAGATGCTCATAAAGATTCAGGAATTCTTCAGATTATTTGGATTTGTTAAACTTGTGAATGTGATTTTGTTTTAATTATGGCTCTGGTGTTGGCATCATCCAACTTGTTGAGTTGGTCAGAGCACAGTATGGGTAAAATTCTGCAACAAAACTTGAAACTGCTGGAGAAACTCAGCAGATCTGGCAGCATCGTGGAGAGAAAGCAGAGTTAACATCTCAGGCCCAGTGATCCTTCTTCAGAAATTTTATTTCATTTTGGATTAAATTCTTATTGTGCCTGCCTCTTTTTGTCACATTGTGATATTATGAAATCAGTGAGCCATGATTAATAACTGGTGGAACAATGAGGTCAGTACATAGAGAGAGAGAGAGAGAGAGAGATGATCCATCTTTTATTGACGTTGGACCCACTTGAGATTGCAACTCTTAGACAATAATAGGTGCCATGGAGCTTCAGCTGAATGAATAGTGGCGAGGCAGCTTTAAATCCTTACATTTATTTCAGACTTTATTGACTCAACCTCAAGACCTGAACCCCTCAACAATTAAAATTGTATAGGCCTTACACAATTTTTTTTTTTTAAATTGCATGAATTGTCTTTAAAATTGCCTCTACTCCATACCCTTGCTTTTACAGGCTCCCAGCAGCTCCCACCACTCTTATGCATTTCTCACTGAGGCATCTTGACAATTTTCCAACCTTGCAATCAGCCCCGGTAGGAAAATGTTTGAGAAACCCTGCTACGGAGTTTTTAAAATCACATTATTAGCTGCGAAAAAGGAGTATTCCAGGATGCCAACTTCAATGGAATGACAAATAAATCTCACCCAGGTAAATTGGAATGAAAGACTGGAAGGCAAGACTGTAACAGCGCAGTGGGATTCCCTAAACAAAACTGTTGAGGTACATTCCCATAACAGGCAAGGGTAAAACAAACAAAACCTGAAAACCCTGGACAACAATAAGAGACTAAGCAAAGAAATCTGCCCATAAATGTTCTGTTGAGAATTGGGGTTCCCTTAAACAGTTATTAACTCAGATTATATATTTGGTATTCCTTGTATAACAGGAGACCTTATCTAACTGTGTCACACTAATAACTAGCTTTCAGCAAACATAAACAAATCTTGATATGAAAACAGAGAAGAGGTCATAAGAATCATCAAGCTCCTGATTATACCCCATTACCAATATAGAAATAAGAAGGATTTTGGTTCCAAACCTTCAGATAGAGGTGGGCAAATGGACATTAGTTTTCTGACATCATGAGTAGCTATCCCATGGTCATTGGCCAAGAGGGATTAGACATATGATTGATATAGCATTGATGACCAGGCCCCTGAATAAAGAATATTAACAAGGACAGGAGGGGAGGAAAGGGCAAGAAGATCCAGGGAGATGATTAATCGCATGACCTTGGAAATGACCAGGAATTCTCCTACATCGATCCAAAGGAAGAACAAAGACTGTTGGTACCAAGACTACTGAAGACTATCAGAGACCATCACAAAAGAACACTGGGATGTTGGAGTGCACTGCCTCTACTCTCTATTTTACAGAATGGCTCCAGGATCGCTAGTGCATTCTCATCTGTAATGGGTCTTATATTTCCCCACTTTGCCATATTAACCAATGTACCATAAAACTGCTGTTTCTCAATAAACTATCAGAAAAGTCACAAGAAATTGTCAACTGCCTATATTATGTAGTTATGATTGCAAACCCCATAAAATCACCAGCACTGCATGGTTGCGCAGACACTCCATACCAATCAGTATGCTGAGTCATTGACTTCTGGTTCCAGAAGTTTCTGAACATTTCTACTATACACAGACCTTAGGGATCCACATAGAAGAACACAAAATTAGAGGGAATACAAATGCCTATGACAGAAGTCAAGTGTGTAATATAAGTGTAAGCTAGGGTGGATATAGTAGGTTAAGAGGGGCTGTGCAAATATTAATGAGAACCAAAGTGTGTGTGAAAGAAGAGACTGGCAGCTAAAATAAAAGTAGGCACATGCATGCTAAAAGATTAGCAAATGTAGGGGATTACCACTTTGACCAAAAATGTAATTTATGTATTGAAACAAAGAAAATGGCTAAGATTCTAAATGAATAATTTACATTTCATAGAATCCCTACAGTGTGGAAGCAGGGCAATCAGCTTATCAAGTCCACACTGACCCTCTGAAGAGCATCTCACCCAGACTCATCCCCTATCCTATCCCTGCATTTTTCACCCTAGACACAATGGGCAATTTACCTTGGCCAATCTACCTAACCTGTATATCTTTGGACTGTGGGAGGAAACCAGAGCACCCAGAAGAAACCCATGCAGACACAGGGAGAATGTGCAAACTACACACAGACAGTTGCCTGAGGCTGGAATTGAACCTGGGTCCCTGGTGTTGTGAGGCAGCAGTGCTAACCATTGAGTCACGTGCCACCCCCTTGTCCTTGTTGTCACCAAGGAAAAAGATGCTGCCAAAAGAGTGAAAATAGAAGCTGAATAGGGTAAAAATTAAAATGGGAGGATGTATTAAAAAGGCTGTCAGTGTGTAAAAATTGATATGTCACCAGAATGGATCAGATGCATCCAAGGATGCTGAGGAGGTTATAGTGGAAATTATAAAGCACTGGCAATAATCTTTCAGTCTTCCTTAGATACAGGATGATACCAGAGGACTGAAGAATTGCAAATTTTACACCCATGTTCAAAACGTGTGAAAGGATAAACCTAGAAACTACACATAAGTCAGTTTAATGTTAATGGTAAGAAAGCTTTTAGAAATAACAATTCAGATTGAAATTAAAAGTTAACTGTGTGTTGATTAACTGAGAAAAGCCACCACTACTTTGTTGAAGGTTAAATTTTACTTAACTAGCTGGATATAATTTTTTTGACCGAGCAAAGAGAGGGTTGATAAAGTTAATGTGGTTCATGCAATGTACATGGGCTTCCAAAAGTGCTAAAGTGTCACTTAACAAAAGTTTGTCAGGGAAGTCACTAGCCATGGAAGAAAAGGAACAGCCATATTATAGTCATAGTTGAGTGAGTTGCAGAAAACAGAGCAGTGGTGGGTGGTTACTTTACAGACTGGAGAAAGGTATGCATTGGATTCCCAAGGACTAACAGGAGGACCATTGCTGCATTCTTGATATATTTTAATGAACTTAACCTGGATGTACAATGTAAAAATTTGAAGATGAAAAAGTAATTGCACGTATTGTGAGCTAGAAGGAGGATAATGACATACTTCAAGTAAACCTAAGTTGGTGGCATGATTTAATGCAGAGGTTTGTGAAATTATACATTTTGTTAGGAAACAAGGAGAGGCTACATGAAATAAAGAATAGATTTTGAAAAGGCGTGCAGGAAGAAAGAAACCTGTGTGCATAAATTGCTTGAAGGTAGAAAGGCAGACATTGAAGTCAAAGTGGCACTGATTTAGACAGCAAGTTTATTTTCAAATTATTCATGGGATGTGGGCATCACTGGCTAGGCCAGCATTTATAGCCCAAAGAGCCAATCACATTGCTGTGGGTCTGGAGTCACATGTAGGCCAGACAGGGTAAGAATTGAAGTTATCCTCCCTAAAGGACATTAGTGAAACAAATGAGTTTTTAAATTTCCTGATCATTACCCTCTTAATTCCAGATTTTTTTTATTGAATTCAAACTCTACCAACTACCATGGCAGGATTTGAACCTGGTTAACTAGCTCATTAGTATCTCTGGATTAATAGCCCACTGATAATACCAGTAGGCCATCACCTCCATATTCAGATAGGCCATAGCTACAGACTGGTAAAGTGTGTGTCCTGGTTGTCAAACAGCAATGATTGTTAGAGAATGGGGTTCGATGAGTGAGGATCTGTCAGCTATGTGCTGTGAGCAGCATGGTTTCATGGCTGCTGTACCACTGTTGTACCAGTAAGGGGCAATATCGATTGCTAACGTTTGTTCAGGTGCACAATGTGCTTTCAAAGATAGCACGGGAGCAAGGGATACCTGTCTTTCAGCAAATATCTGCTGAGTGACAAATTTTCGGGGAACAGCGCTAGTACGATGGGGCTAGAATCAGATGTGAGGGATACCATAGAAGCAGGGTAGATAATTAATGAGGTAAGTTTGGTAACATACAACAGAAAAACTCACTAGGCCTCATGGTGGAAATCCCTCCAAAATACTCAACGCAACTTGGAATTAGCTAAAAAAAATCGTGAGATTCAGTCCTAAGTTTTCTTAGGTAGGCACCTTATAATCCCAGAAGACATAGCAGGTTCACTCTATGCTGAAGATGCCATCAGCTAGTGTTTTCATTAGAGTACTGTGGCCACTGGGATGCAAGGTGATTTAGCTGAGAGCTGAAATTGAGTTTGCATCAACTACACTTAAGTGCCTCAAAGTGGCTCGGATACTTGCAATGGGCCTTCCTTTTTTAACACTCCACTTCATTCCTTTAGTACTGATCACTTTGCAGTGTAAATAAATTGATGGTTTGTGTTATAATTAGGGGCATATGGATGATTGGAGACATTCTATTAAACAAGTTCCAGCTGTGCTTGAAGATGGATACAAACTGTTAAATGTTTCTTGTCTGCTATCTGCTACTGCCACCCAGAGGATACATATGTAAATATGTGTTTGTCAATGTGCAACTCCATAATAATTCAGCTTTGTCCAAGACTGTAACATTGCTGTAATATTTGGACAAGCTTATCTATAGCTCTTCTTGGCCACCTGCACAGGTCACAAAGCTGGTCACTTGATTGCAATACCTAAATAACCTTCAGTTTTTAATTTGTTTCCCCGTACTATCAGCATAGCTGTGTCCTTTACTCTTCTGAATTCTCTTTTCATTTGGAGGATTGTTATTCAGCTCCTTGAATTCATTCTCCTCCTGCATGAGCATGCACACTGTCTTGCTATTAATCCTGTATACTCTTTACTTATCAATATAAACAGAAAATATGTTTGACTTAATTCTACTCCGGTGAGAATCATTAATGGTGCTGTCGTGTTTTGAAATGGCAATTTGTATTTGGTGTGCGCTTAAAGCTGCCAAATTAAAAGACACCAATATAATAGATCTGTAAGAAGAAACAGACGTAAGGTAATTACTGTGTTTGAATAAAGTGACCGTTGTTACATTCTGGATTGTTCGTAGCCATTTCCAGATTACCCAAGCATCTCACCTTGACAAAAGGAATTAGGAAAAATAAGAAGAACTGAATCTTTTTTCATGAGTTTTACTTATCATTTGCAGAGAAACCCCCATTTTATATTGCAGACATCAAGCTGCAAGTCAGGCTGTGTTCAAAGGTATACAGGCTGCACAGATTTAGCAGGTAGGCAAGTTTTTAACATTATTTTTAATCACTGTTACTGATGGGAATAAACACTGTCTGTGCCTATCTTACCCACTTTTTGAAGAACATCAGGATTCGTGTTTTGAATTCCAATGATGAAAAAAGTGGTTGAGGTGGTTTGAAGAGGCAATGGAGAGTTTTCAAACGATAGAGGAAAAATTGAAAAAAAAATACATTTCTATTATGCCAGCAAAGAATTTAAAAATATATTTGAAACCCTTGCACCCAGGCAAAATAGCTTTGAGTCAGTTACAAAGGCATTGATAACTTGCTTCAAGCCAAAGGAAAATACAATAAAGAGACAATCATTTTCAGATGCATAAAGCAAAAAGCCAATGAGATAATCAACTAGTACAGCACACATTCAATGCTGCCAGCAGCCAAATAAAATTATGGTGAGTTTGAACATGTAGAAGAGGAAATACAAAGACAATCATTGATGGGTATCTCTCCAGCAAACTATGCTGGAAAGCAGTGGACAACAATAGAAAGTTATCTCACAATCTGGATATTTCAGAGCCATTGCAGTCAAGACTACCAAAAACTACACTCTTAAGTTCAACTCCTGTGAATGCTATTCACCACTCACATGCCAGAAAACAAAAACAAAAACAGCAGTCACACAAAGAAGGAATGTGTTCAAACATTGCATCTACTGTGGTTGCATTTACCTACTGTGGATAGAGTGCCTAACTACTGGTAAGCAGTGCAAAGCCTCTAGAAAACCCAACCATTTTGCCCATGTTTGACTCTCATCAGAAAAATCAACTGCTAAGATTACTGTACCAGAAGGGAGTCACCTGTGTCGCTCATATCAAAGGCAGGTGACACTGAACATATTTTAGCACTGTCTTTTTAAAATCAGCAAAGGGTCACAGGACAGTGATGACTGCCTGTTCAGATTTAGATACTCTCACGGTTACAGGAGCAGCTGTCAAAAAAAAATGGGAAGGAAAGAATTCAAAAAACTTAAGGATTGTCCCATTCTCCACAAAACCAAGGAATGAAAATTACAAGTGACAAATCACTGAAAATTCTCAGGACTTTGGAAATGCCAATTTCATTCAAAGACATCAGAACAAAGGTTCTAAAGAATGTGGTACAGTCATCAAGCACAATGAGGGGATGTAAGAGAGGTGGGGGTGTTGCATTTTTGAAACCACCACTGCAGTAATGATGGAGGACATCCTAGAAGGGTCTTCAAATAAGGCCATCTGGGTTGTGCTTAAAAATAAAGAAGGGGCAATTAATGGCTGGGATTGTACTGCAGATCTCCCAGCAGAGGAAGATAGAGGATCAGACATGTGGGCAATCACATCAAAGTGTCAGAGAAATGGGGTTATAGTTGTAGGGGATTTCAACTTTGCTAACATTAACTTGGACTGCCTTAGTAGGAAAGGATCAGGCAGGGTGGAATTTTTAGTTGCATCCAGGAGAACTTTCTGTGCCAGTGTGCACATAGTCCTAGAAGTGATGGGGCAGAGCTAGACCTAATTCTAGGGTATGAAGCCAGTCAGGCAGTTGAAGCACTAATGGGCCTGCATTTTGGGGATGGTGACCATAACTCTGTAAGTTTCAAAGTCATTCTGGAAGGGGTTAAGGATCATGCAGGAGTTAAGTGTGTTAAATGGGGGGAGGCCAATTTCAATATCAGTAGACAGGAACTGGCAAACATAGAATGGGAGCAGCTACTTGCAGGTAAGTCTACATTTAGAAAGTGGGAATCTTTAAAAGGTAATGCAGTGAGAATCCAGGGCCAGCGTCTCCCTCTAAGAGAGAAGGGCAAGGGCAGCAGGTCCAGGGAACCCTGGATGTCAAGGGATATCAAGAGTTTGGTAAAGAAAAAGAAGCAAGTATATGTCAGGTACAGTGCATTAAAAATAGGAGAGGCTCTTCAAAAGTCTAAAGAGTGTAGGGGATTGCTTAAAATGGAAACTCGGAGGGCGAAGAGGGGCCACAATGTATCATTGGCAGATGTCATCAAGGATAACCCCAATGCTTTTTATAAGCTATATGTTAGGCATAAGGGAATTACCTGAGAAAAGATTTGTACTTACTAGAGACCAAAGGGGCAAACTGCATGGAGCTAGTGGATGTGAGTGAGCTCATCTGTATTCACAAAGGGGACAGACATTGTAGTTAGGGATTTCACTAGGATGATGATGTTCTAGAACACGTTAAGATTAATAAGGAGGAGGTATTTGATGTTTTACACGTGCATAAATCTCCTGGGCATGATGAGATGTATCCCAGGCTGCTTTGGAAGGCAAGGAAGGAGACTGCCAGCCCCTGGCAGAGGTATTTAATAATTAGTTGGCCACAAGCAAAGTGCCAGATGGCTGGAGGATACCTAATGTGTTTCCTTGTTCAAGAAGGGCAGCAGGGATAAGACAGATAATTACAGACCAGTTAGTCTGACCTCACTGGGAGGGAAATTATTGGAAAAATTCAGAAGAACAGTATGAATCAAAACTTGGAAAGGCAAGGATTAATCAGAGAAAGTCAGCATGGATTTGTAAGAAGGAGATCCTGTCTAATTTAAGTGACTTTTTTTAAAAACATGACTAAATATATTGATGACAGTAGTGCAGTTGATGTGGTTTATGTGGACTCCAGTTAAGACCTTTGTCAAAGTCCTACATGGAAAGCAGGGGATCCAAGGCAAGTTGGTAAACTGGATCTAAAACTGGCTTATAAACAGGAGGCAAAGGATGGAGATGGAGAGTTGTTTTTGTGATTGGAAGCCTGTGACCTGGAGTGTACCACAAGCTTCGTTGCTGGACCCTCGCTATTTGTTTTGTACATTAACAACTTGTATGCAAATGTAAAAAGTATACTTAGTAAGTTTGCAGATGACAGGAAAATTGGTGGTATTGTTGATAGTGAGGAGAATGGTGTCAGGCTGCAGTCTGATATTGATCAGCGGGTAAATTGGGCAGAGCAATGATAAACAGAATTTAATCCTGATGAGTGTGAGGTAATACATTTTGGGAGGTCTAATAAGGGAAGAACATACACAATGAATGATAGATCCCTAGCATCTAGATGAACGCCTAAAGTGCCAGGTGATAGTTGGTTATGGACCAAGTGCAGGTAAATAGGATTAGTATAGTTTGGTGTTTGTTGGTTGACATAGACATGGTGGGCCAAAGGGCCTATTTCTGTACTGTATGACTCTATGACTATCACGCAGCAACAGAGAAACACATCATTGCTGTAAAAGATCTTAATACATAAGCCTACACTTGGTGCCCCATTCACTAAAGCTAACTGACATCAAAACAAAGGCAAGAGCTATAGCAGTAATTTAATGACAAACAGATTTAAGAGCAGTGCAACAATTTGTTTTATTCATGGTCAGAACCCCTGTTTCCTATTGCAATGGGAAGATTTGAGCCTATGCTTGAAATAGAGCAACTATTGTTATATACTGATTTTTCTGTTTCTTAGTGCCAAGAACACCACACTTAGCCAAGAATCTCACATCATCCAACAGAGAAATGGGTTGCTAGACCAAAAATAAAACCATCGATACATAAAATGATCATTGTATTGAGCATCAGTGATTTTCCTATAATTTCCCTCAGCATGGTGGAAAAAAATAATCATCAAAGCTGTATTCTCCTGATCATTATCCAGAAGTAATATGTTTTACACAAAGGATGCTAGAATGTGAAATTTAGACTAATTGAAGTAAATACGATCAATGTTTTAAAGGGAAGCTAAAAAAGTATCATAGGGTGGAAAGATTGGAAGATTGGCATTAAGTGTAAGGTTTAACCAGGGTACACACCAGAATCAGCAGCTTTTGTTCTGCATTTTCTATGTAGTTCCATATAATATTTGGAATGTTGTGTGAGAACAAAAATGGACTCAGCATGAGTGTCCCTTATAACTTAATCTGCTCAAACCATCATAGCTCAGGAGATAGGTCAGTCCAGGGAGGACAGGTTAGGGAGGTGAGGATGAGCTGGGCTGGTTTTGGGATGCGGTAGGGGGAGGGGAGATTTTGAAGCTTGTGAAGTCCACATTGATACCACTGGGCTGCAGGGTTCCCAAGCGGAATATGAGTTGCTGTTCCTACAACCTTGCCTCCCTAACCTGTCCTTCCTCCCACCTCAAGCCCCACTCCCATCTCCTAACTACTAACCTGATCCCACCCCCTTGACCTGTCCGTCCTCCCTGGACTGACCTATCTCCTCCCTAACTCCCCACCTACACTCACCTTTACTGGCTCCATCCCCGCCTCTTTGACCTGTCTGTCTCCTCTCCACCTATCTTCTCCTCTATCAATCTTCTATCCGCCTCCCCCTCTCTCCCTATTTATTTCAGAACCCCCTTCCCCTCCCCCATTTCTGAAGAAGGGTCTAGGCCCGAAACGTCAGCCTTCCTGCTCCTCCAATGCTGCTTGGCCTGCTGTGTTCATCCAGCTCTACACCTTGTTATCTCTGACCCACCTGGTGAACTGGCTATGTAACTGAGGGCATAACAGAGGAGCTGGTATATAGTCGTGCTATTCTATTGCACTGTAAAAGAATTTCAATCTCATTGAAACTTCTAACTATTTTCTCTCATGGCCTGTCTAAAGTAGTGGAGAAAGTTACGACCTGACATTTCAGGGTATCTCAAAGAAGTGGTTGTCTACTGTCAGCAATTGCTACATTGATGGCTCAGCCACAGAATCCTTTGGCTAAATACGTGTTGGATAGATGACATATTGTAATATTTTGATACAGTGTATCAAAGCTCACATAAGTTGATAACAGATTACTCATCATTTTCCAAGGGATATTTCTGGTTTTCATAATTTTCAGTTGTGATAATTGCATAAAGCAGCTGGAGCTTGTATTCTTAGGAAACATTATGGAGAAATTTCCAAAATTGATCCAGGAAAGGTCTTTACCAAAATAACATAATCAATGTTGTTACTTATATAAGCTAATTATTGTGATTGTTTTTCCATTAGAAGGAATGTATTCTAAAATATTACTGGAATCTTGCATTGGAAATGAATATATTTAATGATCCATGAATGAGTGATAAAATGTAATTGTATCTGTGGCTAAGAAAGATCATCAGGGCCAGTATGTGAAAACCTGGGCAATTATAGCCTGCCAAATGCAACTAATCTGAGCATCACATTTATTGAGAGGTGGATAAGGAACACTGTGAAAGACAAATTGCATCAATCACTGAGGTATTGACCTACCACCTCAGTTATTGCCAAGACTGGAGAGGGATTTGGGTAGGTGAGTAGGTACTTTGAAACCTATTTCTCTTCTGACAATAATTGTCCTCACTTATCATTTTTTCTTTAGTACTGGTTACCAGCCTACCTACTCTCTTGATTAGTTAATATCTTTCTGTTTAGCTTCCTTCCAAGTTACAGCACAAAGACAAGCTAGACAAAGTTACCAAGACAAACTCTGAAATTGCTTCATATTATTTTCAATTTCATTACCTTTGATAAAATCAACCAGTAGTTCCTCTTCCAATGCGTTGTGGTACCTCCAAAACTTATCTCCATGGAACAGCTTTGCCTTACATATTTTCGGTCCAATTTACAGCGAGAAAGTTGCTGCAAGAAAGATCTACTGCTGATATACATTGGGGTGCTGCATGAGTAGGTGAACAAATAATACAGCAGAGAGCCTTTGTCTTGAAAGTGTGCTAGAAGCATGCATTCTAACTGTGTCACATTGTGTGTTTAAAGACATTAAATTTTCAAGACCGTCATCTTGCTGAAACATAGTAGTAACCTTTTGCATATGCCCAAACAACTCAAAAGATATCTGTACGTCCACTTCACCAGCTGAAGTTGGAGTTGGTTCAGCCAATGCTCACTGCAGACATGCTTGCCTTTGATCATTCTGTGGGATTACTCACTTTTTCCCTAATTGGTGAGTAATTACCATAGAAATATCTAACTTGCATAAATCAGATACAGTGTCCTCACAGTTGTAACAACACAATAGGATCAAGCTTCAACAGAATCCTCCCAGGCCATTTCAGGACAAGGTGACAAAAATCAGTACTTTTTGTCTCAGCATTATCATGTTCTTGACTACTTCTACAAATGGTTAAAAAGAGGCTCACTAGCAGAAAACACTCCATTTCCCTTCTGTTAAACAATATTTCCAGATGGATATTAAGTGGGATATCAATATAACTCTAGCAAACAGTTAGTAAGATAGGTTTGCTTTGGACACCACACATCCCAGTCAATTTTACAGGGCTCTTCCAATAATTTTAGCAGGTCCCTGATAGAATGCCATAGGAAACCCACTTCAAAAGAGGGAAGAAAATTCCTTTTGTTGGACTTGAGCATCAGCTGTAAACTAGTAAGGCCAGCTGGCTCCAAACTAGCTGAAAAAAGCAAATTGGTAACAATGCATCATTCCATGAATAATAACATACAATTGGAGAGAATGGGAATTCCTAATTCCCTCCAGCCCATCAGCTAACACTGTACAGTAGTATTGTACCAATATTTCAAATGACTACAATGGCCCATGTATTAATAATGGAAATTTTATCCCAATATTTTTCCTGCTATTAGCATGTACCCCTGTGAGTAAAGAAAAAAATCAACATCCTCATTCTTCTTGATGGAAAATTGTGGGCGAGATGGTGAGCTACAGAGAATTGTTTGAATAACTCAAAACATAGCCTTCTTCCTCCTCTCTCTGAGTTACTACACAAAACTGATAAAATTTCACTAAAAGAATCTTTCATACTTTGAATTGAATTTCCAGCCTGTTCCTCAGACAAAGATAGGTACATTTTGCTTGAAGGTCTATTTCAGTGGCAGTTTGATTTGAATTCAAGACATATGTTTAAATTTCTTCTGTCAAATGAAAGTTTGAAAATTTACAGCAAACTTTCTTATCCCAATTAAGTAGTCCATCCATGGCCATAATATTAACATGTATCTAGTTATGATTAAGCAACTAATATGAGCAGGAGACTCCACAACCATCCCATTCTTAATGGTGGGTAATCCAATATTTCAGTGCAAAAGTCGAGACAAGTTAATGCATTTGCAACATTTTATGGCTACAAGTGCTGAGTGAATGATCTGTTTGGCTTCAAACTCCTTTAAAGTGTTAATATCATAGATGACAGTCTTCACCAAATTCAATTTAATCTAAATATTACGAAGAAAGTACTGAATGTAGTAGATACAGAAAAAGTGAGAAGTTTGTCAACAACCCAGCTATAAGATGATAAAATTCTGATATTTCTGAAGGCATGTACTCCAAAATTAACTGTGACCCTATCCAAGCATTTCGAGCACAATTATAACAGCAACATCTACTCAACAATATGGAACATTTCTAAAACATATCCTATGTACAAAAAAAGGAGAAATCCAAACCATCCAATTCTGACACAATTCTAACTCTATTTTCAATCCTAACAGAGAGTTTCATTTGTTGTGCTATCAAATGGCACCCACTTATTGATAGCCTATTCGTCAGTGCTCGTTTTGGATTCTGCCAGGACCATTAAGCGCAGTTCTCAATACCACCTTGATTCAAACGTGGAGGCAAGAGCTGAATCCAGAGGAGAGGTGAGAATATCTTCCCTTGACATCAGAGCAGCAGTTGAGTAAAAGTGCAATCAAGGACACCTAGCAAAATTGAAGACAATAGAAGTTGAGAAATATTTTTCCACTGGTGGAATCCAAATTAGCACAAATGAAGATTTAATAGAGATCAATCATTTCAGTTCCAGGATGTCACTGCAGGAGTTCTTCATGGTTAATATACAATGCCCAACCACCTCCAGCTCCTTCACTAATGACCATCCCTTCACCTTAAGGCCAGAAGTGGGGATGATATATCACAATGTTCAGTAAAATTCAAAACTGTTCAGATTCGAAAGCATTCCATGTTCAACTTCAGCAAGACCTGAATAACATTCAGACTTAATCTGACAAGTGTCAAGTAACACAAATGCCAGGCAATGACCACCTCCAACAAGAGAGGATCTTATTATCTCTTCTTAATAGCATTGGCATCAATGAACCTCTTTTGATCAACTTCTTAGAGGGCATCATTGACCAGAAATTGAACTGGATCTTCATCTGTTACATTAATGGCCTTCCCTCCATCATAAGGTCAGAGGTGGGTATTTGCATAATGTTCAGTGCTATTCACTACTCCTCAGTTACTAAAACAGTTCATGTCCAAATGTAACAAGACCTGGACAGTCTCTAGGCCTGGGCTGAAAAGTAACAAGTAGTATTCACACCAAACAAACATCAGGCAAATAAGCATCTCCTACAAGAGAGAATCTAATCATTGATATTCAATGGCTTTACAATCACTGAATTCACCCAACCATCAATGTGTCTTATTGACCAGAAACTGAACTGGACTAGCCATATAAATATAAAGGTTACAAGAGCAGGTCAGACACTTGGAATCCTGCAGCAAATATTAACATCACATCCACAAACATTCAGTCCCTCCATTACCTATGTTTAGTAGCAGCAGTGAGTATTATCTTCAGGATGCACTGCAGAAATTCACCAAGACTCTGCAGGCAGCATGTTCTAAACCTATGATCACTACTATCTATAAGGACAGGGCAGTGGATACATGGAAACACCACCACCTACAAGTACCTCTCCAAGCCTCTAATCTCCTGACTTGGAAAATATCGTTCTTCCTTCAATATCTTCGGGTCAAAATCCTGGTGTTCCCTTGTTAATGACAATGTCTACCTACAGCACATGGGCTACAGTAGTTCAAGAAGGCAGCTCACCACCACCTTCTCAAGGGCAAATGGAATAGGCAATAAATGCTGGCCAGCCAGCAATACCCAATCCCATAACTGAATAAAACTAAAGACCCTGGGTTCTAATCAACTTCATGCTAGGATGTCAAAAGAACTGTATAGTAAGATATTTGATGCATTGTTTTTAGTTTTCCAAAATTTCCTAGATTTGGTAAAGCTCTTATTGCAGTGGAAATAATGAATGTACCTCTTGTTCAAAAAAAAAATGAGGGAAACCAAAAGCAGGAAAATTTAGGGCAGTTATTTTAACATCTATTATCGGGAAGAAGTGAGAAGCCTTTATTAAAGATATTGTAGCAGGACATTTCCTGTTAACCCCATCAGTCTGGAGGTTCCACCCATGCACCATCCACCCCTTTATTGTACAATCAATATCCCTATTTTCCCCTTCATCCTCTGGCCTACCACTAACCTTTGTGCACTATGCTATTCACTGTCATCCCTTGTAGACTGAGTGATGGTAACTTAGTAAAAAACAAAGGCCTCCTGCAGTACCCTGTGACTTCCCATGCTATATAAATCCCACTATTATATTTGGAGTTGCTCCCCTTCACGGTCAATATTCCCTCTGCATCACAGCATAACGGTGCCAATCACTAAGCGTGAGATTGCCAACTTCCAAACATGACTGCCCCATGATAGCCCCCCTTGATATTTACTGCCCAAACCCACTGACTGACAAGTGAGGAATTCTGACTGAGGATAGTCCAGACCCCTAAATGATATCTCCAGAATTCCCAACTGCCTTACCTTTAAATCACAGACAGTTGGACTTGACCTTCAGGACTGACAATAACCTAATCTCTGGATTGGAACGGCATGCATCCCCAGACTCTGATCGCACCAAGTGACCTATAGTTTCTTTTATTCTGCTAAGGACTACACTCCTCAGAATTTTGACATGGCCATTTGATTGAAGCACGTGCAGTATAGTTGCTGGAGAAGTTGCTGGCACATAAGATCATTAGACTATAAGAGATAGGAACAGAATTAGGCCATTCAGCCCATTGAGGCTGCTGTGCCATTCAATCATGACGATATGTTTCTCAACTCCATTCTCCTGCCTTTTCCCCATGACCCTTGATCCCCTTACTAATCAGGAACGTATCTACCTCTGTCGTAAATACACTCAATAATTTGGCCTCTACATTTCTCTATGGAAACAAGTTCCACAGAGTCACTACCCTCTGGCTGAATATTGCTGTGATTTAGCATGGTGCTATGCAGCAGTATGTCCACCACTTTGACTGTTTAGTTCAAGTAACCATGGCATGTTGCTGGGCTTTCTGTTTGCACTAAGGAGTAAAGCAAGACAGAGATGCTGATGTGTGTAAGTTTTAATTGAAACAGCCATGCACTAAAAGGCAAGACAAGGCAGAGATGCTGTAATCCAGCAGGTGAATTTTATTGGAAGGAGACCAGGAGCTCCCAAGTGCTGTATTGAAGAGCTGACATGTGTTCTGAATTTACCCAAGGTTACCCAAGTCACAATACTGTGATGGTGCTGATGTGATGCTGAATCCATGGACAAACTGTGGAGGTGGTCGCTGTCCATGGGGCATGCCACAAGATATTGGGGAATGAAGGTAAACGTGAAGGCCTGGACAAGTAACTGGCAAGTTTCATCCACTGATAGCCACTCAGACTTCCAAATTGGGAACTGGTTCATCAAATTTCTCACCAGCACGTGGAAGAATTGTGAATCACACGGAAATAAGGCAACAATAAGATGTATTTATAAGATATATAAGATATAAGCTAGTAATAAGATGTAACTACATGAAAATAATGTCCTTGCCAGTGAGATTCTCACAGAGTCATGGGGAGTCATTCAGAGTTTACAGCATAGAAAAAGGCCATTCAGCCCAACATATCCACACCGGTCATCACGGATCAATCTAATTTAATCCTGTTTTATAGCACTTGACATATCATCTTGTAGGCATAGCATTTCAAGTGCTCATCAAAATACTTCTTAAATGTCTTAAGGTTTACTGCCTCTGCTATCTTTATAGGCAGTGAATTCCAGACACACACCACCCTCCGCGTTAAAATATTTGTCCTCAAATCTACTTTAAATCTCGTGCTCCTTACTTAAGACTGTCTCCTGTCTATTGCTATCTCAATAAAGGGAAACATTTATCTTTATCTATACTATCTATGCCCCTCCTAACTTTGTACATTTCAACCAGGTTCCCCCTCAGTCTTCTCTGCTTTCATGTAAACAACCACAGCCTATCTAATCTCTCTTCATAGCTGATTCTTACCAGTCCAGGCAACATTCTGATGAACCTCCTCTGCAACCTCTTTGGTGCAATCACATCCTTCTTATAGTATTGTGTCAGAACAGTACTGCAGCTATTGCCTGACTAACGTTTAATACAGCTCCATTATAACCTCCTTGATCTTCAATTCAGTGCCTTCACTAATGAAGACAAGTATCACATAGGCCTTCCTAAGTAGATTCACTTTTAACCATACCCTTCAACTATCACCTTCTGCCTCCCGTCACTAAACCAACTTTGGATCAAATTTGCCAAATTACCCTGGATCCCATGCACCACTTAATCATTCTTCCATGTGAGACCTTATCAAAAACCTGACTGATTTCCATATAGACGACATCAACTCCACTACCTTCATCTACGCACCTAATCAACTCTTAACATTCAATCAAATTTGTTAGGCATGATTTGCCTGGACAAAGCCATGCTGAGTATTTTCGGTTAATTCATGCCTCTCCAAGTGGGAGATTAATCCTGTTCATCAGAATTTTTTTCAACATTTTCCCCACCACAGATGTTATACTTACTGGCCTATAAATTCCTGGTATCTCTACCATCCTTCTTGAATAGTACCACATTATCTGTCCTTCAATCCTTTGGCACCTCTTCCAAGTCCAGAGAATATTTGAAATTAAATATCAGAGCCTCATCTGGATTTGGGATTTATTCACATTAATGTCTGCTAAAGCTGCTGATACCTTCTCCCTCTCAATGCTAATTTGTTCAAGAATATCACAGTTCCCTCTTGGTTTAGCGATAACAAGGTGTAGAGCAGGATGAACACAGCAGGCCAAGCAGCATCAACTGAGCAGGAAAGCTGATGTTTCGGGCCTAGACCCTTCTTCAGAAAGGCTCGAAACGTCAGCTTTCCTGTTCCTCTGATGCTGCTTGGCCTGCTGTGTTCATCCAGCTCTACTCCTTGTTATCTCAGATTCTCCAGTATCTGCAGTTCCTACTATCCCTCTTGGTTTATCCAGTTAATACTGGGGGAGATGAAATCCCTTGCTTTTGCTACACTTTTTCAATACTTCTCTGAGATATGCCTACATATGTATGTTTTTATTTCTCCCTGACTATTTGCAGGTCTACTGGACACCCCAGGAAAGTGATTAGCGTTTTTTGATTGTAGGTTCTACTTGTATGGACTCATTTAAGGGACCTTCTAAGATATCATCCCTCTTTCCTGTAGTAATTGACTCCTTGATGAATATTGCATCACTCCCTCAACTCATCTACCTTAATTGCAAGATTCTTTCTGTTAAGTAATGCCATCCAGCCTTACAATGTTCCCTCATGCCTCAACTTAACTATATTTGCATGCCTTATAGGCTAGCTTGGTTCCGTTTCTATACTCATCTGTGCATCACTCCCTACTGTAACTCCATTCCATACCCCCATAATCCTGTCAAATTAATTGAAACCACAACCAACCACACCAGCAAACCCTGCCACAAGGATGCTGATCCCATTTCAGCTCAGATGCAACCTGTCAGACTTGTACAGGTCCCATCTCTCCAGAAATGGGTCCAGTGAGCCAGGAATCCAAAGCCTTCCCTCCTGCTTCAACTCTTAGCCACGCATTAACCTGTCTATCTACTTTGTTCTACACTCACTAGCACATATACTGGGAATAAGCCAGAGATTACACCCTTTAAGGTCCTGCTTTTTAATCTGCTATCATGCTTCCTAAATTCTTGTTGCAGGACCTCATCCCTTTTTCTACCTATGTTGCTGGTCCCAATGTGAACTACGATCTTCGCCTGTTCACCAACCCCTTTCAGAATGCCCTGTTGCCATTCATTGACACAATTATCTAGCCGTTGAAATTTTAAGGGGAAAATTAGATTATTCTCAACATCAAGCACCTCATTTTTCATTTCCCGCTGTATTATGGAGTCATAGAGTCATACAGCATGGAAACAGACCCTTTGGTCCAACCAGTCCATGTCGAACATAATCCCAAACTAAATTAATCCCACCTGCCTACTCCTGGCCCATATCCCTCCAAACCTTTCCTATTCATGTATTTATCCAAATGTCTTTTAAACTTTGAAATTGTACCCACATCCATCACTTCTTCAGGAAGTTCATTCCACATGCGAACCACCCTCTGTGTAAAATATTTGCCCCTCCTGTCTTTTTTAAATCTCTGTTGTCTCATTCTCCCCCATTTCTTGAAATTACTGATCAAAGGCTATGAATATTCCATTGTTTGCCTCTAACTTTCTTTAAACAAGTAGAGAAATACTTGGCACTAACACTGGGTGCAATGATGGCAAAAGTGAGATGGAAGTCCAAGTTATTTCTTTAGAGAACATCCCATTTGAAATGATCTACAATGGAGGTCTGCACTTGAATTCCTTTGTCCAATCTTTAGTAAGCTAAATATTTTAAATTGATTGCCATTTGTTATAAAATAGTACAGAAAGCAGTTTTGTATGAAAATTTAGATGGGCAATGTGATTTTGAGGTTTGTTTCTTCCCCAAAAATGTACGTTAAAATAAACTGATAGAACAAGTCAGAGGTCTCATTCAATAGGAGAAAAGTAAAGGGACTGATATAGCTAAATGACAACTTTACAATCTCTCAGAAAAAGCAAACTGATTTAAACTCAGTTTCCAAAGAAGACTAGACTCTAGACTTGAAATGTTGAGTCTGTTTCTCTATCCACTGATGCTGCCTGACTTACTGACTTTCTCCAGCTTTCTCTGTGTTCTTTTTTAATCTCCATATTGTTCTGTAAACTACCAATGGGGTTATGCATAATTTTAAACAAGAGTCTGAAACTATTGTCTGTGGAAAAACTCCACTAGAAGCCATTTGGCAAAGCACTTTACAGGCATAAATAGAGCCTTAGCTTATAGGCACAAGGGAAACCGTTCTAAAATTGTGTACCAGGATCTTTCTGTTGCTACCAGCTGCTCTGGCAGTATATGAAGGAGCAATTTTGTTTTAGTAGGTAATATAATACAACATTATGGATGAACAACCATCAGGCTAATTTACAAACCCATCAGGGACGCAGGAGCACAGACTTTGAATGAAAAATGTATTAACTCATTCATGTGCAAACCACAAGGTCTGACATCACTTCACAGATGGACAGAGTACTGAGAGGACTAACAGCAAAAGGACTGAAAAAAAAAATACCTGAAATCTGAATTATGGTTTCCTGTTTTTCAATGTCTGCAGAGATTCTTGAAGTAATTAGATAATTTTTTTAACATAATGATGATTTTGAGTTCCCAATATGATGTTGTATGTAACCATTATGCTTGTCACCTTTTTCTAATGAAGAATTTTAACCCTTTCACTCAAATATTATAAGAAAGCAACACTGTTTAGGCTAGAATTTGTTTGGAAAGTGGTGAAGGGAAACAGGACTGGCCTTTGTATCAAAGCAGCATGCAAACTTTCAGCCTGAATCCCAAGGGTAAAAGCAGTTCATGAGGCCAGATGTGCCCTTTCCAGCACCTCCATTTCTTACAGTAGGTCCATAATTTTTCACAAACTGAGGACTCATTCTCAATTAGTGTATCCAGTGAAAGCAGCTATTAGCTAAGGGCTTCCTCAAAATGAATGAAAAGACAAGTCAACTGTACCCCATTTACCAAAGATCTGACTCAACAACCCATGTAGATTCTAACATTTAACTGTTGACTATTCCAAGGAGCAGAATATGAAAATGCAAAATGGTGAAAAAACTTAAAACCAAGGATGATTCACTCCAGTTTAAATTTTAAAAAGAATCTATTTTTAAAACTGGCACAATGTCTCAAAACTAAATTAACAATTTTGTTGCAGAAAGGCCACAAGAGAGCTGAATTTAAAGAATAGAAGTTATACATTGGTGCCATAGAGGTTAGTCTTATGAGGGTGGGGCTGAGATATATGGCAGTTAGTACAATCTACCTGCTGCTTCTGTTAGAGAAAAATCAGTCGCAACATGTTCCGTATTCTGAACTGAATTTGGATAATGGGCTTTATAAATTGGACGCTCAATTAAAAGAGTAATATGCTTTAGCCACAGCACCAGTAATTGGATCATTCAAACTGCTTTGGATGTCAGACAGAACCACTGAATCCAGAGTCTCTCAATCAATAATTCAGACAACATACGGTGCTACCCTGTCACTCGATATACAAACAGAAAAGTACATTACACTGGTAAAATCACTCACTGGCAGTGTAGTGATCAGCTTTATCTGTTAGTACATCTGAGTGTGAAGCTCATGTTACTAAATCAAAAGCAAAATGTGGTGTTGGCATGATTACCATGGTCCCAACAGCATACTCTGAGTGACTCAGTTCAACCCCGTCACAGACTCCACTGACAAAAATGTTTGCTTTTAGTTAATTAAATTTTTATTTTGTTAATTCCTGCTTTCCTGACAGAATTATTCAAAATGTTCTGATAGGTATTATTTTCATTTCAATGTAAATCTATTTAAAGTAGGTATCTTAATGCCAGTGATCCATGATTTTACACAATAAACCAGAGATTTAGACAAGGCCAGAAATTGCTGTCTGTACCCACTGAACTCATAGAGAGGAACTTAACTTAAAAAAAAGACAATAGGAAAACTCTAGCATGATGGTAGTGTTACTTGACTAGTACTCCAAAGGCCTAAACTAAAGATCCACGAATTCAAATCACAATTTAGCATTTGGAGGAATTTAAATTCAATTAATTAGTAAATTTGAAATGAAATACTAGTCTTATTAATAATGAATGTGAAACTACTGGATTGCCATAAAATTTCAGTTAGTTCACTAAAACCCTTTAGGGAAGGAAATCTGCTGCCCTTACTTGGTCTGACACGCATGTGACATCAGACCTACAGTGAATGGTTCATCTTGAGAGCCACTCAGTTGAAGGTGGCTCATCACTACCCACTCAAGGAGGGACAGGCTAAATGCTGGCAAAATGATATCCACATCCCAAGGCTGAACTAACAAACAATCCAGCTAATTATGAGTCTTGCTTTGTGGACTGTATGATTACATTTTTACCATGCAAAGTTTTGCACCTTTGGGGATCACAGTTGCTTCATTATGTACGTAATATAAGGTGCCAGACATACTGAGTGTGGTATTTTTGACCCAAATAATACAAGGCACCTGGAATTAGGGAGAAAGTTCTTTTGTTTATGTTAGAGACATGTCTCTTCTAATTTCCATCATGCTGCTGTAAATCAAATTTTCAACCACAAATGAATTTTAGCTGTCATTCGAGCTCAGTGCTCCTAATTCCCAATTATTATCTTGGCACTCCTCAGACTCTTTTCTCTTGTCCTTTTTTGTTCTGTATTCCACCTTTTGTTTCATCTCTTTTGGGAAATTGCTTTCTCATCCAATCTCTATCTCAAACCATCTGTATTGCACTGACCTAATCATAGAACATAGAATATAGAACATAGAACATAGAACATTACAGCGCAGTACAGGCCCTTCGGCCCTCGATGTTGCGCAGACCTGTGAAACCAATCTGAAGCCCATCTAACCTAAACTATTCCATTATCATCCATATGTTTATCCAATGACCATTTAAATGCCCTTAAAGTGGGCAAGTCTACTATTTTTGCAGGCAGGGCATTCCACGCCCTTACTACTCTCTGAGTAAAGAACCTACCTCTGACATCTGTCCTATATCTATCACCCCTCAATTTAAAGCTATGTCCCCTCGTGCTAGCCATCACCATCCGAGGAAAAAGGCTCCCACTGTCCACCCTATCTAATCCTCTGATCATCTTGTATGTCTCTATCAAGTCACCTCTTAACCTTCTTCTCTCTAACGAAAACAGCCTCAAGAGCCTCAGCCTTTCCTCATAAGACCTTCCCTCCATACCAGGCAACATCCTGGTAAATCTCCTCTGCACCCTTTCCAATGCTTCCACATCCTTCCTATAATGCGGTGACCAGAACTGTACGCAATACTCCAAGTGCAGCCGCACCAGAGTTTTGTACAGCTGCAACATGACCTCATGGCTCCGAAACTCAATCCCTCTACCAATAAAACCTAACATACTGTACGCCTTCTTAACAACGCTATCAACCTGGGTGGCAACTTTCAGTGATCTATGCACACGGACACCGAGATCTTTCTGCTCATCCACACTACCAAGAATCTTACCATTAGACCAGTACTCTATATTCCTATTACTCCTTCCAAAGTGAATCACCTTACACTTTTCCGCATTAAACTCCATTTCCCACCTCTCAGCCCAGCTCTGCAGCTTATCTATGTCCCTCTGTAACCTGCAACATCCTTCCGCACTATCCACAACTCCACCAACTTTGGTGAAGTTATTCTAAGTTTGCTGTAAGTCCATGCTTTAAACTGCTGATCCTCTTTGGCATTCTTCAAAAGACCTATTGAGGCACACATCATAGGCTTCCTTACGGATGGAAATCACAAAAGGTACATAATTCCATGATGCTACACTTCCTTCCCAAATTGCATCCAGGCACAACCCTGAAAGCGCCTTGACAAATGAGCACAATCCTTTCTTTACTCAAAGTCTACTAACCTGTAAGTTTCTAGCAGTTGTCCCTAAACAGTGATCAGGATCAGGAGTACTTCCTATTTCAGGAGTAATTTCAACAAACACGTTAACTTATGTCAGCTAATTCAGCACAGGAGGGATTAAATTTGAGACTGAGATAGTAGGAACTGCAGATGCTGGAGAATCCGAGACAACAAAGTGCAGAGCTGGATGAACACAGCAGCTGCTCCTATGATGCTGCTTGGCCTGCTGTGTTCATCCAGCTCTGCACCTTGTTGTCTTAAATTTGAGACTTACTGGGTAGGAAGGCTTAGCTATTCATTACATTTTTCCAAGATGGCAGCAGAGTAGGTGGGCTGAGCCCAGGGCACATCTGATCCCATCAGCTTTCTTTCTCTTCCTTCTTTTTTCTTTAGCTCTTTTCCTTTTCCATATTTTTCAGTTTTCTTCATTTTCTTTAGTTTTAAGTCTGGAGAGTTGGGGGTGAAGGAGGGCGCCTCTGGCAGCAGCAGTAGTGACAGCAACGCCAGAATGAGCCAGACACAGCTCCACCCCAGCCTGGGGCCTCCCAGGGAGCAAGAAGCAAGTCCCGGCCTGGCTAAAGGAGGAGAAGAGGCGGTCTCGGCACAGCATGGTGGTGTTCCCCTGGAGGTCTGGTCCTAGTGTGGAGGTCTGGTCCCCATGTAGAGGTCTTCTTCATCTTCGACTTCCAGGTATTCCAGTGACCTGGCAGGTGGTCTTGTCCAGGGATGGCAGACTCAGCACGGCATGGTAGTCTTCTTCAGCGGAAGCTTCCAGCTCAGTATTCCAGTGGCCCAATGTGGTGGTCTTGTCTCGGAATGGCAGTCTCATCCCGTCTACATTTTCAGGGTATTCCATCGTTCCTTAATCGGCTTTCCTCAAGCCCAAGAGCCGTAAACTGAATTGCGATGAAATTTGTCTTAATTTTACATTTTTCATATTGTTTTGTATGACTTGTGTCATTGATATAGATGCCATTATTGGGTCAACTTATAAAACTTTTTGCTGTATTTTTCATGTAAAAGTGACAATAAATTTCTATTCTATTCTATTCTATTTATTCTAACTGCACCTTCGGCACAGCTTTATGAGTTTGTCATTTTATTTTCTGTTGATTGAATTAAATATTTTTTAGCTAGAAAGTATTTCTCCTTATTTTTACATCCAATAACCGTATCACAGATCTTGGGTCAGATAGGACTCAAGCCAGAAGTACAATGAACCTTCCTCTACAATGCAATTCTGTGCAAGCCAGCGAGAAAGGCACACACATCCACCTCAAGAAAAAGACGTTTTTTTCTTGGCTAAGTGCAATTGTCTTCAGCAACCTTGTAATTTATTCGAGATGATGGGGAGGGTCATTCTATTTTGAATAAATTATTCATAGTGCACTTGTAGAATATGGAAACGGAACTGAAATGCGAGAATATAAATTCTCAGTGGAATTCAAATCAAACATTGATAACTTAAATAAAAGCTCTTGAAACAAGGACCACCATGCTTTCTGAAGCTCTGCCCTCATGCAATGAATGTGATGGAAGAGGGATCTATTCCCCATATTACTTTGAGATAAGCTGCATTATAAACTTTAAATGTTTATGTTTAATTCAAACAAAGCCAAAGCTTTGAATTGAAAACTTTTAAAATACTACATGAAAGACTTAGAAATCAAAAATATTTATATATGTGTTAAATGTGACTTGAATGTGTTTGATGGAAAGTGTAGAAAGACCTTTACTTGGGAAAAACTTTACTATTGGTATCAGTAAATACAGAATTACGTTTAATGTTATTACCTAAAGAATAAAGGGAGCGATTAGGTGAATATTTTGTATGCTCTACCAGAATGAGTGAAATTAGAAATCAGAGCAGCTTTCAATAAGGAGCCCTCTAAATAGGGAAGTAGAAAACTTTCAATTTAAAGAGATGGTACATTTGTAATGGGCCAAATGTTTCCTTCTTGCTGTAAAAATCTATTATCCTGAAGTTCTGATAACCCTGCTCCATCAACAGCAGAATGTCCTGTAAATTCATGAACATCTACAGTCACACTCTTCCCCAGTTGTGGATGTGGGGCTGTTTAGGTAATTGAAGTTTACATCCCACACATATACCAGCACATCAACAGCACATGCCTTTACCCTCAGGCAAAGTTGCACGAGGTCTACAGACTCTCATTAAATAAGCCTGAGGTCACTCCAGGTCTGAAGTCAAAACTCAACGATCATTTTTTAAATGCTTCTGCAAGAGCAATTAGTTTTGATGTTTTGGTGATTGAAAGTGATCACTGTAGACTGGATTACCTAAGGTTGGTGTAGTTTTAGGGCTCCAGCAAACCTCACATTGGCTCCTGACAGGGGGTCTTTCACAGGACCTGGGATAGCTGTTAAGTTCCCTTAGACATACAGTCTTAAGATGGTGGGAATAGGAATTGGCAAATGATTCATTTTTGTCTCCCACTGTCTCAATTACAAACATTCACAGTAATGTCAATGTGAAATGCAGCTAAACCTGTGATATGTTTTTGAAATCAATACTTATATTCATAGCAAGCTTATTACATCACCCAAACTCAAACTCCATGCACTTTCCACAGTTTTTGAGTCCAATGACTATTAGATACATGAATACATCAGATAGATTCCACAGTCCTCCATAAAATGAAAGATTACATAATCCAATTTGATGAAGTTGTCTGTGGAATGTTGGTTCAGGCCACTGAGAACTCCCAGATCTTCTTCAAATAATGAACAATTTTAACACCTAGCTGAAATGACAAATAGGATCTTCAGTTGAATCATGTGCCTGAAGGATAGTACCTCCTGAATATTGCTGAAAACTTTCATACATGAAAATTGCCAAGTCTCCCAAATGGAAAGGGAAAGTATGTTTTAGAAGATTGAACAGGCTAGGCAAGCAGTCTCACATTGTTGCTTTAGTAGTAGCTACAGGAATGGAATTTTCCACTAACAAAATGTTGCCATCAGTCCAGAAAGACATTCAGCCAACCATACAACCAAGCAATGTCATGCGTTAATTTCAGTGTCAGTGCAATGCTAGATATGTAGGTGATATATCTCAACAATTGATTGATAAAGTTAAACAGAATAGCCTTGCAATTAATTGTAACAGGAAGAGTAGGAAGAATAGGAAAAGTCACTATTGAGAGGGAAACCATGCTTGACAAATCTACTGAAGTTCTTCAAGGATGTATCTAGTCGAAGTGATGAGGGGGAGCCAGTGGATGTAGTTTACTTTGCACTTTCAGAAGGCTTTTGACAAAAGTCCCATATAAGAGATTAATATGCAAAATTAAAATGCATGGGATTGGAGGTAATGTATTGGAATAGATAGAGAACTGATTGCTAGACTGGGAACAAACAGTAGGAATGAATGGGCCTTTTTCTGAATGGCAGGCGGTGTCTAGTGGGATAACACAGGGGTCAGTAACAGGACCCCAGCTATTCACAATGATATTCACATATTAATGATTTAGATGATGGAACTATGTAATATCTCCAAATTTTCAGATGACACAAAGTTGGGTGGGAGGGTGAGCAGTGAGGAGGATACAGAGATGTTTCAGTGCAATTTGGACAAGCTGGGTGATTGGCCAAATACATGGCAGATGCAGTATAATGTGCATAAATGTGAGGTTATCCACTTTGTTAACAAAAACAGGAAAGTATGTTACAAACGGCTACAAATTGAGAGAGGGAAATGTACAATGAGACTTAGGTGTCCTAGCAAACCAGTCACTGAAGATAAGCATGCAGTTAGAGTAGATAGTGAAAAAGGCAAATGGTATGTTGGCCTTCACAGTGAGAGGATTCGGGACGAGGAGCAGGAATATTTTGGTGCAATTATACCGGACCTTGGTGGGACTTCACTTCGAATGTTGTGTACAGTTTTGGTCTCCTTACCTGAGGAAAGATTTTCTTGTTATAGAAAGAGCATGGCAGTGGTTTACCAGACTGACTCCTGGCATGGTCGGACTGACATATGAGGAGAGGTTGAATCTATTAGGAGTTTCTTCACTGGAGTTTAGAAGAATGAAGGAGGATCTCATGGAAACCTATAAAATTCTAACTGGGCTAGACAGGGTAGGTGCAGGAAGGATATTCTTAAAGGCAGAGAGTCTAGAGCAAGGGGGTCACAGTCTGAGGATATGAGGTAAAACATTTAGGACTGAGATGAGGAGAAATGCCTTCACCAAGAAAGTGGTGAACCTGTGGAATTTGCTACCACAGAAAACAGATGAGGCCAAAACATTGTATGAGTTCAACAAAGAATTGGATATACCACTTGGAGCAAAAGAGATCAAAGGAAATGGGGGGAAAGTGAGATTAGGTGAGAGAGTTAGATGATCAGTAATGATCCTAATGAATGTGGAGCAAACTCAAAGGACCGAATGGTCTACATAGAACATAGAACAGTACAGCACAGCACAGGCCCTTCGGCCCACGATGTAGTGCTGAACTTTTACCCTAATCCTAAGGTCTATCTAACCTCCACCCCTACCTTATACTATCATTCATATGCCTATCTAAGAGCCGCTTAAATGCCCCTAATGAGGCCGACTCCACTATCCTCTCTGGCAATGCATTCCACACCCTGACCACTCTCTGAGTAAAGAACCTTCCTCTGATGTCTCCCCTATATCTACCTCCACTCACTTTAAAACTATGCCTCCTCGTAATAGCTACCTCCACCCTAGGAAAAAGTCTCTGGTTGTCCACTCTATCTATACCTCTGATCATTTTGTACACCTCTACCAAGTCATCTGTCATCCTTCATCGTTCTAAAGAGAAAAGCCCTAGCTCTCTCAACCTTTCCTCATAAGACTTTCCCTCCACTTCAGGCAACATCCTGGTAAATCTCCTCTGCATCTTTTCCAACGCTTCCACATCTTTCCTGTTACTATTTTCTTTGTTTCTTTTAAGTACAGATCACACACAACCAGCCTAAACTGACAAAGTTCAAAACAAATTATCTACTGTTAGAAAAACAGAAACTGTTAGAGAAACTCAGCAGGTCTGGTAACATCTGTGGAGAGAAAGCACATTAACGTGTCAAGTTCAGTGATCCATCTTCAGAACTGATGAATGTTAACTTTCCTTCCTCATTACAGATCCCACCAGAGTCTCTCCAGCAATTTCTGTTTATGTTTCAGCTCTTCAACATCCTCAGTTCTTTGTTTATCTACTGCTAGATATGATTCCATGATTTTCCAGCAGCTAATTCAAAATAATCAATTGAGCTCAAAATATACAGGTATTTTGTTTATGCTTGCTAAAAGAGACATAAATTCAAATACTGGGATCCATTCTCTGCAAAACAAAAGAATGTTCAAGCTTTGGAATTAGTAAGGATTGCAGATGCTGGAAGTCAGAGTCGATAAAATGTGGAGCTGGAGAAGCACAGCAATCCTAATGAAGGGTCCAGACCTGAAATGTTGACTTTCCTGCTCCTCCGATGCCATCTGAGCTGCTGTGCTTCTCCAGCTCCACATTTTATCGACTATTTTCAATTCTTGTACTTATTCTTAATAACTCAAAACCTTTAACAGCCTCAGTTTCCCCTCTGATTTTTCCATGGCAGAACCTTGACTTACTAGAGTTGACTTAACCAATCAGTACCCTTTTATCCTGCAGCATACGTTATCATAATTGTTTGAAATTTAGCATTCTGCAATTTATCCTGTTGAATGCGGTACATCAAACTTAGGTAACACATCTCTCTTTTCAGCAATATTCAAGATAGCAGCTCTAACAACAATATATTCTCTGCTGACTGAAATATCCATTGTATTTCCAAGTTGATTCAATCCAATCCAGTGTTAATGTAGTAGGGCTTCTGCACAGTGATGAAGTTCCTACTTCACATCTAAAGCCACTGCCTAAGTTAAATAGTCCTGATTAGTCCTCCAACTCCTGCTACTTAATTCTTATTAATACCTAGATAGTACTAGCAAGCTGTTTGATTACTGGGGAGGTATCAAACCTGATCATAATTGATGCGGTATTTATGAGTAGAGGTCATTCTGACTCCTTGGCCACGATATTCTGTCTAGGTTTAGGAACTGTGCACCTGGATAATTTCTGGGTTCTTACCCCAAACCAAGTCTGCATCAGGTAAGTCGTGCCAGCTTTATATGCAGATGCCCAAATTGGGCTAGTGGTGAGTTAGGTGCTGGTGCTGATAGGAAGCAGGAGCTGACTGCTCAGCACCATCCCCAAAGGCAGCCATGGCTGGCTTGTCACGGCCATTGAAAATAGAGGAGGCAGGATAGAGAAGTGGCCAGTTAATGAAAAGGAAATACATTTCATATGAGACAATGGACAATAGCAAGATAATAATCAAACTTTTTTCTTCAGAAAGTACATTGTTAGATATGTTCCTCTATTGAACCCAACAGCTGTGTGTTTGATTTTGCATCTATGACTTGAAAATTGCTTTCTGGTCCTCCCCTGCTCATTAGAAAACTCAGAGTATTTATCAGGCAGTGAATTGGATTTGAGTCGCTACCAGGCCTCCCCACCTCCCTCACTTTGAAATTATCAACACAATCTAGAGGTATCATGACACTGACATTCCATCCAAAGGTAACAAGGTGTAGAGCTGGATGAACACAGCAGGCCAGGCAGCATCAGAGGAGCAGGAAAGCTGACGTTTCGGGTCTGGACCCTTCTTCAGAAATGGGTGGTGGAAGTGGCGGAGGATGATGCGTTGAATCCGGAAGTTGGTGGGGTGATACGTGAGGACGAGGGGAATTCTGTCTTTGTTGTTATTGCAGGGAGCGGGTGTGAGGGATGAGTTGCGGGAAACGCGAGAGATGCGGTCAAGGGCGTTTTCGGCCACTGTGGAGGGGAAATTGCAGTCCTTGAAAAACGAGGACAACTGGGATGTACAGGACTGGAATGCCTCATCTTGGGAGCAGATGCGGCGGAGGCAAAGGAATTGTGAATAGGGGATGGCATTCTTGCAGGAAGTTGGGTGAGAGGAGGTGTATTCTAGGTAGCTGTGGGAGTCAGTAGGCTTGAAATGGATATCAGTTTCCAGGTGGTTGCCAGAGATGGAAACAGAGAGATCCAGGAAGGAGAGAGAGGTATCGGAGATGATCCAGGTGAACTTAAGACTGCGGTGGAAGGTGTTAGTGAAGTAGATGAACTGTTCGAGCTCCTCGTGGGAGCACGAGGCGGCGCTGATACAGTCATCGATGTAATGGAGGAGGAGGTGGGGGATGGGGCCAGTGTAGCTGCGGAAGAGGGATTGTTCCACATATCCTACAAAGAGGCAAGCATAGCTTGGGCCCAAGCGGGTACCCATGGCCACCCCCTTTGTCTGTAGGAAGTGGGAGGAGTTGAAGGAGAAGGTGTTCGTTTTGGGGGTGTTTGTATTTATTCTCACCCCCAAAGGTAATTGAAGATCAAGCCTATTATTCCTCTCTTTAAACAGAGTTACAGAAAACATTTGTAACATCCTTACGTGCACTACCGATGAGATCACTTATCTTTGCAAAGTTGTTGTTTAACTAAATATGCCAGGCATTTATTGTTACGAAAGATTATGTAAAAAGCAATAAAATCAATCTGTTTTATTGTTGCTGACTGGGAGAAGAAGTCAACCAAATCATTGAAGAACTGGCTTAAATTGATGATTCTGGAGGGTTTTAATGGGCAGTTTGAACTACAGATATAGGTGAAACAGCTGGTCCTGGAGAAAGCAAGAGAGATGTAGATATGGGAATAATGGAGCTGGGAAGGAGCAGAGGTGGGGGATTAAAGAAGAAAGTGATTGGAGGCTAGACAAAGATAGAGAGAGGAGTGGTTGGGAAGAATCAAAAAGTATAATTGTGATTGAGGGGTGAAGTGAGCGAAATTGGAATATTTCTTAATTTGTGTGAAGGCTGTTGTGGACAGATTTGTCTTCCTGTTTGTTGCATTGTCGTGAGAGTGTCTTTGCTTTAGTTAAAGGGATGGAAAAGTGATTTCAGTCCAAATCCTGCTTAGATTGGAGGATAGGAAGATTGTTCAGGTGCAAGATGTCACTTGTGTAATCTTATTCAAAGGCCACTGAAAATTCATGTTAATATGTGTACTTCTGACAGACCATCAATGTCTGGTTGAACCAATCAGCTATGTGAACCTAAAGTTCTCTAAATGTCTGATTATCTGCACGTCTTTTGCAAGCTTGAGGGGATTTGTGGTGGTTTCAAAGTTATAATAGATGATGTGGATGAAATACATCCTTGTAAGATGTTAATGCTAACCATTGAATTCTGCCACCTGCACTAATTTACAAACCTTACTAAAAAAAATCCTTAACAATGTTTTTTATGTTGCTACAGAGTTCATAACATTAAGAAACCTAGTAAGTTTTGTTCTGATATACAAACAAACTACTTATAAACTGTCAGGAAGGATGTTTCCTATGGGAATGTCATGTTATGTTGCCAGAGGTGCAATGTCATTGGAATGTTGTAGTTACTCAGCATTTTTAATATAGAATGTATAAAGTGTGACTGGGTTGGTTTTTACAGCACAGAATTTTGTTTTTCCTAAATTTCAATTTACATACTGTTCCAGGTAGTATTTTTGAATACTTAAAGAAGTGCTATTTACCTTTATCTTTATTATTACCCTCATTAGAGGCTATAGGGGAATAGGAAACAGTAAGGTATTCTTTTATTGTTCCATATCACTCACAGACTTCCTTCTTCTAGTTTTGCCTCTGCTATGTGATGGCTTGTATTGCCCACAAAGAAGTGAATCATTCCTTGCCTATTTCTTAACTCCATCCCCCATATAGATTTTGTCTTAAAACAGTTCCATCAGATATCTATATATTCTATGACAGTGATAAAGTCTTTTGCCAACGCCACCGTGCATCCTTTTAGTGCTTCCCCACCTTCCAGAAATTTTCATAATCTAGAAATATTAACTGCATTAATGCCAATGCAAAATACTGTGGACTATGGAAATCTGAAATAAAAGTAGAAAATGCTGAAAATACTCAGCAAATCAGGCAACATCTGTGGAATGAAAATCAAAATTAATGTTTCAGATCAGTAATCTCACTTCAGAATTGGAAAACATTATACATTTAACAGGGGTTGGGCAGAAGAAGTGTTCAGTCCCTGTACATGATAAATGCAGATCAGCATCGCAGAATTGCTTTAGTACAGAAAGAGGCCATTCCACTTGTGTCCACATTGACTCTCTGAGTATTTGAACTTAGTGCCCATTCTCCTGCCTTTTTGCCATAACCCTGCACATTGTTTCTATGTAAGTAATCATCCAGTAACTTCTTGAATGCTTCAACTGAACCTGCCCCACTGCAGTTCCAGGCAGTGCATTCAACTGCTGCATGAAAATGTTTTTTTAAAGTTGCATTTCCTTCTTTTGCAAAATACTTTAAAATTGCATCCTTTAGTTTTTCAGCCATTTACAAGTGACAGCAGTTTCCCATTTTCCACTCTGTCCAGATCTCTCATGATTTTGAAAATTTCTGCAAATCCCTTCGTAGTCTTCTCCCCAAGGATAACCACCCCAGCTTTCCTCAGAGCTGAAATAACTCATCCCTGCAATAACTTCCATGAACAATTCTCCCAGCAATTTAGCTTTTCTAGCTTATCTTTACTATAAAAACAATGTACCTCTTCAAAGACTCTAATAATTCTCTCCACCACTCTAATTAGAAGATCATTTAAAGTATTAATTACTTCTTAAATTGAGAAGTGTTTTCTGACATCAGTCTGGAACTTTCCTTTACCCAGTTTTGTGTGTGGCCGTGGTGTAATTTCAAAATAAATTCAGGATTAATCTATTCATTTTTATATAGCTTTATACTTGGATTGTACTTTTCTGCTCAAATGGGGGGGATCAAAAATCTCATGGCACTATTTAAAGAGCAGGGAATTTTTCTGGTGCTCCAGTCAATTCTTCCTATCTTGATCAAAACTACCAAATAAACAGAAAACAAAAAATTGTTTGCTCATCTCATAGTTAGCTGCGTGACTTTCCTGCTCAGAAAATCTTTGCAACATTCTGTATAAAATTACTGCAATTTGAAATACCTCAGTGTACGGGAGATGTTTTACAGTATTTTTGAGAAAGGTGCTAGGCAAATAGAGGCCCTTTAGCATATTTCAAAACTGTTCACGTTTGCTTCTTATTTCCAGCATTCTTGATATTTCCTTTTAAAGCAAAAATTCAACTTTAAGTGCTGAAAGAAAGAAGAAGCCCAATTTGACAGCTTGCTATGAACCCTGTAATGAATGAAGTAGCATAGCAACAGTAACTAACTGCAACATTGCAATGACGATTCTTTGCTGCCACCCATTGTATACAAGGGATATTTCAGTGAGAATGTTCAAAGGTGTCAGTTATCGACTGTGCCAGTATCAATAACACAAAAACAGTAGAATTTAAGATAAAATCATTCGCAGATGTCTGAACATGTTGAATCCTTCTTCTCCCCAAACATCTGTCTCAGGGCATTATCCAATACCATCTAATAGCTCACTAATGTCCTCCAAATTCACTTTTCATTTCATTCCCTAAGAGCCAGGCCAGAGTGAATAATTGTCTCAATTAGTGTTGTCACTTTTTACTGAGTACAAAACAGATCAGTAAAGAGAGTGAGCAAGAGCGCCCACAGATTGAGCTTGCATGTTTGCTCTAGGAATGATCAAAATTAATTGATGAAAAACTTAGAGGCTAACAGCAACACATCATGAGAAACAGAATAGAGGAAATGGAGATTTACTTTAAAAGGCAGACTTTTGTGCCTGGATTTCTCCCTCAAGATTTCGAGCTAACACTCAAAAATCATATTATCCAATTTAAACAACAGACCCTCAGAAATATCGGTGCCAGGAACTAGTTGTGGGTAGATTCTGTCAGCAGTACTATCACAATAATTAGTATATGCACAGGCTAATAAATTTGTACGATTACTGTATGTAATGCAATTCTCAAAATCCCAGTTATAATCATTTTAATCATTTTATCCATTTTATTTATTTTATCCATTCTATTTTGATCAAATATCTTGTTGCCCAGATTCTGTATTCATGGGCTGTTCCACCTGGTGGGTGGTAGAAAAGGAGTGTGCTTATTAATGAGGCAAAATTAAATAATATTGAGGGTGATAATGAGTGATAATAATACACCTCCTTCCACTCGAATCATAAGTGAAAATCTTATCATGACATCTGGATCCTTGTTGGAAAATGCAACTTGTACCCAATGTCAAGGCCATCTTCAACAATTTTCCATGTTTCTCACCACAGTCAATGGAAAATTGACCCTGTAATTGTATTTTTAAAAATCTTATTTTTAAAAACTTGAAAAACCTTTCTTAATAACCATACCTTATTTACCTTTTGTCTGAATGACAGAATATTTCTTTATTTCTACTCTGTACTCTGGAAACCAAAAACATAACCCATCTAAATGAATGGGAGATAGTGCAATAGTCTGCTGGAAAATATATATGTGAGGACAGAACACATGAATGCTGAGACATTCATGGTTAAATAGCTTGCCAATGCTGACTATTTAGACTGTCACAAAATGAACTGCTTCTGGAGTACGATAATGGAAGATGCCAACCCAAGCAGAACTCAGTTTTTACTGCAGAGATGTGAAGGAAAATCAGTAAAATGGATCAACATAATTAAACTGCATCCGAACTTAATACTGCATCTATTTGTTCAAATTTCAAATGACTCTTTGGACCGCGAGCCATGTGGCATTCAATAATATTTCCAACAGCAGTTATGGCATGTCTCCATGATCACCATCTGACCTAAATATTAATGTGCTGAGTTATCTAGACTCCAAGAAGTAGTACTGTGTTCAGGCATAATTTCAGCCTGGTGTGCTAACAAGGACAATTCCAACGAGGTGTGGGATCTGTTGATCTTCCCCAGACATTTTGGCAATATCCTCTGAACCAGTTTGGGTCAGTTGCAACATGGACAGTGGTCCTCAGTTAGGTCTAACAAGATAACCTTTTCTGGAATTTTAGAAAAGCTGCGTAGTGAATTTCTGGGAAGCCACCATTGTTTTGTTGGGTGGAGACGCAAAATAGAATGAGGATCCCATGTTGCATTTTTGTGCTCATCCAAAATGCCTTAGGAATTGGGAGCAATCTCTGCCCACCCCTAAACTTTGATCAGTTTTCTTTAATGGTAACTTAAAGATAAGACAGAGATATCATACTTTTTTTTTTAATTTATGCTTTCACAGCACTGGTATAAAGGTTACCAGCTTAATCAAGTGAGTAATCATAGAATCTCCACAGTATGGAAACAGGCTTTTCAGCCCATCAAGTCACACCAATCCTCCAAAGAGCATCCCACCCAGACCTAGTCCATCCCTGTAATCCCACATTTCCCATGGATAATCCACCTAAATTACACAGCCCTGAACACTATGGGCAATTTAGCATGGCCAATCCACCAAACCTACACATCTTTGGACTGTGTGAGGAAACTGGAGCACCCGCAGGAAACCCACACAGATACAGAGAGGATGTGCAAACTCCACACAGACAGTTGCCTGAGAGTGGAATCAAACCTGGATCCCTGGTGCTGTGAGACAGCAGTGCTAAATACTGAGCCATTATACTGCCATTTCGCCTCATGTTGCAAAATATCTATTTGATATCTGAATATTCATAGGCAAGTTTTGACTATTTATTTATTCCAGTGTAAACTATCCCATAATTGCATTCAGTCCCAGTAAGTGGAATTTTCTGCTCTCACCCTTAGCTTTTAGAAAGGTGAGTGGGAGAATTTATTTAAGTCCTTAGGTTCTCAGCATGTTTCAGGAGAGTATTGGAACTTGTTTAACATTCATTAGCAGGTAATGAATACTTCAGCCTCATGGAATTACATTAGCCATAAACAGGAAATGTGTGCTCAATAACTCGACTACATGTACAATCCATGGATGTGGCAGGGTTGTCTGTTTCATCGAATCTCTGGGTGTGAACAAACATTTTCAGAAACAAGCATTTTTTTGGTGCAATAAGCTTACAGTGTTAGTGTTGAATGTCCTCCGCTTTCACCATCTCATGAGAAGTCTCATTCAGGTGTGCACTTGTTAGAGCTGAAGTCTGACCAAGCTCACTGAATTGCCCATGTCAGCTATTCACTCAAGTGACCTCAATAAACCTGACCAGGCAAGGCAAGTGGGGATCAGCTTAAAAAGAAGAGCAAATAAAATGGGGAATGACCTAAACACGGGATCTACTTAAAAGAGACATTAATAAAAAAGGTGGACAGAAAAGTGGCTTCCATTGGATAGAAAGCTAGGAAAGCAACTTATAGTATATGATTATTGGGGATATTGGACGGATCTGGAGAATGGAGCAAACTGGCATACGGGGGGGACCACAGCAGTCATAGAGCAGCAGGGACAATGAACAGTAGGAGCTACATATTAATTATTTATTCTGTCTGGGATCTGATACCTGCAGAGATAACCAAAGATTTATTAGTACTGTGAGCTGCCGCCATTACCCAAGCCATTATTAAGACATATCTGCTTGATATGCACTGGGAATGGCAGACCAAGTGCTTTCTCACCTGTCTGGCGAGATGTATTCATTCTCGACTTCAGCATAGACTCTCCTGCAAACTCCGTAGCCTCTTCCTCTATCATGGTAATGACCCTTATGTCAGACCATTTCTATTCCCATCCCACTCTCCCCATAGTGGCTGGGCATATTAATGCTGATTATGCACATTCTTCTCCTGTCGAATTAGTGATGCATTCAAGAACATTAGCATGGGTACATGAGTATTTTACCTGCATTGGTATTTAAAGAGATACCAATCGCCAGAGACAGCAAGAACTGCAGATGCTGGAGTCAGAGACAACACAGTTTGGAGCTGGAGGAACACAGCAGGTCAGGCAGCATTTTACCATTGGGATTCTGTCTTTATTTTTGCTGGGGGGAGGGGGTTTGAGGACAGAAGTACAGGAAATGCCAGAGATGCGATGAGGGCATTTTTGATCCCTGGAGGGGGGATGCTGCGGTCCATGAATTAGGAGGACATCTGGGATGTCCGGGAGTGGAACACTCCATCGTGGCGGAGGCAGAGGAATTGGGAGTAGGGGATCGCAGTCTTGCAGGAGGGTGGGTAACAGGAGGTATAGCCCAGGTAGCTTTGGGAGTTGGTGGGTTTGAAATAGATGTCAGTGTTGAGGCGGTTACCAGGGATAGAGACAGAGATGTCCAGGAAGGCAAGGGAGGTATCGGAGATGGTCCAGGTGAATTTGAGACTGGGGTGAAAGGTGTTAATAAAGTTGATGAACTGTTCGAGCTGTTGGTGGGAGCTCAAGACAGTGCCAATACAGTCATCGATGTAGCGGAGGAAGAGGTGGGAGATAGTGCTGGTGTAACAGTGGAAAGGAACTGTTTCACATATCCTACAAAGAGGCAGGCATAGCTTGGACCCAGATGGGTGCCCCATTAGTCACCCCCTTAGTTTGGAGGAAGTGGGAGTAACCAGGAGGATTCTGTCTTTATTTTTGTTGAGGGGAGGGGTCTTGAGGGCAGAAGTGCTGCCTGACCTGCTGTGTTCCTCCAGCTCCACGCAATGTTGTCAATCTCCAGAGCTGTGATTGTGCATGTGTCATTTATGTAAGAAGAACATGGTATGGAGGGAGCTATGAGTTCAAGAGCTCTGAAAGCAAGGTAATTCTGTTGACCAAAGAGCTATAGATGATGGAAATTCAATAAAGCTTTGTTTGGGTTTGCCTGTTATTCCTCTAAGTGATGATCCTGAAATCACCTTTTGCGATTGTATCTTTGTCTTAGTCAAGCCTTTGGTGAAAAGCTGTCTTGAGGACAGAGGTAGATAAGTTCTTGATTAGTAAGGGGATCAAGCATTATGGGGAGAAGGCAGAGGAATGGGTTTGAGAAACATATCAGCTATGATCAAATAGCAGAGCAGACGCAATGGACTGAATGGTCTAACTTTGCTCCTAAACTTGTGGTCTATAGTTTTATCGTCTGTCAAATGTATACATTCCCTACTTGTGATGAAAGGCCTGTGAGCTGGTAGTGCATTAACTGCTGAGTGTTGTCACTCCTTTTACGTTTTAAACGTGAACCCTGCCAGATGTGTGAGAGGCAATAGTGCAGTGGCACTTGTAGTGCAACCTTGTAAGGTACAATTAAGTGACAGATAGCGATTGTATGTGAGGCATCTGATGGAGATGTTTGGCACCCAAACCTGTATGTGACAGTCATGTGCAATGACAAAATCATACTCAAAGGGACATGAAGCATTGAGTAGATAGTGACATTTTGAAGCAATAGGACAATCGTCAGTTTCTAACCTGGGCTTGTTTAACCACTCAGGGGTTTCCACTAATCATGGTTACATACAAGTGTTACAGGAGATTCTAGAAATTAAGCTACTTCCGTTTAGGAACAACACTAATCAGCATCTTTTAAAGATGCTCAATGTATTTTTTATATATATTTATGATGGAACAGACTACTGTACCCCAATGTAACTAGAAGATGATATTATTTAAAATCTAGCTGCTTATAGCCATTGGAGTGACACTGTGATTGGAAAATGCTTATTTTTGTGATTAACCCAATTTCAAACTGCACCAAGTTATCACCCTTAAATAGATCAAGCAATTGTTCTCAAAAACAGAATTTATATTTTAAAACACTGTTAGATTGTACCAATTCATGACAGATTTTATGTTTAATAGTAAACAAATATATTCAAGCAGAAACTAGTGCAATTCTGAGTGTAATTTGCACTTGGATCTGCCCATTGCATTGATTTTGCCCAGCAGAAACTCTACTTCTTGTGTTTGTCAGCGTACCTATGCAATTAACTGCTGCGGGCTGCCTAAACCTTTCCCTGGTATTTATCCTAAAACAGTTACTTTTATGGTCCTGTTTATCGGTCTGTGTCTTAACAGCTGTAAATCTCTGTCAGGATGTAGATTTCATTTTTCGCTACATGGTTAGTTCTGTCGCAGACTCAACTTCCTAGAGTACATACGTCAATTCTTTTCGGACTTTCACCCTGTCACCTGGGAGGCAATGAATTATCCAGGCTCACGTTCACAGTTACATTGCGATCTTCCACTTCATTTTCTATTGAGCTCCTCACATACTGTTGCTGCACCTCTTTTCTCAACTCTCTCCCTTTAGGTCACTCTGTTGTTCTGCGGTTCGATGACACTATGGTTTGAAGCAAATACCCAGCGCTGAAAACTTTCCGGAGACCCAAGAATGAACTTAACCCTCAATTAGAAAATCCAAGAATTGTGAAACAGTACTTGCCTTTCATCCATTCTGAAATGCTACGAAAAAGAAGGCAATTGATTTACCTGCTCGCACTCCTAAGTGGTGGTGACACTGTATTTGAGTTTCAAGTCTACGTGCCTCGCTGTATCCTGCAGTCTGGGAACTCCATCAATGGTTTAATTGATAGAGACAATGCAGACCAGAGGAACCAGATCATGAATCTGCGTTGAGTTAGCTCGTCTCAATTCAAAAGTAAGAGAAGGGACTGAAATTCTTCTGTGTTGAATTTCAGTTGGTTATCAAGTTACAATAGACCACACAGAAATTTGATGCAAATGTACACAAAAACTAATTGAGAGGAATTATATCATCATGCCTTTGTTGCATTCATGTGGCAGCATGGAGTGGTTGCACCTTCAACCCCGGATTGGTAATTCTGTTAAAAATATCTGCGTGACACAAATAACACAGGAGAGGAACCGGGGGTTTGGGGGTGTGGGGTGGGTGGTGTGCTGCCGGGGGGCAAGGGGTGGTTGGGGAGTAGGGACGAGAGTGTCTTGGAGCCCACAACAGCAGAATGACTTACTTTGAACGGATGCAAAGTCTTTGTTTCCAGATGGCAGGTTAGGATGCACAGATAAAATCCAGGATGTCCAGACTTGTGCCGGCTTGTCGCCGGTTCCTACTCGTTACATATTTGTATGCTATGAATATTCATTTGTGGGAAACTATTTTTCAATTACCAGCGAGATGAAGTGAGTGGTGCATGAGAATTTTGTGGCTCCCGGTTCACATTTGACTAAAGGTGATGTACACAGGTGTATTTATGCAGATGCTGCCAGGTCAGTGGTTTTCCTTGTTTCATCCTATGGGGCAAGGGAGGGGAGAATAGAAATGGCAGCTTTTACGGAGGATGAGGACCAGTGTGGGTGGGGCAGTGATGGGGTTGGGAATTTGGAGTGTGAGTAGGAACATAGGGGAGTGAAATATGAAGAACCTGGCTTCATGGTCGTGGTGTCTGTGGTGTTCGAAACGGGCAGAAGGCAAGAAAAGGAGGGCCTAAGGAATTGTGTCATCAGTGTCTGAATGTGGGCCTATCTTGGGATGTCAGTTGGCAGAGTGTTTAAAGAGCTTTGGGTTCACCCACAACATTTCAATTATCCTCTTTGAGTGTAATCTCAGATAATGTCTTGTGCAGTGCAAAGAAGGGAGGGCTAGCTGAGACTGCAAATTCAACCATGTACCAGAGAGTGACAAGTGAAATACTGAACAATAATTCAATAAAGAATAAACAAAAAAAAACATTGTTTCTTCCACAACAGTGGAAATGTGCCCTAACTCCCCTGTAACCACCAAATTGTACCAGCCATGAGATATGACAATTGTTATGAGAATGTGTTATCTAAACTATTAATTTATAATATAAGTTACTGGGAACATACATATCTTGAACTTCTTGAAAGAAGGCTTTGCAAAGCAAAGGGTACTAGCCACAGTGGCAATAATGTTGCATTTGCAAAGAACAAGCTGCTTGAATGGAAACGCTGAGTCTGCAGCACTTACAGAGAGAGGTCATATGACCCAGTTGGACGATTGAAAACAAAGTTGGTTTTGAACATACAGTCAGACAGAACTTGCCACAATGCCCTCTTTGAGCCCTCACTTTCTGTTTCTTTGAAGCCTCTGTCATCACAGTTTGAGAGTTGAAGCCCCACTAGATGACCTCACCACTGCAAGTGGAGGGTTATTTGAGGAGAAATCTGAATCTACATCACTATCTCCAGGGAAAGAGGGCTCAGCCAACCATAACTGATCCAGGAAGAAACACGTGAGAGCAATTATGCTGTCAGGTCAGCAATGCCAGTAGTATGTATGCTCACTGACTTTGGCTACAACAAAGATTTTGGGACAATGGAATTTGGCAAGAACATTATGGCCATGATGAAAAGCTTCGCTGGGGACCAGAACGTTTTTTTAAATAGCCCAGTCTTATCTTTGGATTGTAAGTCGATGGCAAGTTTCACAACTAAAAAGCTTCCCTTGTTTCGTGATCACACGTCTCCCTTGCATGCCGCCAGCACTTTTTCATTTTAATTACAATTGCAAAAAGCAAGTGTGGAAGTGGAACCCACATTTGGTTCCACTGTTGAGAATGGCACATTGTTAATAAAACTCACTGTCCACCCACCTCTTTCTTCCATGTTTCACAGTCGGAGCATCTCAGCTGAACAGTTTTCAAGTCTACAATATCGAGGCTATAATGTCCTTTTTTCCCCAATGTTTTTAAGACTGAAGACTTTAGCCACACAGACCACAAGAATAAATGACCATCAACTGTTTTAGTGATGTTAGGTGAGAGATAGATGTTAGTTAGGATAGTGGGAGAACTCCCTTACTCTTCTGTTACACCAGCTGAGAGGATCTTGATTTAAAGCCTCAACTCAAAGCCAACACTTCCAATGATGCAGAATTCCCTCTGTTTAACAGGGAAATTGTTGGCCTATGTTCTGAGATCACAGCAGGATTTTAGAGACTTTTAATCATCTGTTCAAACATGTTACTGCATGCCTCTGGAGCAGGTAGGATTTGAACCCAGGCCTCATGGTTCAGTGGTAGAGACATTATCACTGTGTCACAAGAGCCTCAGGAATTTGTGCACCCAGAAGTGGTGAGAAGAATAGTGGGCAGATGAACTTAATTGGGAGAGAGGGAAAAAATTAGATTCTTGTGATGAAATAAACTGCAGTGATAAAGTTTTCCTGCTTATGTCATAGATTGACAAACTTACCAGCAGGTATCAATAAAGTTATCTTACTTGTTAAGTATGCATTGCATCTCATTAAAACTATCATTAAGACCCTGATGACTATCAATATTTTGACACAGCTTTAAATGATGCTGATAGTAACTTGATGTGAAGATGCCGGTGTTGGACTGGGGTGAACAAGGTCAGAAATCACACAACACCAAGTTATAGTCCAACAGGGTTATTTGAAAACACAAGCTTTCAGACCCTCACTCCTTTTTCAGGTGTTAGTGAGAGAGGCAGTATCAGACACAAAATTTATAAGTAAAAGATCAAAGGTTCACACCACTGATGTGGATGTATTAAACAAACCTAAGATGCTGTTAAGTCCTTAATCATTTAGAAGGTTTTAATTGATTAATATGCACATGTAAATCCCTGAATTCCTTTCATGTCACTGCCCTGAGAGAACTAAAGGTTTTATCAGTGTAAAGAAGAGGTGACATTTTAGTTCAGACAATGTATGTTAGGTGTGAGCCCTTGTTTAGAATCTGTTTGCGTTTTAGTTTGGAGTCAGACTGGTTTGATTTCTAGAGTAGGAATTTCTAAACTGCCACATTGACTGACTGTCTATAAATTGTGTGCTTTTTGAACAAAATAAAACGTATCTGCAAATGCAAATTCACCCTGTAGATTCACATGTGTGTGAGTGTGTGTGTGTGAGAGTGTGAGTGTGTGTGTATATGTGTGTGTGTGTGTATATTGTGGTGGGCTGACCTGTAGTGTGACATGAACTCAAGATCCTGGTTGACACTATCCTCATGGATTCCGAACTTAGCTATCAGCCTCTGCTCGGTGACTCTGCGCTGTTGTGTATCCTGAAGTCTGCCTTGGAGGACGTTTACCCGAAGATCCGAGGCCAAATGTCCTTGACCGCTGAACTGTTCCCCCACTGGGAGGGAACATCCCTGTCTGTCGCGTTCCCCCTCATCCGAACACATCCTCACCCGAACACATCCTCATCTGAACATATCCTCATCCGAACACATCCTCATTCGAACAGATCCTCATCCGAACAGATACTGTGTATGCATTGGGCTTGCCCATAGGGGATGGCTGTTTTAAGATGTTTAGAGTGGAAGCTACAGAAGTGCGGCATCATGAGGTTATCCATGGGCTTACTGTAGAGTGAGGTACTGAGGTGTTCGTCCCTGATTGAGATGCGATTGTCCAAGAATGAGACTGCTTGTAAAGCGCAGTCCACGGTAAATCTGATAGTGGGATAAAACTTGTTGATATTGCTATGTAGTTGTTTCAATGATTCCTCGCCATGAGTCTAAAGGAAGAAAATGTTATCAATGTATCTGGTGTATAGCATTAGTTGGAGGTTCTGTGAAGCAAAGAAGTCTTGTTCAAACCTGTGCATGAAATGTTGGCATATTGGGAGCAAATCTGGTCCCCATGGCTGTTCCGTGTGTCTGGATGAAGAACTGGTTGTCGAAGGTGAAAATGTTGTGGTTGAGGATGAAGCGGATGAGTTGTAGGATGGCATCTGGAAATTGGTAGCTGTTGGCATTGAGAACTGAGGCTGTTGCAACAGTGCCATCATTGTGGGGAATGCTGATGTAGAGTGTCGAAATGTCCATTGTGACGAGGAATGTTCCTGGTTTGACTGGTCTGTGGATGCTGAGTTTCTGTAAGAAATCTGTAGTGTCGCAACAGAAGCTGCGGGTTCCTTGTACAGTGGGTTTTAAGATGCCCTCGACATAGGTAGAGAGGTTCTCACACAGGGTCCAATTGCCTGATACGATGGGACGTCCAGGTGTGTTGGCTTTGTATATCTTTGGAAGGCAGTAGAACTCTCCTACACAGGAAGTATGTGGGATGAGAGTGCATAGGGTACTCTGAAGGTCTGGATCAAAAGTCTTGACCAGTCTGTTCAGTTGACGGGTGTGTTCTTTGGTCGGATCGGCAGGTAGTTGTCTGTAGTGTTCCTGGTTGTTCAGCTGTCGGTATGCTTCTTTGCAGTAGTCCATTCTATTCTGTATGACAATTTCTCCTCCTTTGCCTCGTGCTCATCAGGGATACAATCGCCTACGTGCAGGACAGTGGGTTGGACGTCTGCCTCATCAGCCTGGACCAGGAGAAGACCCTCAACGTGACATCACTTTGGGGAGGGTACGTGCAATTGGATCAACTGCTCTACACCAACATTGTTGGTGCAGCCTCAATCAATGGGTAGGAATCAGAATGCTTCCCGATCAGATCTAGACCGAGGCAGGGCTGGCCACTCTCCCCTGCCTTGTTTGTACGCTGCATGAAGCCTTTTGCCGAGATCATCAGGGAGGATGTGAGCCTGAGAGGGGTGAGGATTCTAGGCAGCGGAGGCCTGCAGGTCAAAGCCTCCCTGTACATGGATGATGTCGCTGTTCTCTGCACAGATCTGTAGTCAGTGAGCAGACTATTGAGCATCTGCGACCAGTTTGAACTGGCCTTGGGTGCCAAGGTCAATAGGGGCAAGACCAAAGCCATGTTCTTTGGGAACTGAGCCGACCAATCCTTTATACCCTTCACTGTCAGGACTAACTACCTAAAAGGTGCTGGGTACTTGGTTCAGAGGGGCTGGGGAGTGCACCAAAACTTGGAACACCGGTCCCTCTTCATTGCAGGAAAAAACCTGGTCATAGGGTGTGAGGTACTCTTTTTGTTGTTGTACATGGTGCAGGTCTGGCCTATTCCCTGAACCTGCGCCACTGCAGTCACCCGGGCCATCTTTCACTTCATTTGCAAGTCAAATATGGACTGGGTTCAAAGGGACATTATGTATAAAGAACAGGACAAAGGCAGGAAGAAACATACCCAGTTGCTACCCTCATCCTGATGGCCACCTTTGTGTGTGGCTGCATCAAGCTGTGTGTAGACCCTCAGTACACAAACACCGAGTGTCACTACTTACTGAGGTTCTACCTGTCCCTGGTGTTGCGAAGGATAGGCTTGGCCTTGTTGCCGCAGAACGCTCCAAGTAGTCGGACTGTCCTATACCACCTGTCCTTTGTGGAGAAATTTGTGAAGAAAAACACCTTTGACCACAAGCCTATCAGGCAGTGGTCAGCAAGTAGCGTCTTCAAGACCCTTTGGGAAAAGGAGAGAATGGATCTGGTCGTGTGGTTTCCTGTGTAGACTACCAAAGTCATTTGACAGAATGCCTCATCACCAGAGCTCTCCAACAAGCACCAGGACATTACTTGGCTGGTGCTGAGAAGGGCTCTGCCTGTGAGACCCTTCACGCACGTCCGGACTCTCTGCGCCACCGCTCACTGCTCTCGAAGTGGCGCAGAGGGGACGAGACTGTCACACACCTCCTTTTGGAATGTACCTTTGCAAAGGAGGTCTGGAGGAACATGCAATGGTTTGTGTCAAGGTTCGTCCCAAGCAGCTCCATGAAGCGGGACTCTGTGCTCTATGGGCTATTCCCTGGGACACACATCAAGACCAATATCACCTGCGCTTGGAGGACCATCAACACGGTGAAAGACACGCTTTGGTCTGCTGAAACATGCCGGTCTTCCAGTTGACCCCAACTGAGTGTTGCAGGCTGGCACATTCCAAGGTCCAGGACTACAGGCTGAGGGATGCAATAAAACCTGGGCAGCTGCCGCCAAGGCGCAAATGGGAAAGACCAGCGTGTAAGGTCCTTCTGCCAAAACATAACGGGTGTCCATTCAGTAACCAGACCCTGCTGATGCCTCAGCTATATGCCAAGAGGTTAATCATAAATATAGAGAAAAATGAACACCAAAGTTTATTTTATTCTCTGTAAATAATGACAATACAGATTGGAATGGCTACATTAACTGTGCATGTACAGAAAGACTTTCTTCTATGAATAAAGTATATTTTTGCAATGAAAAATCTTACTAACAATGTGCCATTCTCAACAGTGGAACTGAACGTGGGTTCCACTTCCACGCTTGATTTTTGTAATTGTAATTAAAAATGAAAAGCGCTGGCAGCGTGCAGTGGAGGAAGACAGCATGTCGCTCTGGGCCATCTCTAAGCCCAGCTGCCATAGGGCAAACAGGGGCAGCTTGTAGGTGAAGGGCATGGAAGCAGTAGCAGTGTCTGAGCTGCATGGAGCTGTAGAAGTGATAAAGACAGGGAGATAAGTTCTTGACAGCATGAAACCTCAAAAGTGGTGAGGGGGAAGAAAAATAAGTGGGGCAATGGTGCACTCAGTCATTCTGGAAGCTGTGCTGTGGTCAGTCCAGGAACTGTGCTGTGGTCATTCTGGGAGCTGTGCTGTTTCCAGTCCAGGAACTGTGCTGTGGTCAGTCCAGGACCTGTGCTGTGGTCATTCCAGGAGGAGTACTGTGATCAGTCCAGGAACTGTGCTGTCGTCAATCTGGGAGGTGTGCTGTGGTCAGTCTCGGAGCTGTGCTGTGGTCAGTCTGGGAGCTGTGCTGTGATCAGTCCAG
>NC_063345.1:35099578-35100223 GCF_021869965.1 Rhincodon typus
GGTGTGCTGTGGTCAGTCTGGGAGCTGTGCTGTGGTCAGTCTGGGAGGTGTGCTGTGGTCAGTCTGGGAGCTGTGCTGTGGTCAGTCTGTGAGTGGTGCTGTGGTCAGTCTGGGAGCAGTGCTGTGGTCAGTCTGGGAGGTGTGCTGTGGCCAATCTGGGAGCTATGCTGTGGTCAGTCCAGGAGCTGTGCTGTGGTCAGTCTGGGAGGTGTGCTGTGGCTAGTCCGGGAGCTATGCTGTGGTCAGTCCGGGAGCTGTGCTGTGGTCAGTTTGGGAGGTGTGTTGTGGTCAGTCTGGGGGGTGTGCTGTGGTCAGTCTGGGAGGTGTGCTGTGGTCAGTCTGGGAGCTATGCTGTGGTCAGTCTGGGAGTTGTGCTATGGTCAGTCCAGGAGGTGTGCTGTGGTCAGTCTGGGAGGTGTGCTGTGGTCAGTCCGGGAGCTGTGCTATGGTCAGTCTGGGAGGTGTGCTGTGGTCAGTCCGGGAGCTGTGCTGTGGTCAGTCCGGGAACTGTGCTGTGGTCAGTCCGGGAGCTGTGCTGTGGTCAGTCTGGGAACTGTGCTGTGGTCAGTCTGGGAGTTCTGCTGTGGTCAGTCTGGGAGGTGTGCTGTGGCCAGTCTGGGAGCTATGCTGTGGTCAGTCCGGGAG
>NC_063345.1:35100323-35100744 GCF_021869965.1 Rhincodon typus
AGTCTGAGAGTTGTGCTGTGGCCAGTCCGGGAGTTGTACTGTGGTCAATCTTGGAGCTGTGTTGTGGCCAGACTGGGAGGTGTACTGTGGTCAGTCTGGCAGCTGTCCTGTGGTCAGTCTGGGAGGTGTGCTGTGGCCAGTCTGGGAGCTATGCTGTGGTCAGTCCGGGAGATGTGCTGTGGTCAGCCTGGGAGGTGTGCTGTGGTCAGTCCGGGAGCTGTGCTATGGTCAGTCTGAGAGTTATGTTGTGGTCAGTCTGGGAGCTATGCTGTGGTCACTCCGGGAGGTGTGCTGTGGTCAGTCTGGGAGGGGTGTTGTGGTCAGTCCGGAAGTTGTGCCGTGGTCAGTCTGGGAGGTGTGCTGTGGTCAGTCTGGGAGCTGTGCTGTGGTCAGTCCGGGAGTTGTGCTGTGGTCAGTCTGG
>NC_063345.1:35105744-35131169 GCF_021869965.1 Rhincodon typus
TATGAAGGGAATAGATAAGATAGAAGTAGAGAGGATGTTTCCACTGGAAGGTGAAGCTAGGACAAGAGGGCATAGCCTGAAGATTAGAGGGAGCAGATTTAGGACTGAACTGAGAAGGAATTTCTTCACCCAGAGGGTTGTAAATCTATGGAATTCCTTGCCCAGTGAAGTAGTTGACGCTACCTTTTAAAGATAAGGTAGATTTTTTTTGAACAATAAAGGAATTAAAGGATACGGTGAGAACGCAGGTAAGTGGATCTGAGTCCACGAAAGGATCAGCCATGATCTTATTGAATGGCGGAGCAGGCTCGAAGGGCCAGACGGCCTACTCCTGCTCCTAGTTCTTATGTTCTTATGTTCTTATGTCAGTCTGGGAGCTATGCTGTGGTCAGTCTGGGACATGTGCTGTGGTCAGTCTGGGAGCTGTGCTATGGTCAGTCTGGGAGCTATGCTGTGGTCAGTCTGGGAGCTGTGCTGTGGTCACTCTGGGAGCTGTGCTGTGGTCAGTCCAGGAGCTGTGCTGTGGTCAGTCTGGGAGGGGAGTTCTCCACTCAGTTCAGGAGCTGGCTGGGTTTTGATTTGTTTGCAGTCTGTTAGCCTGCAGTCAGTCCAATACAAGGCATAGTCAGGAGTGTGATGGAATATTCGCTACTTGCCTGTATGGGTGCAGCTCCAACAACATTCAAGAAGACTGACACCATCCAATCAGCCCACTTGGTTGGCACCATATCCACAAACGTCCACTCCCTCAGCAACTGATGATCATTAGCAGCGAAGTGTAGCATCCACAAGACACACTACAAAAATTCACCAAAAATCCTTAGAAAGCACCTTCCAAACACATGACAACTTCTAACTGGAAGGACAAGGGCAGCAAATACTTGGGACACCACCAATTGCAAGTACCCCTCGAAGCCACACACCATCCTGAATTGTAAATATATCACCATTCCTTAAGACAGAATCCCTCTTGTCCTCACGTATCACCCCACTAACCTCCGGATTCAATGCATCATTCTCCGCCACTTCTGCCACCTGCAATCTGACCCCAAAATGAAGAATATATTTCCCTACCCACCCCTATCTGCCTTCCGTTGGTACCGCGCTCTCTGTGACTCCCTCATCCAGTCCACACTCCCCACTCACCCCACCACCCCCGGCACCTTTCCCTGCACCCGCAGGAGGTGCTACACCTGCCCCTACACCTCCCCCCTCACCTCCATCCAAGGAACCAAAAATACCTTCCACATCAGATAGATGTTCACCTGCACATCCGTCAATGTGGTCTATTGTATCCGTTGTTCCCGATGTGGCCTCCTCTACATCGGGGAGACCATGCGGAGGCTTGGACACCACTTTGTACAGCACCTGGACTCTGTTTGCGACAAACAACAACACCTTCCAGTCGTGAACCACTTCAGCTCCCTCTCCCACTCCCTGGACGATATGTCCATCCTGGGCCTCCTCCAGTGTCACAACAACGCCACCCGGAAACTGGAGAAGCAGCATCTCATATTCCGCCTTGGGAGACTACAGCCCAATGGTCTCAATGTGGACTTTACTAGCTTCAAAATCTCCCCATCCCCCAGCCTCATCCCATGACCAACCCTCCCTCCCATCCCTGCCTCCTTGACCTGACACAACCTGTCCATCTTCTCACCCACCTATCCGCACCTCCCACCTCACTGACCAATCCCGACCACTCCCTACCTGCACTCACCTATCGTCATCCCACCTACCTTCCCCAGCCCCACCCCTCCTCTCTCTATTTCAGAGCTCCTTTCCCCCTTTCCTATTTCTGAAGAAGGGTCCCGACTTGAAAATTCAGTTTTCCTGCTCCTCTGATGCTGCCTGGCCTGCTGTGTTCCTCCAGCTCCACACTGTGTTATCACCATTCCTTAAGTGTTGCTGGGTCAAAATGCTGAAATTCTCTCATTAATGGCATTGTCAGTTTGCCTATAGCATATGGAATGTAGTGGTTCAAGAAGGCAGCTCTGCACTACCCTTCTCCAACGGCAGTTGGGGAATGAGCAATAAATGCCTACACAGCCAACAATGCATCCCATGAGTTCTACAGTTGCTGTAGGATGAAGGGAACAATGCTGCGTTATATGCCATGTATATATTATGACAAACTGCACTGAATTCAATGCTAACATTTGTGGTTGGTGGGGATCTGGAATGGTAAGGGGATTGGAGAGCAGCAGGTACTCCCATTTTGAAGTAATATGTTGTCACTCAGCTTTCACCAGGTTAGTACACCTACTGTGAGCAGGGCCATGGTGGAGAAGTGTATAGGGCTGCTGAAGATGTAGTTCTGCTGCTTGGAGCAGTCCAGGAGGACCCTTCAGTATAGTTTGGACAGAGTATGTTGTATCAGCCTGTCTCCCTGTATTCTGCTCAATTGGCAATGAAGTGACGTAAAAGACACTGAGGAAATAGGGAGCAGAAGCAGTCTTACATGGAGGAGGACGAGGAAATTGGGAAGGAGGAAGCTCTCCTTTGCATGAAAGAGCTCAGCTGTGACAGGCATCACAAGCCAGGCAGGACCTGATTGACACCCAGTTCCAGCAGATGGGAGCTGGGTACAGCAGGTCATCATGGAACATTAAGTAGTTGTTGGTCATCATGCCCAACTTTTTGGTTTGCATTGTGAGGTGATGTACAACCTCCCCACTATCAGCGCCTGAGGAATACAGAGTGTCATTCCTCAAGTCCGCATTGTCTCCCTCATAAACAGAAAATACGCAACCTAAGTATAGAAACCCCAGATAGGGGAAAGAATATTATCTCTTGCACCCTGTAGATGACTGCCATTTCTCTGCATCACTTCCATTCATAGTCAGTGTGGTTCACAATTGATAGCTATCCCAAGCACAGTACCCTCTTGTTGATTTCTTCAGTCAAATTGAGCATCCTACCTCTGGAGCTTTGACTGCATTCTTCAAACAAAAGGTCTATGATTCACTGGGTTATGGGAAGAAGTACAGACGCACACATTGCTGATGCTGGGACACAATCAAAGGTGTTCCAATGAAGGAGCAACATCTTCTTGTAATAAAGGAAGTTAACTATTGGGAAATACACTGCAACAAAATGCTAGAAGAATGGAAATGATTATATGTTTACGTATGTGAGAAACAGATACATTGATGAAATACTCATGCTATGGATGTGCCCTCAAAAAGCACTTTTCTTCTGTCACTGCCTCCCGTGTATAACTAGGTGCAGCCCTGATATCTACAGCATGGACTGAGATAGCCTGCTGACTGGTTTGCCCTGATGATGGTCAAGACTTAGGAGCTCAAAACCTTGAGGGTCCTGGCGTGAGGAGAATCTCCTGTACAACTACAGATGCAGCGTCCTTGGCCTGAGCAGCTTCAGATGATTGAATGAAATGGAAGAGGGAAGGTAGACAGGCTGTGTGCCTCTGGAGTATTCTGAGATGAAGCTCCCAATGTCTATCTGTCATTCCTCCTCTCTGTGAGCACCATCCTGTCTCCTTGAGAGGAAGGAGTATCTGGAATGAGATCAAGGTGCCTTGTTCCCCTCTTGCCTTGTCATTGACACTGAGCATCCATGGCCAGCGAGATGGATACAGAACCAAATGCATTTCTGGTAGCTGCTTAGACATTCTGCTGCTCCTGGATCTCCAAGACATTCCCACTTTTCCATGGAGGTAGCTGAACATTCACATGCTGTGGCTACAAGAGCAGGCCAGAAGCTGGGTATACTCCAGCGAGTAACTCACCTCCTGACTCCTCAAAGTCTGTCCACCATCTACAAGGCACAAGTCAGGAATGTGATGGAATACTCCCCACTTGCCTGGATGAGTGCAGCCCCAACAACACTCAAGAAGCTTGACACCATACAGGACAAAGCAGCCCGCTTGATTGGCACTACATCTACAAGCATCCACTCCCTCCACCACCGATGCTCAGTAGCAGCAGTGCGTACTATGTACAAGATGCACTGCAGAAATTCACCAAAGATCCTCAGACAGCACCTTCCAAACCAACGACCACTTCCATCTAGAAGGACAAGGGCAGCAGATATATGGGAACACCATCACCTCCAAATTCCTCTCCAAGCCACTCACCATCCTGACTTGGAAATATATCACCACTCCTTCACTGTCGCTGGGTCAAAAACCTGGAATTCCATCCCTAATAGTATTGTGGGTCAACCCACTGCAGGAGGACTGCAGTGGTTCAAAAAGGCAGCTCACCACTGCCTTCTCAAGGGCAACTAGGGATGGGCAAGAAATGCTGACCAGCCAGTGACACCCACATCCCACAAAATGAATAAAAGAAAGAAAAGCACAAAGATGCACATATTCCCCCACCGTTTGCCATAGTCAGGGCCTCCAGTATCACTGCTATATTCCCATGCCTGTCTCTGCGGGTTGAGCCTGTCACTTATGGACTAGTGCAGAGGCACATCTTCTGCATGAGCTCTGCAGATGTCTGGTTTCTGGAAATTCTCAGATGCCAGACACCTCGGTATTTCTTCCTCCACTGGCTGTAGTCACATTTCAGTAATGTGTTCACCAGATGGTGCTCCTGAGCTTATTCTGGCAAGTACCCACTGGGATGAAAGACTCTGAACTGCTGAGGAATGCAGCTGCATTATCATACACAGAGCTGATGCTTGGCAAAGGCTGTGTCTGCATCTGTTGGCCACTTGAGCTTGTGGAAGAGAAGACACAGAATTAGTGAAGGTGCACAAACATTTATGCATATTATTATGCATATTTTTTGTTGCTTATAAGAATTAAGACAGAGTGAGAGAGAAATCTGATTTTGATGAGTACTGAGTAAGGTTGTGTATTTCGCTCCTAGTTGTTTGTTTGTAATTGGTAAGGTTCACAATGGCAGGAGAACTCAGCCTCATGGAATGTTCTTCTTGCAATATTGGGAAATCAGGGACATTCCCAGTGTCCATGGTGACCGCACATGCAGCAAGTGTGTTCAGCTGTCGCTCCTGATTGGATGCATTGAGTAGCTGGAACTGTGGATTGACTCACTATGTAGCATCTGTGATGCTGAGGATGTCATGGATAACATGTTTAGTGAGCTGGTCACACCAGAAGTATGGGTACATAGGCAGAAAAGCATTGAGTGACCACCAGGAAGACTAGTAAGTGTGGCAGGCAGTGCAGGATTCCCCAGTTACCATTCCTCTCCCAAACAGACATACCATGTTGGATACTGTTGGGAGGATGGCCTCTTAGGGGAAAGCAGCAGCAGCCAAGTTTGTGGCATGACTGTTGGCTGTGCTGCAGAGCAGTGGAGGAGAAAGACTGGGAGAGCTTTAGAGATAGGGTGTTCAACTGTGAGAGGAACTGACAGACAGTTCTGTGACAACAAACAATACTCTCAAATGGTATGTTGCCTTCCTAGTACTAGGGTCAGGGATGTCTTGGAGTGGCTGCAGGGTATTCTGAAGGGGAGGATGAACAACCAGCTGTTGTGGTACATGTCATTACAATGGCATGGGTAAAAATAGGAATGAAGTCCTGCAGCAAGAGTTTAGAGAGTTAGTTAGTAGATTAAAAAGGAAGACTACTAAAGTTGTAATCTCTGGAATACTTCCAATACCACACATGACTATGTATAGGAATAGGAAGATAGGTCAAATGAATGTGTGGTTAAAGAATGGTGTAGGAGGCAGGGTTTGGATTTTTGGATCATGGGACATCTTCTGGTGTAGGTGGGACCTGTATAAGCTGGATGGTTTGCACCAGAATGGGTCTAGTATCGTTGCTGGGAGATTTCCTCGTGCTATTTGGGATGTTTGTAAACTGATTTGGCAGGGGCATGGGGCACAAAGCAGATGTAAAGTCAAGAGAAAGGCCCAATCAGTGATAGAAGGAATACCAGGATATTCCAATAGGTAGTGAAGACACAGGCTGAATAAGACACATGCTAAGTTGTAAAAGCTTTAGTTGTAAAGCTAAATTGTATCTATTTGAATGCGAGGAACTTGACACATAAAGCAGATGAATTTAGAACATTGATCAGTGCGTGGGGAAATGAAATTGTCGCAATCATTGAGACATGGTTCAAGAAAGGACAGGATTGGCAGTTCGCCATTTCAAGGTATAGAAGCCTCAGATGGGAGAGGTGGGTTAGTAAGAGAGATGGGCGCATTGTACTATTGATAAAGGAAACCATCACTGCAGTAATGAGGGAGGATGTTATAGGAGGGTTTTCAAATGAGGCCATCTGGGTAGAGCGTAGCAATAAAAAAAGGGACAATGACCTGACTGTGATTAAACTACACACCTCTCAACAGTCAGAGGGAGACAGGGGAGCAGATATGTAAGCAAATCACAGAAAGTTGTAAGAGAAATAGGGTTATAGTTGTAGGGGACTTCAATTTTGCGAGCATTAACTCAGACTGTCTTAGTATGGAAGGATTATACAGGGTGAAATTTTAAAAGTGCATCCAGGACAGCTTTTTGTGCCAATATGTAAGCAGTCCTACTAGAGCTGGGGCAGTGCTAGGCCTAATCCTAGGGAATGAAGCCGGTCAAGTGGTTGAAGTTTCTGTGGGCAAGTGGGCAAGTTGTGACCACAACTCTGTAAGTTTCAATGTCATTATGGAAAGGGATAAGGATCATGCAGAAGTTACGTGCCAAAATTGGGAAAAGGCCAATTTCAATATTATTGGTCAGGATCTAGCAAACATAGAGTGGGAACAGCTACTTACAAGTAAGTCTACATTTGGAAAGTGGGAGCCCTTTACAAGTACTACAGTGAGAATTCAGGGCTAGCATGTTCCTCTGATTAAATATATTGACATTGGGTTCTGATACTTCAGAAAATCGCATTGCTGTACCTTTCTATGGGATTATGCCATGTTTAATGCAAAGCAATGTGTCTTGCTTATAGAATTGGTAATGATGCAGTATTAGACATTATACTGTAAAGATGTATAATTCAAGAGGTATTTCCAATTTAAGCGAAAAATACGCTTGCATTTGGATTTGTGACCAGCCTTGCACTTTTGTAACAATGCTAACACTTTAATTTCTGTTTTAATAAAGGCAGCATTTAAGTTGACCAAAATAAAAAGTGAAGAGCAAGGGCAGCAGGTCCAGGGAACCTTGGATGTCAAGGGATATCGACAGTTTGATAAAGAGAAAAAAGGAAATATATGTCAGGTACCACGCATCAAAAACATGGGAGGCCCTTCAAAAGTATAGAGTGTGTAATGGGTTGCTTAAAAAGGAAATTAGTGATCAAGGAAACCCTAAGGCTTTTTATAAGTATATTAAGAGTAAGAGAATTACAAGGGAAAGTGTGGGACCTATTAGAAACCAAAGAGGCAACTTGTGCATGGAGCTAGTGGGCGTGAGTGAGATCTTAAATTAATACTGCTCATCTGTATTCACAGAGGGGAAAGACACTGTAGTCGGGAATTTCAGTTGAGATGGTGAGGTTCTAGCTCACATTAAGATTAATAAGTTTAATATTAGATTGATAAGATTAAAATTAAATGTTTTAGAGGGTATACAGGTGCATAAAGCCCCTGGGCCTGATGAGATGTATCCCAGGCTAACATGGGAGAAGATAGCTGGTCCCTGGCAGCGATATTTAATTCTTCATTGGCCACAGGCAAAGTGCCAGATGACTAGAGGATAGTTAATGCGGTTCCTTTGTTCAAGAAGGGCAGCAGGGATAAGCCAGTAATTACAGACCAGTTAGTCAAAATCAGTGGTAGGGAAATTACTTGAAACATTCTGAAAGACAGGATTAATCAATACTTAGAGAGGCAGGGGTTCATCAGGGGTAGTCAGCATGAATTTGCTAGAGGGAGCTCCTATCTGATTAATTTAAGTGAGTTATTTGAAAAGGTGACTAAATATATTGATGAGGGTACTGCAGTTGATGTGGTTTGCATGGATTTCAGTAAAACCTTTGACAGGGTCCCACGTGGAAAACTGGTCTGAAAGGTAAGACCCCTGGGATCCAAGGCATATTGGCAAACTGGATCCAAAACCAGCTTACAAATAAGAGACAAAGGGTGATGGTGGAGGTTTCTTTTTGTGATTGGAAGCCTGTGACCAGCAGTGTACCACAGGCTTCATTGCTGGGACCCTTGCTGTTTGTAATACACATTAATGACTTGGATGTGAATGTAGAAGGTATGTTTAGTAAGTTTGCAGATGACATGAAAATTGGTGGTGTTTTTGAAACTGATGAAGATGGTCTCAGGTTACAGTCTGAAACTGATCAGCTGGTAAACTGGGCTGAGCAATGGCAGATAATTTTGATGGGCGTGAGGTGATGCACTTTAGGAGGTCTAATAAGGTAAGGACATACAAAATGAACAGTAGGTCCCTGGGGAGTACTGAGGAACAAAAGGACCTTGGTGTACAAGTCCATAGATCCTTGAAAATGTCAGCATAGGTAGACAGGGTGGTGAAGAAGGCATATGGGTTGCTTGTCTTCATTAGCAAGAACTTGGAATATTTTATTTCAAAAATATACTTTATTCAGAAAAAAATCTTTATTTACATACATAATCACTAGAGCAGTTCAATTCTGTACAGTCTTTGCATATTGAGAACAAACAAAAATCCAAGACATTTCTTACTTTTACAGGACTATATTTACATTTATTTGATGCACCAGGAGGGTCCGATACCCATTTAACTTTGGCTGAAAGAAGTGAGATTGTGGTCTTTCCCCTCTGCACCTTGGCAGTCCCCAAGCTTTAGTACATCCCTCAGCACGTAGTCCTGGACCTTGCAATGTGCCAGTCTGCAACACTTTATCAAGGTCAACTCCTTACTCTCAAAGACCCACAAAGTTCAGGCAGGCCAAAGAGCATCTTTTACTAAGTTGATGGTCCTTCAGGTGCAGTCGATGTTTGTCTCAGAGTGCATCTTAGGGAACAGACCACAGAACACAGAGTGCTGCATCACAGGCCGGACCTCAACAAAAACCACGATATCTCTCTCCAGACTTCCTTTGCAAAGGCACATTCCAGAAGGAGATCTGTGACAGTCTCTATGCCCCCGCAGCTGCTTCAAGGGCAGTGTGCAGTGGCACAGAGAGTCTGGACATACATGAAGGTTCTCACAGGCCCTTCTCACCACCAGCCAAGCGACATCCTGGTGCTTGTTGGAAAGTTCTGGTGATGAGGCATTCTACCAGGGACAGGTAGTACATAGTGACATTCGATGTTTGCGTACGGAGAGTCTACACACTGCTTGATGCAGCCGCACACAAAGGTGGCCATCAGGATGAGGGCAACATTGCGTACATCCTTCACCCCCTTATCTAGAGCTTTATACATGGTGGCCCTGGGGACATGGTCCATCTTAGACCTCCAGATGAAGTGGAAGATGGCTCAGGTGACAGCAATGACACAGATTTTGGGAATTGGTCAGACCTGCACCACGTAAAACTCAGAGAGAGTACCTCACACCTGATGACCAGGTTTTTACCCCCAATGGAGGAGGAGAAGTGCTCCCAGATGCCACTTTGGCGATACACTCCTCCCAGGTTTTTACACACACCCCAGCCCCTCTACCTTATTCCCAGCAGCTTCAGGTAACCTATCCTGACGGTGAAGGGGATAAAGGATCAGTCAGCCCAGCTCCCAAAGAACATGGCCTCACTATTGCCTCAATTTACCTCCCAAGACATGTTCATGAGTCTGCGCACTGACAACGGATCCAAGCAGAAAATGGTTACATCATCAATGTACAGGGAGGCTTCGACTTGCAGTCCTCCACTGCCTGGAACAGTCATCCCCTCAGCCTTGCATCCTTCCTGATGGACTCAGCAAAAGGCTCTATATAACACACAAACAAAGTGAGAGAATATGGGGACAATTTTATAAAACATTGGTTAGCCCACAGATAAGATATTGCGTGCAGTTCTGGTCACCATACTATTGGAAGACATAATCGCACTAATGACGGTGCAGAGGAGATTCACCAGGATGTTACCGGGGATGAAAAGTCTCAGTTGTGAGGAGAGACTGGATAGTCTGCGTTTGATTTCCAGCAGAGGAGGCTGAGGGGCAATCTAATTGAGCTATACAAAATTATGAGATGTATAGACAGAATAGATTGTGAGAATCTCTTCCCCATGGCAGACATGCCTAAGACCAGCAGGCATAGGTTTATGGTGAGGAGCAAGTGGTTTAGAGGAGATCTGAGATTTTCTTTTACCCAGAGGTTGGTAGCTATATACAATGTGCTGCCTGAGAGGCAGTTACTTTCACAACATTTAAGAAGCATCTGGCTGAGCACTTAAAATGCCAGGGCATGGTAGGCTATGGACCAAGGGCCGACAAATGGGATTACTGTAGTTTGCTGTTTGTTGGTCAGCACAGAGATGCTGGGCCAAAGAGCTTGTTTCTGTCCTGGATGCCTCTATGAATGTGTCAGACTACCTGCACATCTGAGATGAGCAGACTACAATGTTCCTCACTGGGCTCTCCTCCCAACTCTGGACCTGTCAGTTCCAATGCCTGCTCCTCATAATGGATGAGGATTGAATAGCTGGCACCTCTGCTCTGGTCTTGGTCTCTCGAACTTGTTGTGCGCCAGTTTTGCCCACAATGAGAAAAACAGAAGGTTTGAGCCTAACGGTAATGTGTGTACGAGTACTTGATGAACATAGCCCTGCCAAGTGGTGATCCTTCTCCAATAAATGAGTAGGAAGGGCAATGTCCAGGAAGTGTTCAAAAGTTAACAGAATAAGGTGAGTACGGACCCTTCAGTGCACATTATGCATGTGATGTGATTTCCAGTGTCTAGAACTTACAATGCCTGTGTGATAAGGTGGTGCAGTGCCAGAGTTAGATTGAGTGACGGCCCGATAAGAATGAGGTTGCAGTGTGAAGGTGGTGGTACTTTCTCTTGCAGAGCACAGGAGACCATTTATACTCATCCTGCGCCATGTTCTGGTTCTTTGGCAAGGGCCATTGGCACTGACCTGTGAGGTGGTGTTGGCGTGGAGAGCCAGGGCTGCTGGGAAAAGTTCATTCTGCCATCACTTCCCCTACTTTCCAGGACAGCCTGGAACATAATGTCTAGTGAGTCATCGCTAAATCTTGGAGCCACCTTGTGCTTGTTCTGCAACGTCTCTGTGAGATGTGAGGGCAAGCAACACTGGCTCCTACATTGCTCCTGATTTACAGTAAGTGGTTAACTAAAGTTACTTGAGGAGGGATACCTACTGTTCTGATCTGGTCTGGCCAATGTGTGGTCCCAGACCCACAGCAATGTGGTTGCCTCTTAACAGCCCTCTAGACAATTAAGGATGGGAATAAATGCTTGCTTAGCAAGCGATGTCCATACAACATGAATGATTTTTTTTTTAAAAACGGTACCTGAATGACCTTGAAATAGTGCCCAATTGTTTCAGCTCAGAAGGTCATGGTGGAGGAAAGACTTACAGCCTGCCAACTCTTTAAGGTCTGTTGTTTAATTCATGCTACAGCTCACTTGCGTTTGGAAAAGCAAGAAATTGTGCAGGAAAACATGCAGAAGTTACTCCCTCGATGATGCCCAACACCAAATGAAATTTCCAGTGTCTAGAACTTACAACTTCAATCTAATCCCTGGTGTAGACTGCTAGTTATTCCCCCAACTAAACTGGATTTCCCTCCAAGTTTCTTATAGTCTGCAAATTTAAACAGTTAGTTTCAAAATTCATGTGATTAATATGCATAATTATCAGAAATCATTCAAATATCAAACTGTAAGGTGCAGCACACAGCACCTGTTTTCTTCCCCTACACTAGGGCTGGTAGCTCCCACCCAACCTCTTTGTTTCAATCATCCTTTCCAGTCCAACAGCTTTTGTTCAGTCCATGTTCAATATTTTTATAAGCAATAAATAAAGATGTTAAAAGGAAATGCAAAAAAAAAATCATTTTAAATAGTCTTGTGATTTTTCACTCAAATTGCTCACAGGCACGTACCTAAGTTATTCTTCAATTGTTAGAATCTCTAGTTATTCTTCAATTGTTAGAATCTCTAGTAATCTCTAGTTAGAATCTCTGGAGGGTTAACAATACTACCCTTCTATAGTCTGCACAAGTGGATGAGAGCAAAAAAAATCACTCCGCCATCATTATCGTCTGCAAATCTCAAAAAAGTCAAGGGTGCAGTTGTAATGGACTGTAAACCTAAATGATTATAAAGGATTCTGTAACATCCTTAGACCATGAAATGAAATCATAGAATATTAGAGTCTTTCAACACATCATTTCTATGCAGCTCCTTGAAAGTTTTTGTTTGCTTTTTAATCCAGCACCTATTATTTTGCAAAAGGCAGTAGCCAGTGTTGCCAGTAGGGGATGCTAGAGGTCCACAAAGTCTGGTCAGCTTTTGACACACGCTTGGTGCTCAGTTACAGATATTTCAATGAATTTCCTGAGCCCATGAGAGAACGACTGCTACCTTTCATTCACTTTCAGTTGCATTTTCAAAAAAAGAGCTACTTGAAAATAAGACCTGATGGTGTAGGGAGTAACATACTAACATGGAGAGAGAATTAGTCAGCAAACGTAGGAATGAGATCAGGCATGAATGGATCATTTACAAGGTGGCAAGGTATGTCAAGTGGAGTACTGCTGGGGCTAGTGCAGGGCTTCAGCTATTTACAACGTATCTCAATGACAAGGGTGAAGGGACTCGTATTATTGTTGCGAAATTTGCTGATGACATAAATGTAGTTTGGAAAACAAGTAGTGAAGAGGACAGCAGGAGTCTGTAATGGGTTTAGACAGGGTAAGTGAATGGGTAAACTTTTGACAGATGGAGCATCCTATGGATAAATATGAGCTTGTCCACTCTGGCAGGAGACTACAGAACTCAAAGGACATGGATGACCTGAATGACAAAAAGTTAGTGCACAGCATAGCAAGTGACTAAGAAGGCAAATTGAATGCTGTCATTTATTGTGACGGGAATGGAATGTAAAAGTAAAGATGTTTTGTTACAGTTGTGGAGAGTATTCTTGAGACACACCTGGAGTGCTGCGTGCAGTTTTGGTCACCTTATTTAAGAAAGGACATAAATGCATTAGAAACAGTTCACAGATGGTTAATTTGATTAATACCTGGGATGGAAGCATTATCTTATGAGGAATATTAGGATCTGTATCCGCTAGAGATTATAAAAATGGGGCTACTTGATAGGGTGGATGCTGAAAGGATGTTTTCCCTTGTGGGGGAACATCAAACTAGGAGAGAGAATTAAAAATTAGGGAGCTCCCGTTTAAAACAAATATAAAATTCTCTCAGACGGTCGGTCCTGAGTCTCTGAAACTTTCTTCCCCAAAGAATTGTGGAGGCCAGGTTGTTGAGTATTTTTAAAGCAGAGTGTGGATCAGCAAGGAAATCAAAGGTTATCAGATATAGGTGGGAATGTGGAGTTGAGGCCACAATTAAATCAGTCATGATCTTATTAAATTGCATTGGGCTTGAGTAGTCAAACAGCCTATTCTAATTATTGAAGAACTACAGCAATTGCAGTGAACTATCCAACATAATTAAAGCAAGGAACAAGATAACTTCTTCAGCACTTCATGTAAATATATATCTATTATGCATTATACTCCATATATTGAATGTCGTGGCCTTGGTTTGGAACATGCTTGAAGCAAAATGAACCTGTTTTTTCTCTTAATCATTCAAAACAAAAATGGAAATTGGTGGTGTTCCCTCATTGGTTCGACAAGTGTGTGCAATTGCTGAAGCTGGATTAGATACTTTTTGAGACAAACTGGCACAGGTGCTTTCAGCTGGAAAACAAGAAAAGAATTAACCAGCAACAACCTTTGGATTGGTTTCATGCAGCAAATTGTCACAGTATGGAAAGGAGAGAGAGAGGAGTGATTCAGCTCTCCTTCCTCCTAAAGCCTACAAACAAGTGAGAACCCTCTCTCTCCTTCTACATGTGAAAAAGAATCAACATTCAAAGACTTTGCAAAGAGAAAACTTTTAATTCAAGCAAAGACCAACATTCAGCTGATTAGCTATCAATTACAGGGTCACTGCAGTCGAGAATAACGTGATATCATCACCAGGAACCAAAAAATACATTTCTTTTTGTGGCTTAGACTCTTGATCCACAGACTTTTTTGCCTTTATTTTCCACAAACAATATTCCTGAAAAATTATTTGTCTTGCCTGTCCTATCCATTCTATTTGCAAATTAATGCACGTATGATTGGACTTAAAGAGGATATACTTTGGGTTCGCAGTTTTGTGAATTATGGAAGGGTTTGTAAATTACAGAAGGTTTTTTTTTATTAACCTATTTTTCTAATCAACCTGTTCAGAGATGCGATTGCACACCTGTGGAGCAGCTGGGACTTGAACCCAAGCCTCCCTATTAGTGATTAATAATCCATTTTACCACATGTTACAGCGTAATTTTGTGAGAATATACAACCTTTTTTTTCATCTTGTTCATTGATGAAATCTGGCGTGAATTTCTTTTATCTCGGTTAGTGATCACAGTCACACCTTAACCAGCCTACAGATTAATATCATCATATTTCACATTTATGATGACTTGTGGAATATGGGGCCTGATTTCCAGTGCACACTTCTCATCAGTACACAAGCGTAATATTGTGTCACAACTGCTGCAGAGACTGGTTCTTGAAGAAGGAGCACTTTTAATTTCCAATGATGCAAATTCAACGGCCATTTATTTTTTATTTACACTCATTTAAATATTTCTGTGTAATATTTCTGAGTCTGAATCGTGGATAAAGGAAATCTCATTTTGGAATGGGAATCCAGTGACATCTGAGAAGAGGGCTCGTAAAATATTGATTGCTTGAACTTTACAGAATTAACATATCCAGTCCTTCCATAGACAATCAAAAAGTATCCAAAATACATCTAAAATGTTCTCAAAGACCATCTCAAGGTAGAAATTAACTTCAGGATTAGCAGACTTTAGCTTGTATCATATGAACAGAAACCTCAAGAGTTTATTAAACAATTTGTCGAGAAATGCCATAAGGGCACACAGAATGCGACATTTCCAAAGGGTAACTGTCAGAGACACTCTTTTGAGTTAATGATCACCTCTGCACAAACTAAAACCTTTATGAAGGATCTTTTAGACAATTGAAACATTGAGGATGGATGTAACTTGAAGCTGTCATAGCAGGTTGACAACAACTACATAGTGGCACGGTGGCTCAGTACTTAGCACTACTAACTCACAGTGCCGGGGGCCCAGGTTTGATTTCAGCCTTAGGTGACTACCTGTGAAGAGTTTGCACAATTTCCCCGTGTCTGCATAGGTTTCCATCAGGTGCTGTGGTTTACTCCTACAGTCCAAAAATGTGCAGGCTAGGGGGATTGGCCGTACTGAATTGTTCTATAGTGTCCAGGAATGTGCAGGCTAGATGAATTAGCAATGGTAAATGTGGCGTTTGGGGATAGAGTGGGGGCGTGTCTGGGTAGGTTGCTCTTTGGAGGTTCAGTGCAGTCTTGATGGGCCGAATGGCCTCTTCTGCACTGTAGGGATTCTTTTCATGCTTTAGGTACAGCCAACAATATATTTACAGCCAGAGAAGTGCACAAAATCAACAAAACCTTTTAACGGATATGCTTTGTTGCACAAACACGACAGCTGTTCTGGTTTTCTGCTTACCTGGAAAGGATGTGGCACCAAGAGACGTTGTGTACATATAAGCAGGAAATTTGATTCCAAAGGCCAAGTCAGATCTCTAATTAAAACACAGGCGACCAACAAGACAGTGCCATGTCACAACACTGGAAGCAAAGAAAGTGTTAAGTTGTAAACATAAATACATTAATGAGATTCAGAATCAATCAAGTGAAAGTTAAATTTCAGATGATGATTAAGTTTTCCACACTGTTAATTTAAGTCACCACGTCAATAGTATAAAGTGATCAGAAGCTTTTATAACCACTAATATCACATGTCCTGAAAAGGTGGGACAACGCATACTATAAGTTAAAATTAACACAGGAATTTTTGCCACCATATTATCATTGTACATATGTACCTCAGCAATTGGCACTCCATGGTGCAACCTACAAGAGACTGTCTCAAAGCATATAATGGATCACCAAATTCATGCATTAGCAGAATGCAGTGCCAATAAGCAAGTTTATCTTGGCTTCCTAAAATCTTCCATCTGGTTCACCAATGGTCCAGCACTGGTAAGGACTACCAGTGTGCACAGACATTGTGTAGACACAAATCAAGAGACTCAACTGAACCCACTTTGATGAAACAGAGCATGTGATCCGATCAGATGAGTCAATGATCTACAGGGATATGACATCGATATGTTTTATTAACTTATGGGATGTGGGTGTTACTGGCTGGGCTGCATTTATCACACATCCTTAGATGCCTTTGAGAAAGTGTGGTAAGCTGCCTTCTTGAACTGCTGTAATCCATTTTGTTTATGTCAAACCACAATGCCATTAGGTTGTGAATTCCAGGATTTTGACATGGCACTGAAGGAATAGTGATATATTTCTAAGTCCGGATGGCGAATGGCACCCTGATAACCTGGCACCCGACACCACACTCATCTGGCATCCTACCATTGGCACTGTAGCCCTTTCCAGCTGGAACAATTCAAAGGTGGCATCCTACTTCCCTGGCAGTCTGATCACCTGGCACCCTCCATCCTATTCATCTGCCATCCTAGCACTGGGACACTGTCCTCTAGCACCTTTTGCAGGTGGCATCCTATTTGCCTGGCATCCTATGCACTGGGCACCCTAGTTACCTAGCACTTTATCCACCTACCAATCTGGCACCCTAACGTCCAGTCAACCTAACACCACACATATAGAGTCATACAGCATGGAAATCAACCCTTCGGTTTAACCAGCCTATGCCAAACATAATCCCAAACTAAACTAGTCCCACCTGCCTGCTCCTGGCCCATATCCCTCCAAATCTTTCCTATTATATCCATCCAAACGTCTTTTAAACATTGTAATTGTGTCCACATCCACCACTTCATGAGGATGGTCATTCCACACGCGAACCACCCTCCGTGTAAAAAATTTGCCTCTTACGTCTTTTTAAGTTTATCTACTCTCACCTTAAAAATGTGCCCCCTAGTCTTGAAATTCCTCGTCTTAGGGAAAAAAACAACTACCATCAACTCTACCTATACCTCTCATTATTTTATAAACTTCCATCAGGTGTCAAAGTGGATGTCTGGACCTTTAAATTTCAGGATATGGCATGTGAAAATGGAGCTTCCCCTCACAGTCCTGTTCTACAAAAGAACAGTCAGAATGGAGACTCTGGCCAAATGCTCTATATTTCTGAGGGCGTCCTGAATGGAATCTTCTCTCAGAAATGCAGAGCTCACTGCTTTCATAAAAATGAACACCATGTTTATTACCTGTGGGAGTGCATGGGAATGAATTTATTCAAGATCAAAGAGAAGATCTTCGTTATTGTTGTGAACAGCCACTGAAAATGGATTGGGCAAACCATCTACACAAAACCATGTAGAAGCTGTAATAGAATCACTCAAGAAAATCTCAACTCACAGCATTCCCAGACATTGTAGTTTCAGACAATGGTCCATGATTTGCAAATAAGCAGCTCAAGAGATTTGCACACAAATACAATTTTATTCATTTTACAAATTCAAAGCAGACACCACAAGTGAATGGAGAAGCTGCACAAGGAGCTTGTACAATCAAGTTTACACATTATTGAAAAAGAATGAAAATTTAAATCTTGCATTGTTACGACACAGATTATCATCCACTGCGGAATTGGATTATCGATGGATAGGAAATTGAGATTACAACTTCCATTTGTGTCACAGAAGCTACAGTCAGGCATCACTCAGAATTATCATAACAGGCAAAATGGCATAAAGAACAGCAAAGAGACAACCCAAGTAGCAATTTATAATTTAAATTTAAATTTAGATTCAGAGCATGAGTGTTATCAGAACTATAATCTGGGGAGAAATTATGGACTAGAGATCAACGGAGAAGGAATGATCATTGGAAAAGCGCAGCAACCAAGATCACATGGGGTTGAAGCAGATCAAGGAATGAAAAATTGAAATTGCAATGCATTCACATCATTAGGAAAAGAAGTAATAGAAATGTTGAACTATTTCACAGAAGAAGAAAGTGAACATCAGAGCTCTATGATTATTCAGGAGGGTAACACTCAGAAAAGAAAGGAAAATTGCAGAACAATCCTTGATCTCAAAATGAGACCAGAACCTGATCACAGAAATTGATCAAAGCACCATGAAAGCCTCAACTTGGGTGGAATGAGATTTTGTTGGGCCAAGATGTTCAGAAGCAGTGATAGAGACATAGGGAAATATATAGATTATTAACACATCAGCAGAATGTATAAGAATGCAATGATGATGTCATGTCACTTGATTATGGAGTGAGAACTGGGAGACAGCAGAAGTTCCACCAGAGAGAATGTGTTTATTTACTAAGTTGTAACTAAGGGATTCTTAAAAAAAGTACCTTGGATTCTCGAAGCAGTACTGGGGCAACTAATGAGAGTAAGACCCCATATACATGGCAAAACACCCTCAAAAATAGCAATACAGTATCTTTATTATAATCGGTCATCATGCGACATGAAAGGAACCAGGAATTTCACATAAAGGGATTCCATGGTTATTGATATAATTTTCCCAATGTGGAGATGTGTCTGATGATGAATAGAACCAACTCCAGGCTAAATGATAAATTCAGCAATAAATGGAATGTATTGAATAAACTGGATTTTCATGAATAATGTGCCCTATAACAGATTAGCAAATGAGACCAGAGAATATTGAGTCATGGGAGTGGGAATATAGAGTATTTATTCCAAATGACAGAAGATGGGTGAGGTGTTCTCAAAGGATGGATGCTAAAGCACTGATGTTCACAGTTTACACGAAGGATTTGGACTTTGGAATCAAAACACAATTTCTGAATTTGTAGATAGCACTTCATTAGGGGCAGGGGAAGATGGTTAATACTGAGAAATACTGCAACAAATTACTAATGGACTCTCAGAATGGGCAATTAATTAGCAAATAAAGTTCAACACTGATAAAAATATGGTAGCATTTTTTGGTAGGAAGAATAGGGAAGTCACTTATTATGTGCAAGTCTAGGTGTGTTGACGAATTGAGGAATCTTGGAGTATAAGTACATCAAGCCGTAAGGCCATAAAAAAAAGCAAACCAGGCATTAGACTTTATTTCTCGAGAATTGAAAAGTAGAAGTCTATGCGCAACCTGTCTGAAACCTTGGTTAGAGTACACCTGGAGTATTGACAGCAAATTTGATTGCCACATTATAAAAACAATATGTAAGCATTTGAGAGGAACTGGAGAAGAAATGAAAATCTACTCAGTGTTTTTCTTTTTTGATAGAATAGAGAAGGCAGAGGTATAACCAAATAGAGTTGCTTAAAGTTATAAAAGATTTTAGTGGAATGCATACAGATAGAATGATTCCTTTTGTGGGGAAGTCCCTAATAACCAGAGGCCTTCATGATAAGATAGTTACCATAAACTATAATAGGGACAAATTTATTCTCCAATCTTACTACCATTGGTAGTGGTTGAAGTGAATATTACAGATGAATTTAAAGGGATGGACGTGTGGGAGAGGAACTTGAGCGCTATTTGATAGATTTAGATGAGGAAAGATGGGATGAGGCTCAACCGGAGCATAAACACCAGCCTGAACTACTTGAGCCGAACAGCCTGTTTCTTTTCTGTGTAACCATATGAATCAATGCCTAATGGAAATGGGAAAAAATTGCCTATAAACTTAGCTTTGTGAAGATAGTGAAGGGACTGTCTCTTCTACTTCATTAACCCAGGTGCCACAACATTTTTTTTAATATGTATTTTACATGTTTTGTCTTACCAATGGAGCAGAGTGAACCACATGAGTGTACCTCTGAGTGTATTTGCAATCTGTAGCTTAATGCCTTACAAGTTATATCTTCCTTGGAATGTTCCCAAGCTTCCCACAGAGGATGTTATTTATAATTTGTCTTCAATGGGCTGTATCTTATTGGTTGTGTGTTTCTGCATGTGGGTTGCAACAAACCAACTTTAATCTCCAATACATAGGTTACTGAAGGTACATAACTGAAGGAACTGTGCTAAAGTTAACAAGTTACTAGATTGCATTAATAAAACCATTCAGTTTAAATCAAAAGACAGTATATTGATGCCTTGTGAGTCACAAGCAGATAAAAATAAGAACTTGGAATTTGAGTCTTACGTTTTTTGGCTAAGTGTAAGTCATTTCAAATTTTCTGAAGGGGTACAGAGAAATACCAAAAACTGCTCAAAGTAGAAATCCAGTATAAATTCTTGGATACCAGGAATGGTTTCTAAAATATGTAACCAGCCAAAATCACACAAAGTCATTGCAGAACATGGTGCTACATTAAGAAGAAACAGAAACCAGCTCAGACCAATGCACAGAACATCAATCATACACGAAGAAAGTGATGATGAATATTCCAATGAAAGTGGTTGTATGGTAATATTGAGGAACAACAATGAGGAGCAAGGCAACAAAATTGTCAAACAAGAGCAACAGCAAACAATATGTCCCTCTCCAGACTTATATACGGTCACCAGATCAGGGTGATTAGTTAAAATTACAAAGCACTATATTGAACTTTGAAATATTAATCTTGTAATCTCTTATAGACTCCTTTTTATACACAACATGTGCCTATATAGTTACATGTCTATCTGTTTGGGATAAGTTTTTATCTTTGCAAAGAGGGTTATATTGTTTATGTCTCATGATCACTACATCAGTGCACGTTTAAGAGACATATACTTGTCACATATCATCACTGCATCATATCACAAGATCTGATGTAGAAAGATCTTATACTTTATTTTGCCTTAGATCACTTGATGTATGGCACCCACTGACATCATTCTGCTCTGTCTTATAATCTAATTGTTTAATATTACCCAGACCGTTATGTGCCTGTGAATGTAACATTTGTGTATAACAGTTAGCTGTAATGAATGTGTGTTGGATTTTTCAATACCATATATTTCTTTATTCATTCATGGGATGAGGGCATCACTAGCTAGACAGCATTTATTGCCCATCCCTAATTGCCCAGAGGGCATTTAAGAGTCAACCACACTGCTATGGGTCAGGAGTCACATGTAGGCCATACCAGGTAAGGACGGCTGTTTCCTTCCCTAAAAGACATTAATGAACCAGATGGGTTTTTCTTAACAATCAGTAATTGATTCATGGTCAGAGTCATCATTAGACTCTTAATTTCAGGAGTTTTTTTAATTGAATTCAAATTCCAACACCTACTGTGGTGGGATTCAAACCTAAATCCCCAGAACATTATCTGGGTCTTTGGATTAACAGTCCAGTGATAATACCATTAGGCCACCACCTCCCCACCATATCTACACCCAGTTTTTCATCTTAAGAGGAATAACATATGCATTGAAGTATCAGGAGTCAATCTCACACCAAGGATTGGTTTGGTTTTGATGTTGACACCACTGTGGTCAAATAACATAGCAACACTCACTGTCCATATTGAACAATGAAGGATGGTCACTTGGTTGAGGTAATGCATTACAGCAGTTCAAGAAGGCAGCTCACTATCACTTTCTCAAGGGCAACTTAGAATGGGCAATAAATGTTGACCCAGCCAGCAACAAGCATCCCATGAATGAATAGGATTGGCACTCTTGACAAAGAAATGATCAATCAATATCTTCCAGAAGATGAGATTTGATGGGAAAAGTAGAAAAATGTTTTATTGAATTAACCCCTTACAAAAATATGCACAATTATTATCGGCCAAAGGGTCCACTTTAGATTTTGGCCCCCAGCACCAGCAAGTTTAGTCTGACAGATGGCTCCATTTAGCTGTGCAATGGCTAACACAACACCTGCAGTTTTTTTGCAATAACTCTACTGGCAAAGAATGAACAGACTGGATCATAATAGACAACATTTCAAAAAGGCAATCTCTACTCCTGTAATGTGCCATGGCTTGTTGCAATAAGTCTGTTCACAGCAGATGATCTACCTCCCTGAAGATTCATATGCTTTCAACGTTACTTGATACATTTATCAGGCACTGGTAAATTCTTTCAGCAGCCTTTTGCAAGTTTCTTCTGAATTTTTTTTCATGAGCTATCAAATGCCATGACATTAAATAAGGAGCATTGTTAAGCCTATCATTCCTACAGTACATTATGACTAATAATATCCCATGGTAACTGTAGTTTACAGTAGGGCCAGAGAAAGAAGTTTTGGGCTCAGGTGCTTCTCCCTTGGCCTGGTAGTCACAAAGGAGTTGACCTGTTTTATGTAAACTTAGCTAAATAGCTTGACTTTTGTACTCTGCATTTTACTTATAAAGGTAATCAAAAGCTCAGAATTCACCATGAAATATTTCACAATTGTGACTTTGTCAGACAATTGCATACAATGTGGTCATTCATATTATGCATCCAGTTCTGTTCCTTTGAACCTGACTCCAGGCAATATCCAGATACCAACAACATCCAAAGGATTTGACCACCACAACATCACCCTAAATAATAATCCCATGTACAAACGAGAATATCTTGAACTAACTGTGACATATTCTAATTGTAAGAGTCCTGGCTTCACAACCAAGTTTAAAATGGCAAAAACCTTCCAGTAAATTAGTACCAACCCATTCACCAACATTAATATGCTATTTCTATCCACACAAATGGATACTCTTAGCAACTGAGTGATAAGCATTTTCTCATTTTAAGTTCATATCAACCACACTTATAAAGTTCCTACCAATGCTAGAATCAGGACACAAAATATTTTGAGAGTTACTTTCTGCTTTTCAGTGGCCCCTTTATCAATCTCGTTAAGTCATTTATTAGATGTTGCATTCACACTGTAACATTAGCTCAGTTGACATTCTGGATATATGAATGTGCAAACAAGTGGTATTAGAAGAATCAGCAATATCCTCAATAGCCACTACCTTGTCTTTAAACTAAAAGCCATACAACACAGGAAAGCCATAATTTCATGGAAACACCAGTATTTACATTGGCACAAGACAACAGGTATTAATTAACAACAAACCTTTTTGATCAAAATAACAGACACTCTAATCATACATTCCACAGAGTGGTGAAATCACAGCTAATATATTTCTATTACAGATACACAAAGATGGAAGATTTTAACTAGGCAGTTACTAATCTTCTTACTACATTTCAGATCACAAGCTCAGAATTAAATTTAACAATTGTCATGGTGAGGTTGTTGACTTGCTCGCCAAGCTGGCTTGTTTTCATTCAGACGTTTCATCACCATGCTAGGTGACATCATTAATGAGGCCTCCGATGAAGCGATGTTGTTCTGCTCCACTTGGAATGTATACTGTTGTACAGTATAAATTTATATTGATATACAGTATAAATTCCAAGCAGAGTAGAACAATATTGCTTCATCAGAGGCTCCACTGATGATGTTACCTAGCATGGTGACGAAACGTCTGAATGAAAACAAGCCAGCTTGGTGAGCAAATCAACAACCTCACCCACAACCCAAGCTACAGATCTTTGCTAAAACCTTAAATTGTCATGGTGTTCATTACAATAACATCCATTGAATTTTCCCCAGATAGTAGCTCATGAATTCTGCATCCTTAAGGTAGAAATTCCACATTCATTTGCAAGCGCTTCATTGCCTCAGTCATTTCATGTTTTCCTGGTTCTCAGTTAGTTGAATGGTCTTTTTGTTGACAGTTTTGAAAGTCTTTTTTAAATTGTCTTTGTAGCCTCCCTCTCTCTCCCACTGTCCTTGCAGCCTCCCAAATGACAAAGGTTAACAGCCATTTGAGTGAAGTTGTTTCTCTACATTTCAGCCGTACATGGTCAACCCCTTATTCTGAGAGTGAATTTATCCTCTGGATTCCCCAATGAGCCAAATACTTTCCCAGCATTTATTGTTTCATGCACTATAAAAATATTGTGTTTCAATTAAATCATTTCTCATAGGTCTAATCTATTCAATTTTTCTTTATAGGACAAACCCTTCAGCTCAGGAACTAGCCAGTGAACATTCAATGTTCTTCTTCTCAGATTAATATATCTTTCCTGAGGTAAAGAAACCAAACCCACACCTAGTCATTCAGGTGCAGCCTCAGCAATGCCCTGTATAATTGTAGTAAGATTTCTTTGCTCTTACACTCCAAACCTTTTGTAACAAAACTTAATTGTTACCTTCCTAATTGTTAAGTGTGACTGAATACTAATTTTCTATAATTCATGTACAAAATGCCCAGGTCCCTCTGATTGCAAACATTTTCCAATCTGTCACCATTCAAAACACACACTTCTTTAAAATTTTTCTCTGATTGATATAGATAACTCCACACATTGCCACATTGCATTCCACCTACTTTGTTCTTGCCCATTCACCCAACTTCTCCTTATCCCTCTTTGTCACCTCCTCCGCTGCGCTAGTTTTCATAAATGTAATAGTTTTTGTTCAGTTTCAGTTTAAACTGATTTCCACTTTGACAAACATAATGAATTTAATTTTTAAAAAGCCCCCAACGTTTCACCTGAAACAAGGTAAAATTAACAGAAATTTGCCATGGTGATTAACTCAATTAGGTAATATGGTCAGTGTTGTAGGAAGGTCAGGTTCCAGCAGAAACCTTCTTAAAATAAGATAAAGTAAACAGAAATTCGATTTGTGCTAGATGTACTTTATGCGTAAATTTCCACAATCTGTTGCACTGGTAGTGAAAATTATTCTCTCTTTCTGTCTCTGTCTCACACAGTTTTCACTTCCATGCCCCCTCAGTTTGACTTTCATTCTTTCTGTATGTGCGTCTTATTGGTCAATGTCTTTCTTTCTGTAAATAACTCTCGCTATTGGTGGAATTTTCCCATTTCAAACTAAGTCCAGAAGCAGGAGAGATTTTGGGGGGAGAAACCTATGCCTTGATTGGATCTAAATGGCTTCCAAATCTTCTGGCAATGTGGCACGTAATTGGTGGCCATCAGACTTTCTACCAGATTAGGATTCTGATTAAGGATGTCCCACTCACCAAGAGGTTGGAATCAGAGGCCGGCAGCAATAGCACAGAAGGTTCTGTGACTGCCACCCTTACAACAACCCTGGGCTCCCAGTCTGGAGGACAACGCATGAAACCAGTGTTTGTCGATGAGGGATGTGGGGTGAGACGATCACCATGAGGTTTGGAAGCAAAAGCAGGAGTATGGTTCTAAGTGGTTACCTGTGCACAGATTATTGTATGTGAGAAATGCACATCCTCCCACTTACCTACATATACACACACACACACACATACACTCTCTCTGCCCCACACCCCCAACACACACACACACACACACA